>NW_024420331.1:493360-501164 GCF_014898765.1 Herpailurus yagouaroundi
AACTAAAAGCTATTGAATTCTAATAAATATTCTTTATTAATTTATTATTAATTTATATCCCCAGTCTCTTCCAAAACAATTTAAAAGAGCTTTAAAAATGAGTATTGTAGCAGATTTTATCTTCTTTTTTCTTTTTCTTTTTTTTTTTTTTTTTTAGGTTGAGAGTATGCCTTTATTTATTTATTTTGTATTTTGTATTTAATTTACATCCAAGTTAGTGAGCGTATAGTGCAACGATTTCAGGAGTAGCTTCCTTTTTTTTATTTTTTTTTTTATTTTATTTTTTTTATTTTTGGGACAGAGAGAGACAGAGCATGAACGGGGGAGGGGCAGAGAGAGAGGGAGACACAGAATCGGAAACAGGCTCCAGGCTCCGAGCCATCAGCCCAGAGCCCGACGCGGGGCTCGAACTCACGGACCGCGAGATCGTGACCTGGCCGAAGTCGGACGCTTAACCGACTGCGCCACCCAGGCGCCCCTCAGGAGTAGCTTCCTTAATGCCCCTTCCCCATTTAGCCCATCCCCCCTCCCACACCCCCTCCAGGAACCCTCTGTTTGTTCTCCACATTTAAGAGTCTCTTAGGTTTTGTCCCCCTCCCTGTTTTTAGATTATTTTTGTTTCCTTTCCCTTATGTTCATCTGTTTTCGATCTTAAAGTCCTCATATAGTGAAGTCATACGATATTTGATATTTGATATTTGAATATTGAATATACGATATTTGATATTTGAATAATTTCGCTTAGCATAATACCCTCCAGTTCCATCCATGTAGTTGCAAATGGCAAGATTTCATTCTTCTTGATTGCCGAGTAATCCCCCATTGTGTATCTTCTTTATCCATTCATCCATCAATGGACATTTGGGCCCTTTCCATATGTTGGCTGTTGTTGATAGTGCTGCTAGAAACATGGGGGTGCCTGTGTCCCTTCGAAACAGCACACCCGTATCCCTTGGGTAAATACCTAGTAGTGCCATTGCTAGGTCGTAGGGTAGTTCTATTTTTAACTTTTTGAGGAACCTCCATCCTGTTTTCCAGAGTGGCTGCACCAGCTTGCATTCCCACCAGCAGTGCAAAGGAGATCCTCTTTCTCCGCATCCTCGCCAACATCGGTTGTTGCCGGAGTTGTTAACGTTCGCCATTCTGACAGGGGTGAGGTGGTACCTCATTGTGGTTTTGATTTGTATTTCCCTGATGATGGGTGATGTGGAGCATTTTTTTTTTTTTTTGATGTGTTGGTTGGCCAGCAGATTTTATTTTCTAAAACACAGCCGCTGCAGTATTTCTCATGCCTCCCAGAATCTTGCCATTTCCCCCATTTAAAGACGGAATCTATTTCCTTTCTTTGGGAAGGACTTCGTGACGGCCCTTAGGAAAGAATTTAGCAGGGGTGACGCTGCCTGACTTCCATGGGTAGGTAGTAAAAGGCAACACAGCTTTGCCCAGCTCATCTTTATCTTGGGACCCTTGCCCTTGGCACTTGGTCTCCATGTTGGCGGTAGGTGTTCCGGCCCTAGTCCCAGCTAACAGCTGGGACTTCCCATCTAACAGCCAGCATTAACTTCCGCACATGTGAGTGAGCAAAGCTTCAGATGATTCCAGCCCCCAGCCTTTGAGCTGCCCGAGCTGATGAGCTCACACCGAGTGGAACAGAGACCGGCTGTCCGGTCAAGCCCCACCCAAAGTACATACCTGTGAGCAAACTAAGTGTGAATGTTGTTTTAAGCCACTAAGTCTGGGGATGAAACACGACTATAGACTCACATCACAGTGGTGAAAGGAAAATAAGATTAGAAGAGTAATAAGCCAAGGAATAAAAAGTTTGGAGGGAACCAAAGCTATATGAGCTTCTGAAATAGGGGCGTTTTGTTGTTTTGGCCAAAGCTTCCTGGCAAAAAGGAATATAGTTTAAAGCAGCGCTTCTCGCACTTGAACGTGCACGCAAATCACCCGGGGTCTTGTTAAAATGCGGATTCTGATTCAGTAGGTCTGGTGGAGCCCAGGATTCTCCATTTCTAACCAACTTCCAGGTGATGTCAAAACTTCTGGGACCACACTTTGAAAATTAAGTATGTAAAGGCACCTTTGACCACTTTTCTGCAACAGAGAAAAATGGGTTGCGGAAAGCTGTTTCCTAGAAGGGTTCTTTGTTGCGGAATGAAAACACACGGCAGAAGGAAATTCGCTAAGCGATCTGTGTAGGGTCTGAGCAATGAAGGTCAAGTACACAGCTTGCTAACAGATTGGACTGGTCCAAGGGTGAATCTGGTCCAGTCCTCCAATGTGGTAAATCCTCAGAATATCTAAGGCTAAGGATGGACTTCATTTCTTTTAAGCAACCCTCCAGCAATACTATTCCTTGCCAATGTGTTTCTGATAAGGTTTGCAGACGAGATTGTTCAAGGTTAATATCTCCGATGTGAACATTTCTCGCTGCCAAATACAGGACGATCCATGTGATTCCACCATCAAAAAGAGGGTGGAGTTGAGGTCGTTTGGGGGAAATTTATAAAATACCAACTCAAGACACGTGTTGGATGAATGTCCTCACAGCCATCATGTGGGAAAGATGAACCAAGAGTGTCTCTGTAGAAAGGATCAATATATCCCTCAGCAAAGTGTTCTAGACTATTCTAACCTGTAGATAAATGGATGGCCCAAACCTCAACTATGGGCCACTTAGCTCCCAGAGGAACCCCACAAAATAAGTGTGACCTGCTCTGTCAGAGGACATTTTATACTGAGCTTGACCTTCAAAGTTATAAAAATACACGTTTTTGCGTGAGCAGGTCAGTATAACCGAGCCCTTCACTTATCTCCATTCATGGAGGCAAAGGCTGAAAATGACCAAAAGAAGCTAGAAGCGAGTGAAAGCTTTTCGTCACACATTTCTCTAAAAGTGTTAGGGTTATAACAACTGGCAATGTAGACAGAAATTCCTAAAGCTTGCCTGTTCCTCACGGAGATTACTGAACTGAGAAACCCAGGCTTCTAATCCAAAGGAGAAAATAGGCATTGAGTGAAAAGGGGTTTTCCAGTGAATGAGGTGGAATGCATAATTTGGGGTAGAAAAGAGAAAAAGGGAATTTCATTTTCTAAAAACAGGATAGACGAAGGTCTGGGCCCAACCGGATGGAATACACCCAGAACGTAGACTGGATACAGCGTTCCCTGATGGAACTCATGTCGGAGTAATCCAAAAGCCACACCGAGGTGACAAGCAATTCAAAAACTGACAAGGATAAGGGGGAAACCAGTTGGTGGTGAAGGGGTCCAGGAGGAGATGCCCCCAAAGGGGCCACTTTGGCATGAAGATTATTTCGGATTAAAAGGAATCAAAACCCAGCAGATGCAGGAAAAGCTCTGCCTCCCCCACAACTGCCTACTTTGGAAAGGAGAGCCCGTGTACCAGGAAGACAGCAATTAACAGACCCGCCTTTACCTGAGAGACTCATCTGCATAATAGGGCAAACTTGTTTTGCCAAACATCTATCACCTTCTTGCTAATGAGCTTTCTCCCCATTGGGTCCTAAGCCCCTCCCCCTCTCCTGGGCTCATAAGCTTCTGTTGCCTCATTGTCTTCAGACTTTCCACGTCCCTGTGGATTCCCCCAGGTACATATAAAACTATTAGATTTGATTTCCTCCTCTTAATCTGTCACATGCCAATGAGATTTCAAGTCCAGCTAGAAGGACCATAGGGCAGAGGAAGGTCTTCCTCTCCAACAGTGGTAAAGAAAGTGCTGGAAGAGACAGGAAAGCATCAGAAGAGAGAACACTACCATCTTTCATGGACAGATAGAATTAGTTCCTTAGCATTACAAAGATTTTTCTCTGTCATTATTGAAAACTCAGCGCTTCAGAAGACTGTGAAAATTCTTTAGCATAATGAAATGATGGTGTTTATTATCCAAAATGAGGAAGTGCTCGTGTTTAGGCAATTAAAGAAAGATAATGTTTATTAGATTAAAAAAAAAAATGTTTGAGAGAGAGAGAGAGAGAGAGAGAGAGAGCGCGTGCGCAAGCAGGGGAGGGGCAGAGAGGGAGGGAGACACGGAATCCGAAGCAGGCTCCAGGCTCTGAGCTGTCAGCACAGAGCCCGAGGCGGGGCTCGAACCCATGAACCGTGAGATCATGACCTGCGCCAAAGTCAGAGGCTCAACTCCGACTGAGCCACCCAGTCGCTCCAGGGGAGCAATGTTTTTAATGGACTATCCACGTGTTGCTTTGTGCACGTGTAACTTTGATAAAACCAAAAAAGAAAATATCCGTATCTGTCACTGATTGTCCCCTTAGACCTTGGCTAAAAGATGACACGTCTCTCAATAAATTCAAACACAAAAAACCAGCCATCAACGTGAGCTGGTGACACTGTGATCTTCGGCACATCCGCCATCCCAGAAGCTCGCCTCATCATCACCTCGGGGGCTGCCTCCGCACCCTCCTGGGCAGCGCCAGTAGTTTCTAAATCCCTAACTTCCTCTTTATTGGTTTATTACCTCATTTTGGTGCAACTTCTCCCCTAGAAGCTTCCAAAGAAAGAAAGAGGAGGTGAAATTTCAAACCCTTTCAGGTCTAAATATATTTTTCTCAGCCTCGCACTTGATTGCCTGACTGTAGGGTCCCTGGCCAGTGACTTCCACGCAGGATTTTGCAGCTACATCTGAGGCTTTGGGGTCCTTATGGAGAAGACCAGCGTCTTGTTTATTCCTCCTGTGATACGATCTATTGTATACCTTTGTGTGGAAATGTTTAGAATCTTCTCTTTAACCCTGGTGTTCTACAAGTTCATAGGGATATGGTATGGTTTGGGTGGGTTTTCTTTCCTTAGGCTGCTCACTTAAGGGAGCCTTTTCAATCTGGAGGCGTGTGCTCTTTAGTTCTGGGGGAAACTTCGTAACACTTTCTTGAAGATTTCTTCCCTTACATTTTCTGAGCCCCTTGTTTCTAGGTTGGCCGCTGTTTAACGCTGGATCTCCTAGATGGTGATCTAATTTTCTTATCTCTTCTCTGAGGCATCCCATCTCCTTATGGTTTCATTCTATCTCCTCGAAGACCTCCTTGATTTTATTTGCCAGAACCCCTACTATTATTTGTAATTTGTTTTCATGCTTCTGATTTCTAAGCATTTGGTGAATGTTCCTTTTTCATAGTGTTTTGTTCCTGCTTCAGGAGTACAACACCTTCCCTTGTACCTTTGAGAATATTAGCTATGGATTTGCTATTATCAATTTTTTCTTCTCTCTGCACTCTGTTTCTTCCAAGTTCCTTTTTTGTTTTGGTCTCCATCTTTCATGCTACAGGCTTCCCTCAGATACCTGGTGACCTCTGACTGCCTGCTCATATTGAGGAGCGAGGCAGATTGGAACACCCACTTATGAGTAAAGTTTTTCTGTTCTTTGCAGACTTGAACAAAGAACGTTCTTTTTGACTCACTCGGAATGCCCAGCTGTCTGTTTCTTTAGGTATTGTCAGTGATTCCTGAGAATTCTTTCATTTCTTGCCTAGAGTATATGATACCCTTGCCGAGCTCTGGGTTCCAAGTAGGGGAGGCAGCTAGACGTGTCACCGTTAAGGGCACAGATGTTTAACCTCCTTTATTGGGCACCTAGGTGGCCCAGTCAGTTAATAGCCAGCTTTAGCTCAGGTCATGATCTCACGGTTTGTGGGTTTGAGCCCTACATTGGGCTCTCTGCTGACAGCTCAGAGCCTGGAGCCTGTTTTGGATTCGGTGTCTCCCTCTCTCTCTGCCCCTCCCCTGCTCACACTCTGTCTCTCTATCTGAAAAAAAAAATTACAAAAAATTAATAATCCTTTTCTTAGCTCTACTAGAAATCTTAAGTTCAAAATCCCCCTAGTTAAAAAAAAAAAAATCCCCCTGTTCTTACCCACAGTCTTCTGCCAAGATGGGGAGGGGTTTGGGATTCTCACTTCTTCCTCACTTCAACCCCATTGTGTCTCCAGCTGTGGAGGTGATGGGTGGCTCGAACCCTGAGCCTGTGTGGGCTTGTACACCACAGGCATTTCTTTGGGGACTTCCAGCACTACTGGCTCAGGTTCTAGTTTTTGGGTGTCTTAGTTCAGTTTCCACTCATGTAACCATTGTTCACCTTTTAAAATGTCATTTTCTGTCATCTCCCATCCCATTCTGTCTTCCATGTTTTCACCTTTTTTTTTTAGGTTTATATATTTGAGACAGAGTGTGAGCAGGGAAGGGGCAGAGAGAGAGAGAGAGAGAGAGAGAGAGAGAGAGACAGAGGATCCAAGGAGGGCTCCCTGCTGACAGCAGAGAGCCCAATATGGGGCTTGAACTCACGAACCGTGAGATCATGACCTGAGCCAAAATCAAGAGTCAGACGTTCAATCCACTGAGACACCCAGGCGCCCCTGTGTTTTCACCTTTAAAAGTAGTCTTCTCATTTCCATTTTAGGAGGATTCTGTGAGGAATGGAGGTAAACATGAGTGTTCAGTTCACTGCCAGAGAGCCAGTATATCTATTTTTTATTTTAATGGCTATATTTTTATTTCCTAATTGTCACTGTGTGTGTGTGTGTGCATGTGTGCATGTGCGCACGCTCGTGTGTATCTGTTAATTACAGTTGTCTCCACATCTGTTGATAGCTGTTTACTTTTTGGTAGGATAATGACATAGTTTATTCACATTCTACTTCATGCACTTTCTACTGCTTTAGTATTTTGTTTTGTATTGTTCGATAAGCATGCATTATTTTTCTAATCAAGAAAAAGATGTTATTTTGAAACAAAAATAATGCATTGGTGACATTTATTCCCCGTGGTTATTCAGGAAAAACGAAAACAGCTAGAAAGAGGGGCGCTTGGCTGGCTCAGTCGGTTAGTGCGTGTGACTCTTTACCTGAGGGTCATAAGTTTGAACCCCACCTTGGGTGCAGAGATTACCTAAAAATAAAATTTTAGTCGGGGGGGGGCACCTGGGTGGCCCAGTCAGTTAAGTATCTGACACTTGATTTCAGCTCAGGTCATGATCTCAGGGTTCCTGAGTTCGAGCCCCACATAGGGCTCTATGCTGACAGTGAAGAGCCTGCTTGAGATTCTCTCTCTCTTTCTCTTTCTGCCCCTCCCCTGCTTGTGCTCTCTCTCACTGTCTCTCAAAAAAAAAAAAAAAATGTTAAAAAAAAGAAAACAAAATCTTAAAAAACAGAAAAAAAAAAAGAATGTAGGTAAGAGAAATGAAATCTTTATAAAGGTCGGCATTGGGACTGAAAGCATCATGAAACAAAAAGACAGTGGTTTCTTTTGTTTGGATTGTATTCATGTTACTACATGAGATTTTGAAAAGAATATAGTGTATATTAATTTATCAATGATTCACTGACATTTGATTAAGCTAGGTCCTAGCATTACGTGGCCATGAGGACCCCACTCCAGTACAGGAGAGAGAAACACATGTCAGTGATTGCATCAGAGGTTTGTGCCACAGTGCAGACACGAAGCTTTGGCTGTCACAGAGACACAAAATATTAGTTCTCCGGGGGCAGGAGTGGGGAGAGGATAGGTTAACAAAGTCCTCAGAAAAAGACACTTGAAGTGAATCTTTTTACCAAGTTCCCCCCACCTTCTGGTGCTCCCTGCTAATGTACTGGAAGCGACAAAACAGGTTTGTTTGGTTTGGGATTTTTTTTTTTCTGGATTCTTCTCTTACCTTTTTTTTCATTTAGAAGAATGGAAAGGTATGAATTTTTAAAGCACGCTTTCAAACAGAGTAATGAGAGTTCTCCTTTAGGGAAAGATTGACTTCTCCGCTCTGACTTGAAAATCTGTTATC
>NW_024420331.1:501174-546526 GCF_014898765.1 Herpailurus yagouaroundi
TTTAGGGAAAGATTGACTTCTCCGCTCTGACTTGAAAATCTGTTATCACCCGCAAGGAATTCAAATGACAACAATGTGAAAGAAGGCAAGAAGAGGGACAGCTGAGATTAAATAAAACCCTTCCATTTTGCAGATTGGGCAACCGGACTCGGGTGACAAACAGAAAGGTATTGCATCACTCATAGCTTTTGAGAAGAGACCCAATTTGATTTGCCAGTGTAGCCATAACAATATTAAAAATTCATGTTAATTCTTCTAAGGTTTAGCATCGCTGGAATTTACTGGTAAGTTTAAGTTTCTGAGGAGGGAGTGCATTTGCACGGGAGAAAAACAAGAATGTACAACAGTTCTGTGGTGGAAAGGTGCCTGGCAGTCCTGTTTGCCAGACCCAGTTCCTACCGACCACTGCCGCCCCCCCAGGGAAATATTCATTTTTGTTTTTCTCTTATTAAAAAAATTTTTTTTACATTTATTTACTTTTGAGAGACAGAGAGAGACAGAGCATGAGCAGGGGAGGGGCAGAGAGAGAGGGAGACACAGCATCCGAAGCAGGCTCCGGGCTCCAAGCTGGCGGCACAGAGCCCAACACGGGGCTCGAAGCCATGAACCGTGAGATCATGACCTGAGCCAAAGTTGGACGCTCAAGCGACTGAGCCACCCGGGCGCCCCCTGGTTTTCGTTTTGTACGGATTCCCCCCCCCCCCAAAGAATTTCAACCAAACAAATATGAACACTGATCCTTATTTCCTCCTTTTTATACAAGAGTTGTTTCTGACAAGCACTGAGTTTGGTCCAACAACGTTAACAGCACTGAGGATTTAACAGCAGATGTTTAGTTAGACATTAAAGATGAAACACCCACATTTATCTCTGCCTCTCCCACAAACCCATTAAAACGATAGTAAAAGATGGAAAGATTAAAACTTCCCAAAGATACAGAGAACAGGAAAAATGAGACGTGAGTCAACGCGAGATACCGTGATAGATTTTATTATGGTTCCCGGCTCGTCCTTGCTGGGCTTTCCTGTGGGTGCAAATACTTTGCCCCACGTACTCTGGGCGCGGCCATCAGACTTGCTCTGGCCAATGCAATGGGCGCAAGGAATACACAAGACGTGTCTGAACAAAAGCTTCAGCGCGCTTCCGTGGTTCGACTCGTTGCTTCTGTCCTTCACCAGAAGAACAAAATTCCCCAGACAGTATCTGCTGTTGAGCCTGAGTCCCAGATTGCAAAACCGCATGAAGCCAAGCCCAGCAGAACCCTCCTGTAACAGCAACAGCCCTCATGTAACGTTGGGGGAAAAAGTGTTGATGTAAGCCATTGAGATCTGGGGGGTGTTTGCGGCTATAGCAATAGCTCCCTAATGCAGATCCCAGCATTGTGTTTTTTGTTTGTTTTTTGTTTTTTGTCTTTTGTTGTTTTTGCAAGTTGGTAGCAGTAACAGGAGAAAGCAACGTCTCCCAGGTCTCTGGATACAAATGCCGATAGGTTGTCATTTATAAATCCTAAATCCTAAATCTCCAGGTACTAATATCTGGAGATCTGCCAACGTCAAATCTAACTCAGCAGAAAATCGCTGCATACCCCACGGTGCAAGTTGACTGGGATTGGGCCCCATCTCTGCTCGCTCACAAAGCTTCTAATTTTATTTTCCATACTTTAGCCTTGAATCTGAACACAGAACGAAGGAAAGCCTGCAATACGAAAGTCAGAAACCAAAACACACACAAGTGAAGGAACTTGTAGAAGGCAAAGATAAATCGGGAAGAAGGAAAAGTTGAAAGAAATTAAAATTGATTTTCTCAGAATCATAAGGGATTATAGTGAACATGAAATAAGATTATAGGCGAAACAAGATAAGGATGACTTATTGGAAGGAACCGAAAAATGTTCTCAGCCAAAGGCTTAGATGATAAAGGTTATCTCCCCACCATACCATTGAACGATCTCACAAAAAACCACTGACATTATCTAGTGCCCCATGAATTGTGCAACTAAGTGGCCCAAAGGAGAATAAAACACAAATGGATCATGTGAGAGAAAGGTGAAGAAAAGTCCGTCTAGCACGTCCACTATCTAATACATAGAAGTTCCAGACACAGAGAGCAGGGAAAGCAGAGGAGGAAAATCATAAAATGACCTGCGAATATATTCTAAAACAGGAGCATCTCCAGATTAAAGCTGAGAGCAAAATAAATCAGCAAATACAGCAAAAATAAATAAGAACCACGAGTGACATCCAGGCACTGTGAAATTCCCTCGATTGGAATTTCTTTTTGTTTTTAAGTATAAAAGATTCCTGGTGGCAGGAGTGGATGTGGGCTGATAACACACAAAGGATTAAGAATTGGACTGACCCTTGGGCGCCCAGGTGGCTCAGCTGGTTACGCATCCAACTCTTGATCTCAGCTCAAGTCATGATCTCTCAGTTCGTGGGTTCAAGCCCTGCATCGCGCTTTGTCGGCAATGATGGAGTGGAGCCTGCTTGGGATTCTGTCTCTCCCTCTCTCTGCCCCTTCCCTGCTTGCTCTCTGTCTCTCTCTCAAAGTAAATAAATAAACTTAAAAAAAAAAAAAAGAATTACATTGACCCTATTCATTTTAAAACATTTTTTCAGTTTATTTATTTTGAGAGACAGACAGAGACAGCATGAGAGCAGGGAAGGGGCAAAGAGAGAGGGAGAGACAGAATCCCAAGCAGGCTCCGTGCTGTCAGCGCAGAGCCCGACTTGGGGCTCAAACCCATGAACCATGAGATCATGACCTGAGCCAAAATCAAGAGTTGGACACTCAACCAACTGAGCCACCCAGGCACCTCTGACCTTATTCTTAATAGGGACACAGCATGTTGGAAGTCGAAGAAGCATCGTCCTAAAATGTTAAGCAGAAACTCTACATGCAGCCAAAGCATCAATCAAATGAGTAGTTAAAATAACATTTCAGACAGGAAAATACTCAAAAATTTACCTCCCATCTCTTTCCCAGGAAAACACTGGTGGGTATATTCTACCCCAACAAGGGAATAAACAAGCAAACAAAAATGATAAAGGAAGAAAACCAGGAAGGAAGGAAGGAAGGAAGGAAGGAAGGAAGGAAGGAAGGAAGGAAGGAAGGAAAATATGTTATGCTGGTTATATTTTGCTGTACAATAAACTACCCAAATATGTAGTGGCATAAGAAATGTATTATGTGGTCAGAGATTCAAAAAGGACACGGCAAGCATAGCTTTTCTCTCCTCCATGATATCTGAGGTCTCAGTTGGCATGACTCGGACTAGTGAGTCAAATGGCTGGAGGCTTGAATGACAGGAGCCAGAGAATCGACTTCCAATCCAATCCTTCCATTCACACATCTAGCCGCAGGCTGAGGTGGCTAAAGGCCAGACTTAGGGGGTACTGTCTGCTGGAGTATCCGTGGATGTTCTTCCCGCAGTGGTCTCAGGGTGGTGGGCCATTTTACATGGCGGCTCAGGACTCTTACGGCAAGTGTTCCTAGTGAACAAGGGCGGAGCTTCAAGGTGTTTTATGATCTAGCCCCAGAAATCGTATAACATTACTTTTACCACTCTCTATTGTTTGAAGCTGTCGCAAGCCCACCCAGATCCAAGGGGAGGGGGCACACACACCACCATTGGTGGGAAGAGGGCCAAAGGGATTTGGAGCCATGTTTTAAAACCATATGCGGTCAGAGAGTCAGGGGATACAACACAGAAGAGTAGGAAGAAACAATCCCGGGAGGATAGTCACCTACCAGGTCTAGAAAGCAACCAGTTCAGACTGAAGCAGGAAGACAAAAGATTCTAGGAAGGATGGCACGAGTGTGGCTGGGGGGCAATAAATAATAAACAAGTAAATAAATCCGCTCTCTTGTATGTTTGACCATACACAGGTTGGAATGTATGAGAAGAATTAGCAATAGGTACCTAAGGACTAAGCGAGTGAAAAATGATGTGATTTTGACTCTAGGGGAAAGATGTACAATTATTGTATACTACTTGAATAACATATAGATACATATATATGTTATTCATATATATATATATATGATGGAAATAATAGCATAAATACAGATTGATTCCCCAAACTGTGATACCACTATTGGGAGAACTGGGATTGATATAATGAAGGAAGCTAATTTTTAGACATATTATTCGGACTTTCTATTATGATAGACGAGGATTAAGCACTTGGTAGAAGGTAGACACGAGGGAGGAAAGAGCCTGAAGAGTTGAATATGGGTGCTTATGGGCATAAGACTGAGGATGTGGAAGGGTTGGGCAACCCTTGTTTGTCTCACAAGTTTTATGAGGACTATTTGATTTTGATTTTCATTTATTTATTTTAAACTTTATGTACTTATTTTTGAGAGAGAGAGAGAATGAACAGGGAGAGGGGCAGGGAGAGAGGGAGAGAGAGAGAATCCCGAGCAGGCTCTCTGCCGCCGGCGCAGAGCCCAATGCGGGGCTCGAACCCACGAACCATGAGAGCATGACCCGGGCCGAAACCAAGAGTCATACCGAACCACCCAGGCCCCCCTACTATTTGATTTTTAAATACGTCCCCATGACTTTTTACTCTGTTCATTCTCAGCTGTTTCACTGAAATAAAAATCCAAAGAAACATAGATATACCTGATTGACATATACATAAGAGAAAGAAAGAAAGAAAGAAAGAAAGAAAGAAAGAAAGAAAGAAAGGAGCCCAACCATCTTTGGTTGATTAATGGATAAAATTCAACATGGCCCTTCACAGCCAACTTCCCATGTACCTTGTACTGACGCCATTTGCAATTCTAGGCTTTCCGTGAACGCGTCCTGCTTCTTCATCGTTTTGTGCCTTGGGGTACGTTCTTCTCCTATGCGGGGATTTCTCTCTCACTTATTTCCTTTCTGGCAAATCCTACTCACCCACTGTTTAGCCCAAAATGCTTCCACTAGCTCCCCTGCCCAGAGCCATGGAAACAGTCGTTTCTCTCTCTATCCTTGTGTAGCGTACAGTGATACTTTTATTACAGAACACTACACCTTGTGGGTAAATATCTTCCTTTCTTAGAAGAGGCCTCCCATCAGGGGATTCTTAGAAGTTGTGGGTCGTAAAGAATCCCATGTGCTGGTCCCTTTGAACGCGGGTTTATCTGTTCTGCCCTCTTTTCCTTCACAGGGAATAATTCATAGCATCTTCAACCTTGTCACAGTCTGCATTCTTATCCGAGTAGTTGAGGCCCATGGAAAACTCACACGTGTCTACATTAGTTTGCGGCAAACACATAAAAACGGTCCACACTCTCCCCAGCCAGGCGGGAGAGTTACAAGGGTTACACGGAAATCTAGTCCTTAAATTAATCCGCTCTTGGGCCTGTCAACAGAAATTTCCTTAGTTACTCTCAATTTGTGACTCCCTATCTTGAGTCACTCACTCTTTGCTGGAAGAAAGCCTCCCCGCCTGATTCAGAGAAAGCCAAGTACAGCCAGACTTCCTGTGACCTCAGTAACTGATCATCCACAGAAGATTCTAGCAGGGAGACTCAATGAAGGCAGACATCGAGGGTAGCAAACCACAAGCTACCCAGTAAGGAATTTTTAGGGACGAAAGATTTCTTATAGCCACCCAAGGCACAAAGGAACATATTTTAACCTTTTAATGGCCTTGCTATTGGATCACAGTGTGAACTATGCCAAAAACACTTGCGCCCAGACTGACATTCGCTCTCCCCTAAACCCTGGCGTCCTGTGGAAATTCAGCAGCTAATGGCTGGCCTGCTCTATCTTTACATGGATGGTAAAAATACCAGTGGGTTTTCTGCTCTCGGTCTCGGTTGCCGAGAGAGTGGGGTAGGTGCAGAAGGACGGAGAAGCCTGGAAAGTCACCACTGTCAACAGAAAGGCTGGGTAAAGAGGAGAAACATCAGAGCATCTCAGAGGACAGACTTCCTCTCCCAACAGGAAGTCAAAGGGTTCGCAAGTTCGCTGCAGGGGGACATGGGCACAGGCCTGGCTGGAAACATTATCACCTTCGGGGAAGTTTCTGCTCCCGGAGAAGCCAGGACGCGCCAGGACGCACACAGAGGGTCAAAACCAGCTCTTGCGGCCTTAAAACTGGAGGAAGGAAAACTCCCTCCCCGACAGCCCTCACTCGTCTTAAGTAAGAGTGACGCTCTCTGTAATTAGAAAGACGATGATGTCACGGAGAGAAGGGCCGGAGTGCCAGGCTCTGCACAAAGCCCCGGGCTTCAAGTGCAAAGCCGCGCTGGAATTTGAAATTTAAGCCCAAATGACAGGATACCATAACACGGCCACAAAGGGGCTGGGGCCGGCAGGCAGACCTCGGGGACATTAGAACTCTTCCCCACCCTGGGGAGAGAAATTTTATTCAGATCGGGGAGACCGGATGTTTCCGAGAAGGAATTGCATAAACATGCCGGGCGAAACCACCAGGAAAAGCCGTTGTGCGACTCTGGGAGTCAGTGGCAAAGCAGCTCATTGTTTCTGAATAGAAGTGGGTAGAAATTCACCGAATTCTAGCATTTAGTTTGGTTTCCTACCGAGAGTCGTTGAAAGTTCAATTTTTTTTTTTTTTTTGAAAACCCTACGGTTTAATAGACGTGCTCTCCCACTCTCGGACGTACGTGCAATTTAGGAGCAGAGAAGTCTCACTCTATAGGCAACGTGGCCCTTATCCCCCAGCCCTGTATTTCGACCGCCTTCCGTGCGTCCCACCTCTTCACTGGAGAATCACTCCCAAAGACGTACTTTCCAAACCAGGTTCCCGGCCACCCTGCACCCATCATCCCCATACTCCCTCCTCCCGCCCTATTTCTAGGTATTTGCCCTAAAATCCTTAAAATAAGGTTAGATGCTTTCCTCGCCTCTTTTCAATGGATTTACCAAGTTCTGTTGGAGTTATTGCTTGAATCGGCTCCATTTTCTCCAAGCGCTCTCTTCAGATTCTTATCCTCTGTCCCCTGCCCTACTGTCAGAGTCACGTGCTGCTCAGCTAGCCCCCCCCCCCCCCCCCAGGTTCCTCCTAGGACTCCAGTCCCTTTTCCACATGATTGACAGAGTTAGCTTTCTACAACATGTCAACTGTATGATCGATCACTTAAATCGATACTCAAAAAGTCCAAACCAAGGCTAACACGTTGCCTCGCAAATCAGATTTCCTAGCATTGTTACAACGTGTAGCACCGCAGAGGCACGTGTAAATCCTGGTTTTGATTCCTGCCCTTAACACTTTGCAGAGCTGGGTGCTGATAAATTACGTAACCCGTCTGCAGCTATGGTTTCGGCACCTGTAACAGCAGTAACAGCAAATATGTGGACTGGAAGGGTTAAATGAGATATAAAGGAAACCGCACTGTACTTTCCAAGACGTAAGCGTTTGATAAATGCTGGATGATACTATTATCACTGTTATTACATTAAAAGCTCTCATCACAGACGCTCACATTCATCACGCCAGAGGTGAACAGACTGCAGTGAGATGAGCCCTCTGTAAGACATGTTGTGGCTTGTGACACTTCCAGGAACCTGGTGTACAAACCCTAAAACCTCGCTCCTGACAGGATGGGAGACACTTTCAATCTCACGTGAATAAGACCAGATTTTAGTTGTTCATTCATTGAGTGATGATTTATTGTCTCTCTATAATGTGTCAGACACTGGGCCAGATCTCATCCAACTTTGACTCCTTTATTGTAATAGAAAACTTCCTAGCGCATATTAGAGACAAAAACACGTGTTTAGAAAGGAAAATACCTATCGTTTCAGTCTCTGAAACCAACCAAAATTAAACCCAAATGTCACAAATTCTACAGAAGTTAAAAATTATAGTTCCTGCTTCTTAGAGGTTCCTACGATCCCACCCAAGTGCTTCCAAAACCCTCGAATGAATTTTCCAAAACATGCCGGATAACATGTATTTTTCCCGGTTTAAGTAGCCTTCTTTGATCTGGGTTTAAAAATGGACTCCATCCAAATGTCATGAAAACCTTCATTCTCCTGTTTCCACATTCTTTAGAGTCAAAGCGTATTATTTCCTGACGTCTTTGGTAGCTGGGAGATATATCGTGTCGTTTAGCCTTAAGAGTACTGTAGAGTTAAAAAAATATGAAGAAAGCACCATAGAAGAATTTTGTCAAGCAATCGGTAGATAAAAGATACATCGGCAAAGGGAGAGATCTTAATAGCTAAATGACTAACATATCCAAACAACATCTATTTTCTCAGGGCCAAGAGATAAGGTTTGGATTTGGGCCAATAGCTCTCTGCGAATCAAATTGGGTTTGTCCAATGGTTTCAGATTCTTCCCGGCCGCGCCCGCGGCCGGGGGGGGCGGCGAAATTAACCTGGAGGCACTGAGTGAAGGTCATAATTTCAAAGACATTTTCTCAGGGGCCAGTTGAGCCGGTATTGCTGAAAACCGAATGACAGCCCTGGGCGCTGGGTGGTGATGACTGTATCTAAAGGCAACTTTTTATCTCCAGCAAGCCCAAGTCGCCAAAAGGATCAGAGAAGAGTTCAAGTGTAGGGGGTTCTGTCTTAGATGTGGTCTGGACTTCATCTAGTGGGATTTCTTGAAGCCTCCACGTGGATGAGGAATGGGAAAGAGCCCAAGTGAAGGCAGAATTGCCTGGCGGGCAGGGCTGGGAACTTCCAGGGCTTTGTGTCTGTCACCGTCCATCAAGCCCCTTTGCAAATTGCACCTGTTTTAGAATTGCTGTTGTTGTCGTTGACTGACTGTACGAAAATACCGGAATGTATAAAATACGGAGAAGCGGAGGTTGGAAAATTAAAAGCGCCACCCAGAGACGGATTACAATGGATGGTTTGGCCTATTCTCTCCCTTCTTCTATTCCTTTCCTTCCTTCTCACCTATCCATCTATCCATCCATCCTTCCTCCCATTCACCTGTCGCTCACACACACAGCTCTTTCTTTTCTTTCTTTTTTTTTGTTTTAATATTTATTTATTTTTGAGAGAGAGCGGGCGAGCAAAAGAGGGACAGAGAGAGAGGGAGACAGAGAATCCGAAGCAGGGTCCACGCTGACAGCAGAGAGCCCAAGCCTGAAGTGGGGCTCGAACGCACGGACCGTGAGATCATGACCTGAGCCAAAGTCACGCACTTAACAGAATGAGCAACCCAGGCGCCCCCCACCCAGCGCTCTCTCTCTCCAGCTCTCTCTCTGTCCTCGGGGAGTTACATGCCTCTGTGGTCCGTTATACGAAGTTTGCACTGTCACTGCTTTTCAGATGTTTTGCCTCTTATTCTCTACTTTTGCAGCCTTGAATGCAGGGGGGCCTTGTGGCTTGTCTAGTGTAGGAAGGAGGAAATTTTACCCTTCCCTCCAAGGTTTTTCCAGCTGCTTTAGGAAGAATTTAACAAATTAACAGGAGAATCAGCCCACGTTTTATTATGTGCCCGGGGAGGCCTAATGACGAAATTGAAATCTAAAGCAGGCGGTTTTTAACTGACAGGATGAAAACAAAACCAAACAAACAAACAAACAAACAAACAAACAAAAACCGCTTAACTTTGGGAGCTTCACTTAGGAAGGAATTCTAAAGAGACTTTGGGCAGGGGTAGTAAATTAGTGAGCAGTAATACGCATTGTTTATATAGCCTGTCAGCTGTAAATTCCTTGTCTCTAGTGGTAAGGAAATCTCTTTCCCTCCTGGTACAGGAAGGCAAGTTTCACACGGGGAGACTTATTTCCTGCCTTTTGGTGGGGAGGGGGCAGAGGAGGGTCTCTGTGCCCTTTTTGGGCAAGCTTTTAAGTAGCTTTTATTGAAAATAAGCAATATACCAAGAAAAAAAAAAATAACCAATATACCAAAGTGGCACGTTTGGGGTGGTATGACCTTGGCCCCTACACTAGGCAGGGTGGTGCGTGGGAATGCGTGACCCTTCAGTCTCTGTAGAAAGTCCCTTGCAATCAAGAAGCTGGTGTTTCTCTTAGTTTAATTACAGCAAACACACAAAATCACACAGAACTAGAGGGGTTTGTACTAAGGAATTCTTTTCGATTTCTGCCTGCAAAATTATATTCCACAGCATCTCCTTGGCTCCTTCCCTCACGTCTCTAGATGTGGGCCTCTGGTGGCTCCTTGTGTCTCAGAAAGCTTGTTACTTAGGGCAGGATTACAAGTGTGTCTGTCAAGATCCTCACTGAGGCATCTCAAAGGACGGGCAATTTGTGATTAGTACCGCTAAGTCACAGTGTTTCACATCTTCATGGGTGTTATAATTTTATTTACAAAGTTTTTTTTACATTCATCAACTCAGCTGGGACTGGTAGAAAGCTGCTTTGGATTGTGAGTCAAGGTGCCTTGAATTCTGTTCCAAGTTTTGTCGCAACTATTATCCTTTATAAGCACTCAAATTCTTGGGGCCTTGGTTTCCCAATATATGAAAGGGAGGGAGTCGGTGCTCAGTGGACCAGATCCTCGCTAAGATCATTCGCACCTCAGCAGTTACATTGTATTATGAAGGTTTTGATGGCCCCATATTGGATGGACAGGGAGACATTTTCATCAACTGCCAGTCAACAGTCAACTTGCCGTGGGCACACACTCAGAAGAAAACAGAGTGTATACTAATTTGGGCAGGTGGGGGTCGGAAGGAAAATCAGGGTCTGATTTCTCCAAACAAAGTTGTAAGTTCTGCTAATACAGTTCCTCCATAACTCTCCTAGTCCCTTGGGTGAGATAAGCTAAGTGAGTAGGGGTATGTGTGTATAGATGGAGGGTGATTTATTACATCCATGCTTCACGGGGCGACTGACACCAGTTGGTACTTCCTGAATAGCCCCAGAAACAAATGGCAGACGGAGAACTGGCCGGAGAGAGCACAGGCTCTATCGGGTCTGGGCCCACAAGGGCCTCCCACGAGAGCTGCGGTGTTTGCTCCCAAAGATCAGAGTCCACGAACACAATGTGTTTCCTCCTTTCAAGGGCACAGGTTAGTTGCTCGTGGTTCTCGGCCTGGGCATTCAGCCACAACTATTGCCCTGCGGTGTACCCAGGGCTGGGAGGGAGGGCAACTCCTGGGAATGGCTTTCTGTTCCCCACTCCTTGTGCTGGGCCCAAGGAAAGGAAGAAACCATTTCACTTGCAACATTAACGGAAATGTTTTCCTCTAAACTTCATTGCTATTGACATAGCCAGTCTACAATGATGAATTAAGTAAATACTGGAGACTCTCATGCTTCTATGCCTCTCATTTAAAAGTGACTTGGGGGGCCTCTGGGTGGCTCAGTCAGTTGAGTCTCCGACTTCAGCTCAGGGCACAGTCTCGCAGTTGGTGAGTTCAAGCCCCACACCGGGCTCACTGCTGTCAGGGCAGGCAGAGTCCACGTGAGTTACCAAAACAGAATGTTGGAGTAAATCCCCCAAGGCCACTTGGCAGGCTGGTGGGTTCAACCCCTACATGGCTGGCACTCACAATTAGCCTCGTTGGTGGGACAGTGCAAGGATCTACCCACCAACACCCTCCCCCACCGTATTCTTACACGATTCCCTGTTTACCTGAAATTCCCAGGGTTGAGGGTCCTTGGGGTGTGTTCCCCCTTCGGAGAGAATTAGCTAGAAGCCAGGTCTTCCTGGAACAAGGCAGGAGTGAGACATCGCACCGTGTTGGGGGAGAAGGGAGGAAAGACTGGATGTGGGGATTTGCTCAGGACAAAGGTCTCCTTGTCACGGGCTCGTCCCAACCACCCCAGCTTGCAACTTCATTTCTGGATCTTCCTTTTGGGAGTGTGTTTAAACTACCAAGCGATCACGTAGTCTGGGAGTTGACACGTTCAATTGAGTTGAGGTTTACTTAAAATGATTTACCTATTCTCTTCACTGATTCTCCTACCTCCCTCTGTTCCCTAAATAGAAGCTGCCCCAAGGACTGGTTCCAGCCCACTTTTCTATACAGCTTCTCAATCCGTGTCACTCTCAGGCTTTCTCGGCCTTAAGTATCACAGTAAGGAGGCCACACCTCCCAAATTTCTCTTCAACCCAAGGGTCGGTAAGCTTTCTCTGCCAAAGGCCAGATGATACATATTTTAGGCTTTGTAGGACATACAGTCCCTGTTGAAATGACTCAGCTCTGTCTTCGCAGCATGAAGGCAGCCAGAAACAACATGCAAATGAATAGGCACGTCTGTGTTCCAATAAAACTGTATTTATGAACACTGAGATTGGAGTTTCGTGTAATTTTCACTTATCACAAAATATTGGAGTTTGTAGACCCCTGTTCGAACCAAAACCTCTCTCCATGTTTCATCCCTCCCGCTGTCCAAAACGCCCCCAGACGTTCTGAGGACACCAGAATTTCCCCAGGGACCCAGGGTGGCATTCTCAGAGTCACCTTGGCTCCCACTCGGGTGCGTGCAACACCAGCATTCCAATCCGATGGCTGACCTCATGCAATGCTTCTAGCACCTGTCCCTCTCTCCCACACAAGATATTCTGTATGTCCAAATTAACCCTCCTCATAGAGCAAGACTTTTGTCATCAAACCCCCTTCAATGTCTACCATTTCCTGCACACATTGACCCAGCCTACAGGACCCTCTGCCTGTTTAAGTGCAGCTTTCCCTTTGATGGAGTTTTCTAGTCTTACCCCTCTCTACTTCCCTACACAGATCCTCTGTGCAAACCCAAATGACTGGCTTTCAACAGACGAAATCAACACTCTGCGGGAGGGGGATTCCTCCCTTTATGCCCTTGCCCCTGATCTCCCCTACCCATGCCCTCCCCCGCCGACCCCCAGACTCCTTTCCCTAAACCCGTGGTCCTAGGCAAAGACTCACGGCCAACCACGATAAGATATCACCTCACACGCACCCAGGGCGGCTATCGTAGAAAGACTGACAGTAACTAGTGTTGGCGAGGATGTGGAGAAATTGGAACCTTCGCACGGTGCTGGTGGGAATGCAAAATGGTGCGGCCACTTTGGAAACCAATCTGGTAGTTCTTCAAAAGATTGGACGTAGAGTTACCATATGACCCACAAATTCCAGAAATCCAGGTATACCCCCAAGCGAAATGAAAAAAAAAAATAAAAATAAAAATAAATGTCCGCACAGTGACTTGTACACTTAGGTTCACAGCAGCATTATTCATGGAGCCAAAGAGTAGAAACAACCCAAACGGCCATCGACTCCTAAGCGGACAAACACAAAAGGTCACGTACTCTATGATTCCATTTGCACGACGTGTTCGCCGTAGGCAAATCTACAGAGCTAGAAAGTAGATTCGCTATTGCCTAGGCCCGGGGTGGGATTGAAGGAATGGGGGTAGTCGCTGGTGATGGGTACAGGGTTTCTTTTAGGACTCAAGAAAATGTTCCAAAAACGATTGTCAGGGTGACTGTTGCACAACCCTGTGAATGCAGTAAACACCACTGAATTGTACACGTTTAAATGGGGGAATTGTATGGTATGGGAATTACACCTCAGTAAAGCTGTCTAAAAAAACAACAGCTTGTGGCCAAATCAGATCATTATAACTGGACTGTCAAAGAAAAGATGCTCTTTATTTTGTAGCCACATTATTATGTGTTCTGCTCAGTTGATGGTATATACTGCCTTAAGATTTTTCTTTCCTGCCTGTATTTTAATCTCCCAAGGACACTTTAAACTCTCATATTTTTGCATATGGATGCCTGCGTTGGTTGATTTAATTCAGAAGATGATTCTGAGTAATAGTAATTTAAATCAAACCAGAGCTGGAGATGATCGGTTGTGGAGTGTGAATGTGTCAAACACAACTCACAAACTACCAGATTGATGTGAAACGATGAATTAGGGGAAAAATGTTTTGGTTTCATTTGTGAATTGATATGTCTGGCTTTTACCATTGTGCAGCCCTTGGACACTGATAGACTGAGCCTGGGCTCTCTGATTTATTGGAAAGTGTCTGGAAAGCCAGGTAATTGGCTGTGCTTATGTGGGAGTTTCCACATTCATAAAGCCAGAGAATGGTGGAATCATATACATTTTTTATTTAAAAAAACTTTTAATGTTTATTTTTGAGACAGAGAGAGAGCAAGAGAGCGAGCCCGAGTGTGGGGGGGGGGGGCAGAGAGAGAGGGAGACACAGAATCTGAAGCAGGTTCCAGGCACTGAGCTGTCAGCACAGAGCCCAGGGCTCGAACTCATGAACCGCGAGATCATGACCTGAGCTCATATACTTAAAAAAAAAAATCTTTCATTTATGACTGCTGTGAGCCTACTATGTGCATGGCATTGGACCTAAAGACTAAGCAAATTCAATAAGTAATAAATGACTATCAGCTTTCTACATACTAAACACATGGTACTCTAAATTCCAATTGGTAGTAATTTTTTTTCCGAAAGGTTTATATTTGGCACATGGTTTCTTAAAAGAAATCAATTACTACCATATTAAAGCGTGTATCGTAGGTCTACATTTAACATATATTGGCTAGGTCAGCAAGAAATTAAGTATATGGAAATGAATAGGATCCTATTCATGTTTAGTGTTCTCTGGAGAACAACCATGATCTATTCCGTAAGTTGTATCCAAGTAAATGCTCCCAACACAAGAGTCAAGTTACCTGAATAGTATTCTAGGGTCCCAAAGAATTTTCTACCCTCGAATACTATTCAAAGATGCAGTGATATCTTAAATTATTATTGATAAGTTTTGATATCAGAGAAGTATCATTTCAGAGAAGGTCAGAAATCACTTGCCTCTCCGATGTCTCAATTTGAATGACCTTAGCAACCCAATACCCAACAAGGACCTCCATGGGTAAGGGTGATACAACATTTAGCCCAGCCGTCTGCCTCATTAGCAAGTGAAGACGTAAAGTCAAAGCTGTGGGCAAAGCAGGGCCCATGAAAGGCCAACTTCGATTGCCTTACAGCCTCATTTCCAAGATTGCTCAACTCCCTGAGGGCCACCCAGGGCCTAGGCAAGCTGGCCAAAGTGAGATTTCCCACCTAGAGGTGTAGGGCCATGGCTGTAGCTAGTAAAAAAGCATTATCCACTTGTTTGGAATGTCCTCTCTGTGTACTCCCCAGGAACTTGAAATGGTCATGACCAAGTACTCGAGAATTAGAATCCTGGCCTCTCACGTCACTACAACCATTTCCATCGGCGGTTGTGGAAACAGCTTGTCCTCGTCTTTCCATCTTCTGTCTAACCTCATGGAGAAAGTTCTGGTGGAGGCTCCAGTCACGTTTGGAATCCTGGCTTTGCCTTAGAGACTGTATTAATTTCCTATGGCCGCTGTAACAAATTACCACAAATTTAGTGGCTCAGAACAGCACAGATTTGTTATCTTACAGTTCTATAGATTAGAAGTCTGGCATGGATCCCACTAGGCCAAGATCAAGGTGTCAGCAAGGCTGTTCCTTATGGAGTCTCTAGGGGAGAATCCATTTCCTTGCCTTCTCTGGTTTCTAGAAGCCACTGGCATTCTTTCCTTTGTGGGCCCTTCTTCCTTCCTGAAAGCATCACATCTTCCGATCTCTCCCTACCTTCCTCGTTTAAGGACCCTTGTGATTACATTGGGCCCACCAGATTTGTAGAGAATAAGCTCCACATCTCAAGATCTTGAACAGTCTACGAAATCCCTTTTGTCGTGCAAGGCGATATATTCACAGGTTTCAGAGATTAAGACAGGGACATTTTGGGGGGCCATTATTCTACCACAGAAACACAAAGAGGAGCCTTCTTGGAATATTAACACCATTATCGTCGCCACTGCCTTTAAATATGTACAATGGTCTGGGCATGGGCAGTGCACACTCTGTGCCCATCACTTCATGTTGTCCTTAAACCACACTGGAGCGTGGCGTTGGTACACCCATCCTACACATGGTAACGCTGAACCTCTGGGGGGCCTAATGACTTGCTGAGTTCCACCACGTTGAGTACAGTCACCTCTTCCTGCAAAGACTATGGCTTTTAAACATGATCAGGGAGGGGGGTTCCTTGGTGGCTCAGCTGGTTAAGCTTCTGACTTCAGCTCAGGTCATGATCTCACAGCACGTGTGTTCGAGCCCCATGCCGGGCTCTGTGCTGACATCTCGGAGCCTGACCCTGCTTTGGGTTTTGTGTCTCCCTCTCTCTCTGCCCCTCCCCCACTGGCGCTCTCTCTCAAAAATAAATGAACGTTAAAAAAAAAAAAAAACACGATCAGGGAATTCTGTCTGGCTTCTTACGTCACTATAACCATTTCCATCTGGGGTTGTGGAAACGCCTCGTCCTCATCTTCCTATCTTCTTCTTTTTTTTTTTTTTTTAATTTTTTTTTCAACGTTTTATTTATTTTTGGGACAGAGAGAGACAGAGCATGAACGGGGGAGGGGCAGAGAGAGAGGGAGACACAGAATCGGAAACAGGCTCCAGGCTCTGAGCCATCAGCCCAGAGCCTGATGCGGGGCTCGAACTCACGGACCGTGAGATCGTGACCTGGCTGAAGTCGGACGCTTAACCGACTGCGCCACCCAGGCGCCCCCCATCTTCCCATCTTCTGTCGAGCCTCGTGGAGAAAGTTCTGGTGTAAGCTCCAGTCACGGTGCCAACCCAATACCCAACAAGGACCTCCATGCGTAAGGATGACCCAGCATCTAGCCCAGCCGTCTGCCTCATTAAGGGTGGGTTCAGTTACTTGACACTTTTTTTGTGACCACTATGCACGAGGCAATGGTGTCAGACCCTGGCAGTTTGCCATTTTATCTCAGACTATTCTATCACTGATAACACCCATAGCACTTACAATTTTAGTAGTATAACTTATACAACTTGTTCTGTACTTTTCAAAAAAATTTTTGAAGTTTACTTATTTATTTTAAGAGAGAGAGAGCACAAGCAGGGGAGGGGCGGACAGAAGGAGAGAGAGAATCCCAGGCAGGCTCCGCACCATCATCCCACAGCCCGATGCTGGGCTCGAACTCACGAACAGTGAGATCACGACCGGAGCCGAGATCAAGAGTTGGACGCTTAACTGACCGCGCCACCCAGACGCCCCTGACTTGTCCTATACTTTATGATTTAAAACAAATAGTTATCCTTGACCCCAACTTGACCCCAGTATTTACAGTACTCAAGATGAGATATAAATCCTTACAATTTGGTCACTGCCTTTTCTCTACCCAGGCCAGGATTCTTTGACTTTTACTTGGTTCACTAATTTTAAATAATTATAAATAAGGGGTCTTCCTGGTTTCCGAAGGGGAAAGTGAGGCACAGAATGGTTGCTTGGTCCAGAAAAAGGAAGAAAAATAGTCCAGGGGCCCAGTCTAAAGCCGCCACTTGTAGAGACTGTGAGCCAGCCCTGAGAAACATACAGATTAGATAAACTATGTCTGTAAAGGCTGGCTTATGACATGACTGTGATAGGCCTCTTAGATTCACCTGCCTTATATATTTGGATTATGCCTACAAAATCTCAGAATGCTCCAGAAAAGCCCAGTCCATCACTATTCCCAACTGGGCACATAAGTTTGCTGGGTCAAGAAAGTATTTTTCTAAAGAAGGAAGAGATTGGGCATATTTCTATGTTAAGGGGGTAGAGGCAGGAGAGAAGACAAATTTTTATTTTTTTATGTTTGTTTATTTTTTATTTTTTTTTTTAATTTTTTTAACGTTTATTTATTTTTGAAACAGACAGAGACAGAGCATGAATAGGGGAGGGTCAGAGACAGGGGGAGACACAGAATCTGAAACAGGCTCCAGGCTCTGAGCCGTCAGCACAGAGCCTGACGCGGGGCTCGAACTCACGAACCGCGAGATCATGACCTGAGCCGAAGTCGGACGCTTAACCGACCGAGCCACCCAGGCGCCCCTATGTTTGTTTATTTTTGAGAGAGAGCAAGACAGACAGCGTGAGCCCGGGGGTGGGGGTGGGGGTGGGGGTGGGGTGGGCGGAGAGAGAGGGAGACACAGAATCCCAAGCAGGCTCCAGGCTCCAAGCTGTCAGCACAGAGCCCGACGCGGGGCTCAAACTCACGAACCACGAGATCATGACCTGAGCTGATGTCGGCCGCGGAACCGACTGGGCCACCCAGGTGCCCCAGGAGAGAAGGACAATTAGAGATAGAGGAGAAACAATAGCCACAGACTAGGAACAACCCAACCACCAGGAAGATGGATAAACAAAAAGAGGTGCATGATGGAACACGCTACAACTCAGTAATAAAAAGGCACGATGGGCTGTGATGCGCAATCATAGGGCTGAATCACAAAATCCCTACACGGAGCGAAAGACGCCAGACAACACAGAGTATGTACTGTGCAAACTAACCTGGGGTGATGCAATGTAGATCACTTGGTGCCTAAGGTTAGAATGAACAACAAAGAGGCACAAGGACACTTTTGAAGGAGAAATATTCTGTATGTTGATTGTGGCAGTGGTTTCAGGGTGTCAAGCTGAGCAAATTGCGTACTTTAAACGTATGTCACTTATTGTATCTAAGTTCTACTTCAATAAAGCTGATTTACAAAGAGACAAGGGGGAGGCTTCTGGGGGTCCCGGGGACCGGAAGAGGCCCTCCTCTTACAGATCCATTCATAGAGGAAGAGGGAAGGGCAGAGAGACGAGGGTGGCTCGCCACCATTTGTCTGAATGCTTTCTCGAATCTCCTTGCATCACTGTCCCCAGCAAAGAGTCTCCAAATATCCACTTTCACGTCAACCACCATGAGGTCGATTCACATCCGAAGACCGCAGACTCCCACTGTCGCATCTTAACCCCACAACGTGTGCCTTGTGGGGAACATACTGGCAAGGTCTAGCCTTCTCCTTATCCCTCCAAATTCAGCCCACCTTCAGCTTGGTATTCCTGTCACACAGAGCCCCTGGGAGCCTCAGTGGCAAACCGGCTGCTGTGTTCTGAGTGGGGTTTTCTTTCATTTCTTCCTGTGTCGCCTTAATCACCGGCAGCTCCAGAAACCATAAGAAGGTGGGAGTAAGGTCTTAGTCAGAAGGCTTCAGGCTGGTAGGAGAGCCTGAAAGATAGGAATCTGTAAACGCCTCTGTGGTTATCAACTCCTTCGTTAACCACTTTCTGGAGTAGGCCTGCCAGTATTTTGCAGGAACCAAGAGCCATGGCAACCAGACTACAAAGAGATATTAGCAGTTTGCAGCTTCCATTTTGTGTGTGTGTTTGTTTCCTTTCCGTAGCTCCCGGAGATACGCTGTGTTTTCTTCACATGGTGCGAAACTAGGGAGGTTGTGATTTACCACAGTTGGGGTTGGGGCCTCAGGCCGGATTCTTCCGCCAATAGCCATATTAGGTCGAAACGGTTTCCCTCGGTCATTGAAAAGATCCTCCTCAGAACACACTTTCTTAGCTGCTGTCTACTATCTGGTGCCTTTTTCTATGAACAATAATCTTTTCATCCTTCTGAAATAACAGGAAGTTGTGATTAAGTGACGAAACCCCAAAGCCTTCCCCTCGACACGGTGCTATTTGGAAACGAAGGTCCTTCGCCAGGGCTGAGTCTCTCATCCAAGCTGAAAGCTGGGCAGGGTCCCCACCCTTCGCATATAGAAGATGAGGTGGGTCACACAACTTCTCCGTTGTAGCCATTTGGGCCTTTACAAAAGAATAATGATGTGAGGCCCCAAATGAGGAC
Source organism: Herpailurus yagouaroundi (assembly GCF_014898765.1). Classification (NCBI taxonomy): domain Eukaryota; kingdom Metazoa; phylum Chordata; class Mammalia; order Carnivora; family Felidae; genus Herpailurus; species Herpailurus yagouaroundi. The sequence continues at coordinate 520,772 of NW_024420331.1, forward strand.
CAAAAAACGTGACTATGCCCGCTGCCCTCTATCACCCACCCCGATACACATCTGCTCCACATTTAAAGGTGAATGGGCTCCCTCAAGAATTGAAAATAGATAAACAAATACTTGGGCACGAAGGTTCATCCAGCACTGTTCGCAACAGCTAAGAGGTGGAAACCACCCAAACGTCCATCAGTGGACGAACGAATAAGCAAAATGTGGTCTATCCACACAATGGAACGCCACTCAGCCATAACAGGGAACGAACCACCGCCACGTGCTACGTGGATGGATCGCTAAACGCTGAGTTAAATGAGAGAAGCCCGTCGCGACAGGTTACGTACCGGATGGTTCCACTTATATGAAATGTAGACAAATCCACAGAGACGGAAAGTAGATTGATGGTTGCCAGAGGCTGGAAGTAAAGGGAAACCTGCTTCATGGGTATGGGGTTTCCTTCTGGGGTGATGAAAAGGTTCTGGAACTAGGTAGCGGTGATGTTGGCGCAATAGTGAGAGGCCCTCCTCTTACGGTCCATTCATAGAGGAGGAGGGAAGGGCAGAGAGACGAGGGTGCCTCGCCAGCATTTGTCTGAATGCTGTCTCAAATCTCCCTGCATCACTGTCCCCAGCAAAGAGTCTCCTTTGAATATCCACAGTCACATCAACTTCCAGGAGGTCGATTCACATCCGAAGACCGCAGACTCCCACTGTCGCATCTTAACCCCACAAGGTGTGCCATGTGGGGAACACATCGGCAAGGTCTACCCTTCTCCTTTCTCCTCCAAATTCAGCCCACCTTCAGCTTGGTATTCCAGTCACACAGAGCCCCTGGGAGCCACTCAGTGCCACTAAATTGTATGCTTTAAAAAGGTTCGTTTTATGTTCCATGAATTTTACCTCAAATAGTTGCCACGTCAGAACAGATTGCATCACGTTACATTCAACACCTTTTAAATACAAGTAACGCACTCAACAATAAAATATTAAAGGAAAAGATGCTATACAAAAGCCGATTGGCAGGCAAATATATTCCATTCATTCTATTAATATTAAGCGAGCTGTCTGCGTCTCATCTAGAAGAGGAAAGCCGTGTGATTACGCCACCCTATCCTGTGATGAGGACGGGACAAGGGCGGTGGACGTAAGGACAGTGGGAGGAGCCGTTTTGCCCAAGGGCCACCAACGTGGTAGGGGACAAATATTGCCAGCGTGCCTGGCACCCGGAGGCCACAGCCTGCCTCGTGGAAAAGTTAATTAGCCGGGCAAGGCAGAATTCGGTGGGAGCTCAAAGGGGCGATAAAGGGTACGGTACATGTTTACAGAAGGTAGAGATGGAAAAGCTCTCCTGGCCTGTACTCCTCAAAGGCTGAAAAAGGGCTCACAGTGAGCTCGAGTTCTGAGAATCAAGAGTCAGGGCTTTTGTCCCTGTTTGGGTCACTGCATGACCATGAACGTGGTCAAGCCGTGTAACTTTCTGGGTCTTGGTTTTCCTTGCCAAGTGCCTCCCAGACTAAGGTGACATCACAGATGTCTGTGGAACATTTAAAACATAAAGACTCGTGGGGCGCCTGGGTGGCGCAGTCGGTTAAGCGTCCGACTTCAGCCAGGTCACGATCTCGCGGTCCGTGAGTTCGAGCCCCGCGTCGGGCTCTGGGCTGATGGCTCAGAGCCTGGAGCCTGTTTCCGATTCTGTGTCTCCCTCTCTCTCTCTGCCCCTCCCCTGTTCATGCTCTGTCTCTCTCTGTCCCAAAAATAAATAAACGTTGAAAAAAAAAATTAAAAAAAAAAAAACATAAAGACTCGTGGGGCGAGAGCAAAGGCCCCTTAGAGATCAACCAGGGGTTCTCAGACTTGAACCTTCTGGGGCTTATTATTCAGATTGCTGATCCGCACACCCAGAGTTTCTGATCCAGTAGGTCTGGGGTGGAGACCTGAAAATTTGCATCTCTCACAAGTTCTTGGGGAGGCTGATGCCTTAGCACCCTTTGAGAACCACCGACTTAAGCCAACAACCTTGGCCGCTCATCGGAATCACCTGGAAAATATTTTAATACAAAAAATACCGTCCGTATTTCACACCCTGTGTAGTGAACCAGGAATCCTCTAGACTCTAGACCTTTTTGTCCAGCTCTAGGCCCCGTGATGCTTCTGAGCAGTGGGCCTGGGCTCTTACGGTGAGTGGGATTTGGAATACGGGAGAGAAGGACATCGAGATTCGCTTGAGCCAGAATAAGACGTCTTTGATAAAATATATTGGCCACTCGCTGCGCTGATTTGGCACCTAAGGAAGTGAGGGGAAAGATGCCATAGGAAAAGGAAAGTGGCTTTTGCACAGACACGCTTGGGAAAGAACTGAGGAAACTTCACAGAACGTTCCAGACGGTGCCCGCGCCGTTCTGCCAATATTTCATCCTGCCTTCTCTCTTTATTTTTCCCAGAATGAAGTCTAAAGAATAAAGGGGTGTTCAAATAAAAATACTGTGGCAGAAATTCCTCAGGAATGAAATCCAGTGTGCTGGGGTTTTAGCATAAAATGTTCCGAGATGCCACTTCATGGAGCGCCTGGTGGAATGATTTGCTCACTGAATATTTAGCTCGTGGAATGGAGAGAAGGCGCCTTTCTGTTCTGCCCCGTTAGTATTTCCCAAATCAGACATCGTACAGCACAAATACAGACCCCATGGCTGGTCTTACTTAGAGCAACTCCGGCTAGTTATTCAGAGATGTGACCCTGAGTGGCCTATTTGACCTTAAATCGTCTGCTGGAATTAAAACGACAGGCAAGAAAGTCCTATCGCTTCAGAAAAAACCAGGATGCATTCCTTGGCAGGCACATATCACATGGGTGTCACGCGGTGAGCTTCTACGAGGTGCAATTAAAAATCCTCCCAAGGGGAGCCCGGGTGGCTCAGTCGGTTAAGCGTCTGCCTTCGGCTCAGGTCACGATCTCAAGGTTCGTGGGTTCGAGCCCTGCGTCGGGCTCTCTGCTCTCCGAGCAGAGCCCACTTGGGATCTTCTGTCCCCCTCTTTCTCTGTCCCTCCCCCACTTGCTCTCTCTCTAAAAAAAAAAAAAAAAAAAAAAAAAAAAAAAAAAAAAAAACACCCCCAATGGCAGCAAGTGGTCTGGCTATTTGGGGAATTCTCCCTGGTAACTACCATTGTTTTGGAAAACTTCTTTTCAAGAAGAGTGTAAATTCTTGGAGGTCATGCTGTTACATACTTTAGTTGCTCACGACACTTAGGGCAATGCCGAGCACACAGTGCATTTGTAACTTTCTTTTCTTTTTGACTCAGAGAGGTACACAACAGAATCTCTGGACGCTAGAATGGGTTTAGCTGCTGATCAGAAAATGCTGCCTTGAATACGCATCTTCTGTAACAGTTGCAAGGCAATCATATTCTAGAGCTCCGCAACGTCATTGCTGCACTTTTCTTATGACTCTGATTCTCTCTCTCTCTCTTTTTTTTTTATAATTTTTTTTAATGTTGATTTATTTTTGAGAGAGACAGAACACGAGCAGGGGAAGGGGCAGAGAGAGACACACACACACACACAGGATCTGAAGCCTGACGCAGGGCTCGAACCCACGTACCGCGAGATCATGGCCTGAGCCACGGTTGGACGCTTAGCTGACTGAGCCACCCAGGCGCCCCTGATTCTTTCTCTTCTCAATGTATATTATCCTATGGCCATAGAACACAGCCATGCTATGCCTTACTCGTGAACAGACGTGATGGGGGCGGTGTGGAAGGAGGGCTGGCCAGGAATCCGATTTGAGTCTCAGCCCAACATCGGGTCGCTGGGTGACCCCAGACATATCAGTCAGGCTCTACCAGCCTCCGTTTCTTTATCTGAGAAATGTACATAACGATACCAACTCGGCCACATCTTATCTCTCCAACTTGACTGTTAGCAACATAAAAGCAGAGGCTGGCTTTTCTTTCTCTTTGGTCTACTCCCTGTTACCTGCTGAGCACCCCCCATAAGCTCGGTAAATACTTGCATAACTGGAGTTTGGAGGAAGAAAGAGACAAAGGAAGAAAGGACTCTAGGGTTCAGGAGAGGTGCAAAACTCAGAACTATTTTTTTCCCCAGTTTTTTTTTTTTTTTTCTCTTCTGTGTTTTCCTGGCGTAAGGACAGAGGAAGGCAGCAGTGTTTGTGAACGTCAGCAGAGAGGGTGATGTTTGCACAAGTCGGTGAAACTCGCAAGAAGCTGGGAGACTTGGGGAGACGATCTGCTTGACAGCCAGCGAGTGAGACTTCTAGCCCCATAGGCTAGAATGTTGCCCATCTCTGATGTTGCCCATCATAATGTTGCCCATCTCTGCAAGGTAATTATGGGAAATCGATTAAATGCCACAGCATAGACCCTTCTCAATGGGCCCCATGTGAAGGTTACTATGGGAAGCACTCCCGCCTGAAATAGTAGTCATGTCTGTAGCCCAGGAGGTTCCAGTGGCAATGCTTTTATGCTCAGGGACATGGCCCTCGGAGATTCCATCCGATCTGTAGAAAGATCGCCTGGTAACGAGGGAAAAACACATTTTATAAACAGAACAAAAAACCCAGGATCGCCTGGTAGCGAGGGAAGAACACATTTTAGAAGCCAAACCAAAAAACCAGGATACGTTCATTTACACCGTTGGCAAAAGAATCATCAAGGCTCTGACTTAGTTAGGTCAGCAAACCTTACCAACTTGTAAGCTCTGAGTTGCTCGGGAAGAATTGTGTTTCATCCAGAGAGAGAGTTCACTTTCAAGTCATTTCTTGGGGCCACTTTGCAGGGAAAGTAGAACATCATAGGACCCGGGTAACGCGAGAAGCACCAAGGTCGTCGTAGAGAGCAACGTTTTGGGTAAAAATGAGTATTTAACCAGTCTCGGTACAGGAATCGCAGAGCACCCTGGTAACCAAAATTTCAACAAACTCTTCGGGCTGAGAAATAGCTCCGGAACAAAACCACAGAGGGTCCCAGACTTAGGATTCAACTTAAGACTTTCGACTTTACGATAGTGCAAAAGTGACACGCATTCAGTGGACACAGTACTTAGAATTGTGAGTTTGGATCTTTTCTGGGGCCGGCGATGTGCGGTCCGATCCTCTCTCGAGTCAGCCACACAATCGCGAGACTGACCAACTGCGCTGACAACCACCGTGTCCGCACACAACCAGGCTGTTTTTCAGCTGCAGACAGTCTAAGATGAACTACACGAGAGCGTCACCCCTTTGCTATCAAATACGCTTTGGGGCGAGATGATTTTGCCCAACTGTAAGCGAGGGCAAGTGTTCTGAGCACGTTTAAGCAAGGCTGGGCTAAGCTATGACGTTTAGTAGGTTAGGCGTAGTGAACGCATCTTTGACTTCTGACATTTTCAGCTCACGATCGGTTTATTGGGAGGTAACCCCACGGTCTTCAGTGGGTGCGTGGGAATTACTGAGGGAGGCGCTTTGAGGAGAAAAGGCGCATGGCAGACATGGTGGAGAAGGAAACGGAGGAAAACAAGGATTCAGTCTCAGCGTAGCTCCAGCCTGATCCCACGAAGGAGCTCCGGAGCACGGAGAGCACCACAGAGTTGCGCCCTGAAGCAAGAGAACCCACCTTTGGTAGGGGAAGAGCATGACCTCCCAGACAAGGTGACTCCCTTTGGCCAGGGGCAAACTTCTGAAGAGGGCAGAGCTGTGAGCATCCTGCCTCTGGGGGTGGTGTATCGGCCCCATAGAGGGGATCCAAGTGGGGCACCACCAGCATCTATCCTAGTCGCTACCCAAAGCCGCCTACTGGCACTCAGTCAAGACAAAAACCCATCCATCTCTCAGCCTTGCCACTGGCTCGTCACGTCCGCTTTCTCTAACGGCAATACGTACCATATGCCATCCTTTAGGAAACATGTTCAAAACACTTCCCTCATTTCATGCCCACTGTAATCCAGGGGGACAAACACGGGCAGATACCTGCGTGCCCTTGGCGCGGAAGTTAAGAGAAGGGTCTGGCCACGGTCACGTATCTGGAAGTAACATAGTTGAGACTGGAGCCTTGTTCCCTTTATGCTTGATGCCTATTGAACACAGCTCTTTGTCACGGGTTTGGTGTCGTCCTCTGTCCCTTTTATGCTTGGCAGTGGTAAGCCTCAAACAGGGACCCCCATTTGAGCGGGGACTCGCTCCAGGAATACTGAAGTTCCTTGTCATGTATCACCAGCCCCGGTGAAGGGTTTCTCGTTTCTATTTCTAACGTTTCGTACCAACTCTTAGTAATAAGCGAAAAGTAACCTATTTTTATAAGATGACTCAGATGTCTCTGGAAACATTTACAATGCTTGGAATGTTTTGTTTTAATAATGTCCTGATCTGTATGCAGTAAGGCATTTTAATGTAATAGCTAATGGGAGAGATTCTTTAGCATGGCAACATTTAAATTTTGCTTTTATAATTTCCTTGCTTTTAAATTTAATCCTAGTCGATCCTCTCATGAGCTGAATTTGTGATAACTTCCCCCACTGTTGGCTTATTTCTGGGGAGCGCTCTTGGCTTTCCATCTGACCTTCCCCTCCACTTTCTGAAGCCTCAGATCCTTTCTCATGAACTAATGCTTTCCTGCACTGGCGTCTGGACATCCTGAGCCTACTCTAAACGCTCTCCTTGGAATGCTCATGTCATTGCGGGGTCACCGGTACAAGGGCTTTGTGGAGTTGTACAGACACAAGACATTGGCTCCAGACCGCAGTCCGACTTTGTGCTCACCCTGCGATCTTGTAGCAAAAAAAGAGTGTGGGTACTTAGAGTTGTGCACACCCTTTGACCCAGCAATGGTATTTCTTACATCTATTCTAGAGAAATACTTGTAGATGTGCCCAAAGGCTTGATTATGAGGATATCGACACATGGCAATTTTTATATGGAAAAAAACAACAACTGTTCAGAGACGTCTTAGCCTCCAATAAAAGAAAAATGGTAGCATAAAACATGCTGTATGCAGATGATAAAATAAGATGAATCTCAGGGCGTCTGGCTGGCTCAGTCGGTAGAGGAAGTGACTCTTGATCTCGGGGTTGTAAGTTCAAGCCCCACGTTGGGTGTAGCGATTACGTTAAAGAAAAAAGATGCATCTCAAATTTGAATGTGCATCAGAATCTCCCCCCAGAGGACTTATTAAATCAAACACAAGCTGCTGTGCATTATCCCCAAAGTTTCTGATTAAGTAGATCTCAGACGAGGTCTGGGAATATGCATTTCCATCCAGGTTCGAGGTGGGACCCATTGCTCCATGAGAATATGAAATGAAATAGTCTCTATACATTAGTCTGAAAAGGCAATTTACAGACCAGAAAGTACTTCAACCCTAGCTTTGGAAATTAATGCCAATATTAAAAAAAATTTCTTAATGTGTATTTATTTTGAGAGAGAGAGAGCAAGCAGGGGAGGGAGGCGCAGACAGGAGAGAGAGAATCCCAAGCAGGCTCCGTGCCGTCAGCACAGAGCCGGGGGCGGGGCTCGAAGTCACGAACCATGAGATCATGACCTGAGCCGAAACCAAGAGTTGGACATTTAACCGACCGAGTCACCCAGGTGCCCCGTTGAAGGTCCTCTAGAGGCTTCCAAGTTTGGGTCATTGTCTTCCAAAGTGGCTGTGCAATTTTACACCCCCACGACCAAAATATGAGAGTTCCTGTTGCTTCGCATCCTCTCCAGCATTTGGTGGTGTTGGTGTTTGAGATTTTGGCCATTCTAATAGGTGTTTGTAAGCCGTATCTCATCGCTCTGGTAATATGCATTTCCCTCGTGACCTGTGGTGCGGAATGACTTTTCATATGCCGATCGGTCTGTCTTCTTTGGTTCTGCCAGAATTTTTAACAATCCGTTCCCTGAATATCTAAACATCGCCACACATTTTGCGTGACATTTTGCCCTTGAAAATTGACTGTGTTTGCCCCACGGCTTATCAATTCGCCTAGTTTGAAAAAGGAGATTCGTAGATATAGCGCATCACCCACTGTCCCGTCAGGGCAATTCTCCCAGCTCACATTGACTAAATGGGCACTCGTTAGGTGACCAGGTGGGTGTCTGGAGGTCCTGCCCAAAGCAGCCTTCTGCTAAGTAAACAAACAACAACAAAAAACTAGACCCAAAAGAAAATAGAGTATGATTCCACTTACATGAAATATCCAGAATAGGCAAGCACATGGAGACTGAACACAGAGTAGCCGCTGTCAGGGGCTGGGGAGAGGGGGAGAATGAGGGGTGACGGCTAATGAGGGTGGGGTTTCTTTTTGGGGTGATGAAAACATTCTGGAATTAGAATGTAGTCATGGTTGTGCAACTTTCTGGTCATCCTAAAACCACTGAATTGTATGCTTTAGAAGAGTAACTTCGGGGCGCCTGGGTGGCTCAGTGGGTTGAGAGTCTGACTTCGGTCATGATCTCATGATCATGATCTCATGAACTCATGATCTCATGAGTTCGAGCCTGGACTCGGGCTGTCTCCTGTCAGCACAGAGCCCGCTTTGGACCCTCTGCCTTCTCTCTCTCTGCCCCTCCCCTGCTCTCTCTGTCTCTCTCAAAAATAAATAAGCATTTGAAAAAAAGAAAAAAGAGTAACTTCTGTGGTATGCAAATTGTATCTTAATTTTATAAAAAGGATTCTTAGGTTAGCTGTCTTTTTTTTTTTTTTTTTTAACGTTTTATTTATTTTTGAGACAGGGAGAGACAGAGCATGAACAGGGGAGGGTCAGAGAGAGGGAGACACAGAATCTGAAACAGGCTCCAGGCTCTGCGCTATCAGCACAGAGCCCGACGCGGGGCTCGAACTCTCACAGACCGCGAGATCGTGACCTGAGCCAAAGTCGGCCGCTTAACCAACTGAGCCACCCAGGCGCCCCGGTTAGCTATCTTTTTAATGGCTTCCTAGAAGACCTACAGAGCGGACTCTAACTTTCATCAGATCACATGAGGTTGGCTCCTTTTCCACCATTTTTTCACTTCGATAGTAACAGTCCCTTAAGTGGAAACACAGACTTTATATCTACCTTGGTTTTTATCCACCCCTCTCTCATGAGTGGTGTTTCCTTCCTTTTACAGGAAACATTTGGTGGGCATTTTTACAACTCTCTTCTGGAAGTTCAAGACATGCCAGGACACATAAAGCCTAACTACCTAGTAAAAAAAAAAAAAAATAATAATATAAGAATTATTATGATTAATTTTTTTCGCTCTTGGAGCTTTATGAGTTTTCTTTTTTGAAAGGTTTGATCCAGCTTCCTCCCCTTCCTCCCTCTTGATTTCTTTTTACAGAGGCCCAGAGATTGGAAAAAGGGCCGTGAAACACACCCACTTGCTTGCAGCACCTCCCAGGTACAAGGGCAGGTTGAGCAAACACCCTAAATTATCGAGAGATAAAGCCAGAGGTTTGGCCAAGAGGGGGTGCAGGAAGGCAGTGCCCAGGAAGGCCAGGCTCTGCCCAGATAAACCGTATCCTGGGGGCCCCTCCCACTGTGCACAAACACAGCTCCGGGGACTCTTTCTCCAGGAGCAGAGTATCTCTGGGGTGAAAGCCAACACTGGCCCTTTGCTCCCCTGTGCTGTGTGGGTTTTGATAACATGTGTTCAGGATCTCAAACACTCGTGTACGTTGGATCATAGCAAGAAGTTTGCCTCATACGCCTTCATTGACGGAACAAGGAGGATTTACTTCTGGGTTCTTGGGGCGAGGGAGGGCACTGTCCTTTCTCCTTGGGCCGTCCATGCACAGCCACTTTGGAAGACAGTCTAGCGGTTTCTCACAAAACCAAACACTCTTACCATATGATCCAGCAATCACGCTCCGTGGTATTGACCCAAAAGAACTGAAAGCTTCTGTCCACGCAAAAACCAGCACATGGATGTTTATAGAGGCTCCCTTCATGATGACCCAAACTTGGAAGCCTCTAGATGTCCTTCAGCAGGTGAATGGATAACTTATGATATATCCATCCAGACAATGGAATATTATTCAGCACTAAAAAGAAAGGAGTCATCGAGCCATGAGAAGCCATGGAGGGTACTTAAATGCCTGTTCCTCAGTGAAAGAAGCCAGTGTGAAAAGGCTACAGAAAAGGCTACTTTAAGATTCCTAACCATATGGCATTCAGGACAGGCAAACATGCAGACGGTCAAAAGATGAGTGGGGGCGCCTGGGTGGCTCAGTCGGCGAAGCATCCGACTTCAGCTCAGGTCACGATCTCGTGGTCCGTGAGTTCGAGCCCCGCGTCGGGCTCTGTGCTGACAGCACGGAACCTGGAGCCTGCTTCGGATTCTGCGTCTCCCTCTCCCTCTGCCCCTCCCCTGCTCATGCTCTGTCTCTCTCTGTCTCAAAAAATGAATTAAAAAAAAAAAAAATTGAAAAAAAAGAAAGATCAGTGGTGGCCAGGGGTTGGGAGGAGGAAAGGATGAACAGGGGGAGCACAGGTCATTTTACATTTTACATTTGCCCAAACCCGCAGAATGTTCCATACCCAGTGAATGGTAATGTCAACTATGGACTCTGGGTGATGATGTCAGTGTAGGCTCATCGGTTGTAACAAATGCCCCTCTGGTGAGGGATGTTGACAATGGGGGAGGCTGGGCATGTGGTGGGGGAAGGGGGAAACTAGGATGTCTTTGTCACCCTAGCTGGGTGGGGTCTGACAAAAGTCAATGTGTAAGGTTGGCTTAAAAAATGCGACCTATACCTGTCTGTCTTTGCGCCAAGGGACATGTCAGATCCAGTAACCACATTTTTCAAAACAAAAAAATTCAGGGGTTATTATCCCAACGAAAGACTTTTTTTTTTTTAATGTTTGAGTCTGGGCTGCCTACCACTATGTATGTTCAATATAGAAAACTGGAAATGTTTAGAAATGCACAAAAAAGCAAAACACTCATGGATCCTTCTCATTCAGGATAAACACAACGATATTGTGGTGGCTTTCCTTCCTTCCAGCCATTTTGAAATTAATTGTTCCCAAGTCTGTCTTCTTCCCTAGACTTTATTTATCTTCCCAAAGCCTAGAACTGAGCCAGCATTCCTTCCTTTTTTGATTTAATGAATCGATGAAGTTTGCAAGGCAGAATATTTTCAATTCCAAGGTATGTCGGTAATTTATAGGAAAAGCAGGGCAAAGTGATTAAAAACAGCTGCTCCGTGTCAAGAACCAACCTTACTTTGGGGTAATAATCGAACACTTAATTTGGAAGAATTGGCCACTGAAGATAAGTTTTAAAGATTTGGGGGGGGGGGAGGGAGGGCAGAGAGGCCTAGGGAGGGAGGCCGATGCATTTCCATAAGAAAAGCCAGGCCCCAGAATTCAGAGCCTCTGGGCTTTCATAAAGGAGGTGACATTCCCTGAATAACCAAACTTCAAACTCCTGCAGACACGGCTCTTTTTAGAGAGTTTACATTTTTTAAACAATAGTTTAATGTATTTTAATAGCAAACTTACAGGAACAGCACAGAAGACAGACAACATTAAAAACATGTGCTTGCTTGCCTGTAGGTCAAAGTATAGTGAATGGATGGAATCCGTGTGATAAAAATTCGACAAACAGCACTTAGTTGAAGTCAATAAGAAATTTACTTGTTTGTTTAAGTTTTATTTATTTTAAGAAATCTCTACACCCAACATGGGGCTCGAACTCACCACCCCGAGATTAAGAGCTGCACACCCTTCCGACGGAGCCAGCCAGGTGCCCCAGAAATGTTCCTGTTTTTAAAAAGCCCAAATGCTGGGGTGCCTGAGTGGTTCAGTCAGTTAGGCATCTGACTCGGGATTTTGGCTCAGGCCATGATCTCATGGTTCTTGAGTTCAAGCCCTAGGAGGGCTCTGTGCGGACAGTACAGAGCCTGTTTGGGATTCTCTCTCCCTCTCTCTCTGGCCCTCCCCTGCTCGTGCTCTCTCTCTCTCTCTCTCTCTCTCTTTCAAAATAAACAAACATTAAAAAAAAAAAACACCTCCAAATGCTGGCATTGTCTGGAAAATTTTAACAGGCTGATTTGTAATTGTTATAAAAGTTGAACTGCTGAAACACGTTCACTGAAGCATTTTGACTCGCATTAGTGCTTTAGGTCCCTGCATTTGTATTAAAAATTCACACGCACGGAACAAAACAAAACTTAAAATACACAAATAAATAAAGGGAAAAATTCACACACAAATGAAAACGGAAACACTGCGGATACCTGATTTCCATCCCCTGTTTTTCCACTTGGCAATCATAAACGTAGGTCCCTTTAGACCCCGTTGGCGGGGGGTGGGGGTGGGGAGCTAAAGCTCAGAACTACCAATAACAAAAAGAAGGGAATTTTTGAAGCGTGAAACGTTTCCCATCAGAGTGGATTCTTGGGCACGTTCTCCGCGCATGCAGCGTGCTAGCTGGATGGCCTTTGGCACAACTGTTACACGTTAGGCGTGGACAGCACACAGGCTGGTATCCTCGAAGAGGCCCCCCCGATAGTCCTCCCTTGCATCCTGTGCAGCACCGATGGCAGTGTCTCCCACCAAACGCTGGAAAGGAAGTTTTCGAACCAGAAGTTCAGTGCGTTTCTGATGATGGCGTCTAACCTCGAGGCGCGCACAGTACCAGGCCTGTCACAGTGAGCTTTCTTTGCCCCTCCAGGAGAGGGCGCGCTCTTGCGAGCGGCTTTGGGGGGGGGGGGAAGGGGGCTTTACTCCCGGTCGGTTTGCGGGCTGTCGGCTTAGTAGGAGCCGCGGTACAGACACCTCCTTACCCCGCTTCTCCTTCAGCTGGAGCTCGGGGAGGTAGAGGCAGTGCAGCAGTGGGTGCTCACACAATTCGAGACTTGTAAACTTAAAAAAAAAAATGTTTATTTATTTTTGAGAGAGAGAGAGAGAGAGCGCAGCAGAGGAGGCACTGAGACACACACACACACAGAATCCGAAGCAGGCTCCAGCAGGCTCCAGGCTCTGAGCCATCAGCACAGAGCCCGACGCGGGGCTCGAACCCACGAACCGTGAGATCGTGACCTGAGCCGAAGTCGGACGCTCAACCGACTGAGCCCCCGGGGCGCCCCTAGACTTTTAAACTTTTCAAAGCAGTTTTAGGTGCATATGATAACAAAAGCGAGAGGAAGGCACAGAGGTTTCCCATTTGCCCCCAACCCCCCCCCCCCCCCCCACAAGCACAGCCTCCCGTGGTGTCAACAGCTCCTCAGAGCGGCGCTTTTGCTGCTGCGTGAACATCGCTTAGTGTCGTGTTCCTCTGCAAGTGGTGGAAAACCAGACTTGAGCGGCTCGAGGCTGGAGGCACGAATTTTTCACATAACAGGAAGTGTGGAGACGGACAGCGGTGCGTTCCGATGAAAGGGCTCCACCCTGTCGCAGCGGGACCCACATGCCTCCAGCAGTCTGGGCCTCTCCCTCGTTTTCCAGGTTCCAAGCGTCACTTCTGTGTCCAAGGCAGAAGGCAAATGGGAAGAGAAGAGAGAAAGGCCACACCAGCCGGCCCGGTCTCCTTTGGTCATGGAATCAGAGGCTGTCCAGCGTTCGCCCCTGTCCCGAGAAGACTTCCGCTCAGGGCTCCCTGCCCGGAATCAGGTCACATGGCTCCCAGTTACAAGATGGCCCCGTGGCACAGGGCTGGGCAATGTCAGTGCCGCAGACAAATTGCGATTGTGTTAGCACAGAAGAAGGGGGTGAACGGGTACTGGCGTGCAACTAACAGGATTTGTCATACACGCCGCAGTGACCAACAGCTGTGTGGCTTGCTGCAGGATTTGAGTTAGGGGAGACAAAGCACCCATTTCAGTGGGCGTCCAGTGTAGAGTAGATTTTTGTTTTCAAGGAGTTTTATGTATTTGTCTATTTGAGAGAGAGAGAGAGAGACAGAGAGAATGCAAGTGGGGGAGAGGGGCTGACGGAGAGAGGGGATCTTAGGCAGGCTCCAAATGCTGAGCGTGAAGCCCGACACGGGGCTCGATCCCACGACCCCGGGGTCGTGACCTGAGCCAAAACCAAGAGTCGGATGCTCAACCGACGGAGCCACCCGGGGCCGCCCCAGGGTGGCTTTTAATAAGAGTGACAACTCCGTTCATTATCACAAACACTTCCTTGGAGTAGGCAGGTGAGGTGTCCCCAGCCCCGCCGTACAGACGAGAAAACGGAGACTCAGGCGGGCGCAGCTCCGGGAACACGGTCAACCCGGAATTCGAACCTGACCGTTGGCACCTCCCAGCCTGTGTCAAGAGCTGTGATTCTGTCCCTGTCCTGCTCAGTCAGCACTGCGTGTTGAACCTCCGGCTAAGGTCAGAGGACTTAAAATAGTGAGAAACGAACAGGGTCGACCCGAGTTGGGGGCCAGTGGAGGATGGCGAGTCTGTCTGCGGTTTCCTCTGCCCCAGATGGCCTGTGGGCTTCTGGTTTTGTTCATTGCAACATTCGGAAGGACTTTCTGACTACAAGTGAGGGCTGGCAAAGTGTAGACTGAGCAGCTGTGGCCGGCGGTGGGCAGTCACGCCCGCACCCCCCCTCCCCTGCCCCCAACCTCCGATTACAGAAGGATATTGACAAACAGTTCACGGCCTCCGGTTCTTGGCAAAAGCTTGCTTTTCGAAAGACAAGTCCTTCAAGATCTCTTTTTTGAAATATCAGGGTTTTCCTTCGGTTGCCGAAGCTTCTCACGCCACAGAGAAGCTATGGGGGGGACTAGGAGGGAATTTCAGAGACCGAGACCCATAAAACCCCCTCCTCTGAAACGTAGACAGGGTACCGTATGTGTGGCCCCTGGGACGAAAAGTCCTCCGGCGCTTGGAAATAAGCAAAAGAATGACTGCGTGCCCTTTCAAGGTCACACCGAAGCACTGTGTACCAGGCCAAGGGACTTGAACTCTCTACAGAAATGCATCTTTGCTTGAGGTACCTTTTATCATTGGTTAGGACCGGGACCCTATGAAGTTAGATGTTAACCCATAGACTGACGACCTAGAAACGATTTTTTTTTGGTAAAAGGGATCATCTGTAAGGCTACAGTTTTATTGCCTCGTAGGACATTAAACAGTTTTGTATCGATCGTCACAATCATATCGTGACATTCCTTTTCCCGCTATTTACACAGCGGTGTCTCTTATATGCTGGTTTCCCCGTGAATGAATTCAATGTGTCTTTGATACAGGCTCACCATATATTTGCATGAAGGTCACATCTCGAGCTCTTTGAAGTTTGCCTTGGCAATTCTGATAGGGAAGACAGAGTGTAGTTTAAGGCATTCGGCAACGTGAAGATTATGAAATGCAAAGAGGAAAGTCCCACTGGGAGTATATGTGCTATTTAACTTGATCCTTGCCTCTGGCTGTTCATAAACACCGTCTAGAAGCTATTCCTCACAGCGTGTTGGCGTCGGACTCCAGAACGGAGACAAAATAAAACAATGCAAAATGAGAAAGCCCTATGCAAACTAATGGATGAACACAGAAATTACAATCTTAGAAATGAAATGGAACCTGGTGGCGGTGGCCACCCAGAGAGCATCCTTCTAGCTTCTAAATCCTGTCTCTCTACAGGTACTTACGTTCTTTCCAACCCAGAGTCTATTTTCAAGGCCACGAGCATTGGATAGAATTTCTAGTACAGAGAAAAACAAGCTGCATCAAGCAGATTTCACCCTAATCTCCCCAGCAATCCTTTCGTCCTCCAGGGAGGAGGACACACATTGTAAAGATCCAGAAACCAGTGCCTTCTCGAATGGATACCGGTCTCAAACAACTTTTGCTGAGTTCCAGCTTCTAGAAATAATCGTTTGGGCTCTAGTGATAAAGGTTACTATTGTACTTGTTTGTTTGTTTGTTTGATTTATTTAAACCGTCTTGGTGGTAGAGCCGACAGAGTCTGGGGAAAGAGAAGAGTATTTGAGAAACAAACAAATTATGTCCTGTATTTATCGTGTGTGTGTGTGTGTGTGTGTGTGTGTGTGTGTGTGTAAAAGGGCTCTTGTTTGAGGCTACCCTTCAGTTTTGGCACTTCTGAGACTTAAGCAGAGGTCACTGATGATCCCATGGGCTTTGTTGGTGACTTTGTTATAAATATAGTAGACACCTTGCCAAGCCCACATCATCACATGAGTTCCTGCAGTCCCTGACCACACGTTTCCACCGCTAAGGCAGTTACATGTGGGGAGGTTGGGAGTGTCAGAACAATTGGTTTAACTACATGGTGATACTCCTCCCAGAAAAAAAAAAAAAAATAACTAACCACCGGGATTTCCAGGATGATTTCCACCCAGTGGGTCACAGGAAAGAGCTCTGGGATAATCCATGTCAGAGTTCTGGTATGTATACCGTGTGCAACTGACAAATGCCCATAAATAGAAAGTCCCCGTGACGATATTGTCATCTACATCTGCAATCCATTTACTGTCTCTGTCACAGTCTAGATCCTCAAACACCTCGCCTCTCAAAGAAAACCAGGGTGAACTATATACAGAATCACAGGACATATTTTTTTTTTATCGTTGGTGTTGCTTAATATAAAATAATATTTTATGTATTGCTTAATATAAGATAATATTTTATGTATTACGTTATATTCCTAGATGCGAACTGGTAGGAAGCCACATGTGGGTCAAAGAATCTTTGAATTGTGTTGGTTGTGAGGCAACGGGCTTAGTTGTCCTTTCCCTAATGTTCTCATACCACAAACTATCCTCATTTCATAAAGCAGTAATTTTATTTTAAAATGATTTGAGATTGATCAGCCATTACTCTTTCCAGAGAGCTGTCACTCAATGCTGGTGATGACTGGTTTTCTATTAGGAGCTCGGCAATCAAACCTTTGATAATTATGTTAGACTCCTATCCATTGGCCAACGGTATTCAGAATCTAAATTCTGATCTTTAGTCTCTTGGTGCTCATTCCATTCTCTGAGTCCTCAGTGGAGGGTTAGAGGACTCAGGTGAAGTCTTCTCAGCTCCTTAAGATTGTCTTATGCCAATAAGGAGACTCGAAAATATTTACAAACACTATTGTTCATACGTTCCGAAAATATTTGAAAAAGCAAACCACTTTCAAATATGACAAATGATTCTTTCCCAAACTTAAATTCTCTCATCTGCCTTTTAAGGTAATATTCTCATATGCCTCTATTAAACCCGTCCTCCTCTTGTATGGCGACACGAGACTTTCCTTGTTTCTTAAGGTTTTCAACTGAAATAACCATGTTAATTCTTTTGTTTGCCTTCCTGAGCCAGAACATAATCATTGTGCATCCAATTTCCTTTTCTTTCTTTCGCCAGTTTTTTTTTTTTTTTTTTTGCAACAATACTCTCATCAACAAGTAATGGGTGGGATAAGACAGTATTGTCGCTTGTTATGAATCGCCCTAGGCTTAGTATACTGGAACACAAAAATCTAGTTTTGAAAATGGCTTTTGACCATATTTTTTTTAATGGAAGAATCAATTATATAATTAGCTCTGGCACAACCTCAGACTCCTTTTGCAATATCACTCTTCATATGACTCTATCAAGAAAAATAATGGACTGCGTCTTTTTTCCACTGCCACCTCCCATGCAGAAGAAAATCACCAAGGGCTTTTGGACCAAAATGATCCAGCAACCAGCTTGTCCGGAGAACTCCCTACTGCCCCAAATCTCCTAGTGGCTTTTCTTTCCCTTTCCAGCACCGTGAGATGAAAGGGTCAAAACAAAACCCTTCATGTTATTTTGTTGTTTTAACCTTTCTTTTTTTTAAAGTTTATTTGTTTATTTTGAGAGAGAGAGAAAGAGAGCTCAAGCTTGGGAGGGGCAGAGAGAGAGAGAGAGAGAGAGAGAGAGAGAGGGAGAGAGGAATCCCAAGCAGGCTCTGTGCCATCAGCGTGGAGCCCGACGCGGGGCTCGAACTCATAAACTGTGAGATTCTGACCTGAGCCAAGATCAAGAGTCAGACGCTTAACTGACTGAGCCAGCCCGGTGCCCCAAAACACTTCATGTTGTTATTGAAGGCTTCTATACTCTAATTGCATTTGTAATTCCATGAATTCTTCAAGTTTTCTTTGAATTTTCGAAAGGGGCCTTGGTTAGAACTTAACTCTTGTTTCAGAAATACGGAGCAAAAGTCTCTTGTAAGTTTTCTTCCATACAAAAGGCTTCCGTGTCTTCCCGTCCACTTGGTTTCCTAGACTCCGTGACTCTGGTGATACTCGCTTTTCCCTAGCGATGCTACGGATCTATACAGATCCATGGAAGGATTCTTTCACTGCGCACCTTTCACACAGCATATGTTTTGATTTTTCACTTTCTAAAATGATCAAAGACACTGGCTGCGTTCGGAATTGCGTGCCGACCCCTGTTCCCTTCTTGAGCTAGCCAGACCTGCTATCGTAACCTTCGTGAAGGCAGGGGGATCTGGCTAGTGCCATACCCCTAATACCTAGTGCAGGACCTAGTATATCATTTCATTATCTCAACAAATGCATAGGGAGCCCTATTGTATACTAGGGCTATACTGCATAGGGCTCCCTATGCATTTGTTGAGATAATGAAAGGAATCCCTTCCCCTAAAGATGATGTATAGAGTATGAGGCACTCACCTGTTTAACGGATCTCAAAATGCAGTTACACTTTGCTGGGCCAGCATCTAGAGACATGGTTCTGGAACTGTGTGTGTACCCTAAATCCTTCTGGATATGTGCTGAAGGCCGTGGACATCCTGCTCAGGGAGAGTTTGACAGCTCCAACGAAAAGGGTCGTTGGGCAACTTAGATGCCGACCGTTTCCCAAACTCCCATCTGTGGGCCTCTACCTGAGGGCGTCCTCCCTCAGCTGTCCGTGAACGTTCGTTTGTGAAGAGACATGCCGGGGACTGAGGGTCCCAAAAGGGGGTGCTTCCTGAGTGGTGGGAATGTGGGGGCCTGAAACAGAGACTTGGAGGTCACTGAGGGCCAACCAGGGCCACAAGTGGACCGTGAAGGGCTCGGGTCAGGGAGAAGAAAGATAAAGAAGCGGTGGTGAGGAAGAACAAGTGGAGAGATGAGGGTTACCTGGCACAGGGACATTCCTTCAGCCTTCCAGGGTATACTGGAAGATTCTTGGGGGTGCCCTCGGGTTGAGATCTGGGGGGGTGAGGAAAAGGAGGTGGAGATCCGACACTGAGCCAGGACCGGAGGCCCAAAGCCAAAGTGTCCTTTTCTTCCCCTTGCCAAGAAGGGTGAGCCAACAGTCCCGGACTTTAAGCGCAGAGGGGAAGGGGCAGACGGTTAGCAGAAGAAAAGAAAATAGAATCTAACTGGTCACACGTTGATGGAGCACCTGCTTTGCTTTGTCGGGCCCAGGAACTAGGCAGACAGCGGGCACCCTTTCGTCACGGAGCTTGAGCGACTGTCTGACCGGAAAATCTGGAAAAGGATGAACCCGGCCAAAAGGAATGATCTTAGCCCAGCCGTTGCGAATCCGCCCACAGCTCCCCCACGCAACAGCGGTGGTGCTCAACGGGGGAGCGATTTTGCACCCCCACCCCCCCACCCTGGCCCCAGGGGACATTGGGCAACATCCGAAGACAATCGCGGCTGTCGCATCTAAGGGGGAGGAGGTCCTGGCATCCAGCGGGCAGAGCCCGGGGGGTTCCCCGCTCATCCTCCGGGGCACAGGACAGCGCCTGTGAGCCTTGGCCTTGATCCAGCCAAGACAGCATTAGTGCTGAGGGACGCGGCCTCACACGACCGGGTTCCGTGCCCTTTCATCAGCCGACCGGACCGGTCCACTGCTCCCTGTCTGGCTCGACGCATTCTGGGAATGAGGGGCGCTAGCAGGAGAAAAAGCGAGCGGGGAAAATGCGTGATGCCCTGGGCCTGGTCTCTAGACGCGAACCCCGTCCGGCTCCCCCGTGTCGTGGCCGCACACAGTTACCCGAGCTGCCGCGCGACAGCCCTGGGAGCGTGGCGTTTGGGGTAAGTTTCGTCAGAAGGCGTGCTCAAGGGCATCCGGATGAGCTTGCAATTACTCCAAGGCGGACACCCTCGGACGGGAAGGTCGCAAGGGCAAAGCCGGGGCAGCCGACGGCGCACGTGCAACTCGGCCTGACTTCACAGAAACGGGTGTCGCGTCGTGCTTGTCCCTGCCTCCCCCGCGGCCGGGCGGCCAAGGGGGAAATAATGGGGTTCCCCTCCGTGTTACGTCCAGTGGGGGCGGGAGCGTGAAGGGCAAGGCCGAAGCACCTCAGGTTGTGAAGGGCGGTGGCCCGGAAGCCAGGCCGGCTGGTCTGTTTTGAGCATGACTCTGCTTCTCCTTCTAGCGGCTTCCGGCGAAGCCTCAAGTCACCGGAAACAAGTGCACGTGTGCCAGCGGCCCGCCTCCTCTCTGTTCCCGCCGATCTTACGAACTGGCAGTTAAGCACACGTGGAATAGCCAGGTCCTGATGACACTGCAGATTGGCTCACTTAGAGTTCTTCTTGTCCTTCTCCTTCTGTCCTCCCGGACACCGTGCTTTCCTCGTGAGGCCACCCAGGGATCCGCAGGGCGGGGAGTGCGTGAGAGCACTACCCCCTAGCCGGGGACTAGACGATGGATGCAGGGCAGGGCCTTGGAAGCGCAGATGGCCGAGATCTGTGGCCCCAGGTCCCACCAGAGGCGCCACAGAAGGCCAGCAGATCACCCGCAGAGGAGCTAACCTGTGCCCCTTCCGGCCACCGGATGTACTGGCGGGCCTGGCAGGCCTCGTCCAGGCCTGTGGGCACTCTTGGTTGGCATTGGGCAGCCAGCGTCACTCCATTCCGTCCTCCCACGTCTGAAGGAGCACGGAGCACTCACTGGGGGTGGTCCCGGGCCCATGCTATTTTTACGGAGTCCAAGGGCTATTCCAAAAGTGATGATGACTCAGATGTTTCTCACTGACCCGTTCCCCCGGCAAACTCCTTTAGTAGAAACATATTCGTTGTACGGGTCACCAAGAGCTATTCTGGTTAATAAGCTTACTCCATATGTACGATCGGTCCACTGAACAAGCCGGTGATGGTTTACAGAAGCCATAAAAGAAGAACGCCGAACCAAAAGGCCCGTGTATCTTGTTTTTTTGTTTTTTTTTTTTAATTTTTTTTTTCAACGTTTACTTATTTTTGGGACAGAGAGAGACAGAGCATGAACGGGGGAGGGGCAGAGAGAGAGGGAGACACAGAATCGGAGACAGGCTCCAGGCTCCGAGCCGTCAGCCCAGAGCCCGACGCGGGGCTCAAACTCCCGGACCGGGAGATCGTGACCTGAGCTGAAGTCGGACGCTTAACCGACTGCGCCACCCAGGCGCCCCGGCCGTGTATCTTGTTTTAAGGTAGCGCTACCAAGGGGAGGAACAACCGAATGGGGTGTTTGGAGAAAATTCATTTCCAGGCTTCCAAGGAACTCCTGCGGCGGAGGCCGTTGAGATTAATGGCTATGCGTGTGGTGATGGCGGAAGGGCGTCTGAGAGGTGATGGGGCCTGATGCAAAATGAAATACGCAAAAGAAAAGTAGGTTTAGAATATCTAGCAAAAGGGGGCGCCTGGGTGGCTCGGTGGGTTGAGCGTAGCCTTCGGCTCAGGTCACCATCTCACGGTTCGTGAGTGCGAGCCCTGCGTCCGGCTCTGTGCCGACAGCTCGGAGCCTGGAGCCTGCTTCGGATTCCGTCTCTCTCTCTCTGCCCCTCCCCAGCTGTGCTCGGTATCTCTCCGTGTCTCCGTGTTAAAAAAAAAAAAAAAGAAAAAGAAAATGTTTAAAGAATATCTAACAAAAAAAGTAGATTTTTGGGTATGTACACAGAAAGCACTCTCCCACTGCTGAAGACGCGTATCACAGAGATCAACTTGACACAGAAACAGCTTCACAGAATTCCTCCATGAAACAAATTCAGCCACATGGTTGTAGTTATAATATATGCAAGCCACAGGCCTAAAGAACCTGGCCACAAGCCTGTATCACTATCATTACTGCTTGAATAAAAGTACATAGTTTAGGAAGTTTCAGTAAAATGAATCGGTTAGAATATAGTCCTTTGCAGAAAATTACTACTTAACGTTTCCCAAGTCTTGCTATGAGTATGGTCAGCCTGTGGAACTCAAATAAATAAATACAAGGTGAGGGTCCCCTAAAGGAATTTAAACAAATAGGAAAACTCAGCTACTTGAAGTTGACACAGGAAGTTGATGGTTTCACATTCGCAAACTAAACAGCCCTAGGAAATGAGAATGTATTAATTATATACCAAAAGCTAACATGAAAAAAACATTTGCAGAACACTTAGAACACTTCCCAGCACACAGCTTTGGTTTCCTTCAAAACTGCCATCAGAAACGCAGGAAGTCTTGAAGCATATTCCTCATCTAATTTTTAACATCACAATATACGAGAATGTTGCCTTTGGCTGCGTTCAAATGCCCAGCAAATTGTGATCCATGAGCCAAATCCTGCCTGCCGCCTGTTTTTGTACAGCCTGAGACCTGAGAATGGTTTTTACATTCTTAAATGGTAAAAAGAAACATCAAGAGGAAATTAATACTTCGTCGTACAGGAAAATTAATTGAAATTCTAATTACGGTGTCCATGAACACAGTCCGATGGGACGCAGCCCCGCTCAATCGTTTACGTACCGTCTGTGGTTGCTTTTGAGCTATAGGGCAAAGTTGAGTCCTTTCAAAAGAGATCCAATGGCCTGTAAAGCCCAAAGTATTTACTATCTGGCCCTATATAGAAAAAGTCTGCCGATCTCCCCTCAAATATGCAAAGACCAGTGTAATCTGAGAGTAAAATTACACACACACACGAGAGAGAGAGAGAGAGAGAGAGAGAGAGAGAGAGAGAGAAATAACTTGATTTTCATAAGCTGCACTTGACCCTCTTCTGTGCCTCTGTACCCACTCTTTATGGCAGTCCGGCCATCTTAAAGAGGCCACCCTCCCTGCAAAACCTTGCCATTCTTTCAGCTGTGTGATCTGTGCAGAGCTCAGGTATGGTTTGAAACTGGATTCACGAGTTGGAATTAGTTCTTATTTTAGCCGGTTTAGGCTACTTAGGTTAACAACAAAGCAAAAATAAGCTGAGATATGTATGCAAATGAAAAACACATGTATACGGAGAGGGAGCAATCAGTTTTCAGGAGAAAGAAATGGTTTTTTTTTTAATGTTTATTTATTTTGAGAGAGAGAGAGAGAGAGAGCGCGCGAGCGTGCATGTGCATAAGCATGAGTTGAGTTGGGGAGGGGTAAAGAGATTTGGAGAGAGAGAAATCCCAAGCAGGTTCCACGCTGTCAGCGCAGAGCCTGATGTGGGGCTCGATCTTCTCAACCATGAGATCATGACCTGAGCTGAAATCAAGAGTCAGATGCTAAATTGACTGAGCCACCCAGGCGCCCCAAGAGATGTTCTTTTCCATGGAGCCCTTTGTGAGTACGCTCCCTGGCTCCAAGGGAAATGGCAGGAGAGGAGGGACTGTCGTGGGTCCCAGGAGGACTACCAATCAGCCAACAGCATAGAAACCTTGGTTGATTGTGGGCCGTGGCAGAATTCAGTTTGTACTGATGCTGTGAAGGTCAACGAGTATGTTGGTAATAAACTCCCATGTAACTTCACGGTGGCGAGAAAATGATCACTCGGGAGGTTATCCCATGATATGTTTTGTGAAACTTTTGCACACTTCTTTTTCCTTGACTTCTACTGAAAATACCCTCCAGACATCCGAAATGCCAACGGTTGAAGCCATCAGTTATAGACCTTCCCTAGCCCAACTGCGGTCGGCAGGCCAGCAGCATCACGATCTTCCGGAAGTCTTCTGAAAGTGCAAATCACAGCCTTCCCACTGCCAGATCTGCTGAATCAGAATCTGCATTTTCATGGAATTTTCAGATCATCTGAATGCACATTAGTTTTCGAGAGGCACTAATCAAAAAAAAAAAAAAAAGAAAAATGCACAAGAGTCAGGGTGTTGGAGATCCGGTTCCAGATCCAACTGGTACTAATTCACTGGCGACCTTGGGCAAATTCCTCACCATGTTTTTGCCTCGGTCATCTTCTCTCCAAAGTGGGGCGAAAATCACCTTCCCCCACTTTTTTTTTTTTTTTAATTTTTTTTTTTCAACGTTTATTTATTTTTGGGACAGAGAGAGACAGAGCATGAACGGGGGAGGGGCAGAGAGAGAGAGAGGGAGACACAGAATCGGAAACAGGCTCCAGGCTCTGAGCCGTCAGCCCAGAGCCCGACGTGGGGCTCGAACTCAGGGACCGCGAGATCGTGACCTGGCTGAAGTCGGACGCTTAACCGACTGCGCCACCCAGGCGCCCCTACCTTCCCCCACTTTTTGAGCAATGCTCTTACTGTCATGTGACCTCGTGAACGCGAACTTGAAAGAGGATCAACTCCTCTGTGGTTATGAAACATTAAGAACGCTAACGGCTCGCATCTACAGAACCTTATCCGTGCGTGCTGCTCTAGACTGACATGTGAATGTGGAACTTTCATTTCAGTCTCCCCAAACCTGCCTGATGAGAGCAGTCATGTCGCTGTTACCTTATGCGTACAGAAACTGAGCCATAGAGAAATTATGTGCCTCACCCAAGGTCACCCACTTTTTTAGTCACAGAGGTGGAATTTGAGCCCCGAGGCTATGTTCTTACCCCTGAACTCTGCTGAGTCTAGAATACAATATGGAATAGTGGAAACGGACGAAATTATTATCACGGTTGACTAAAAACCACATGTTTTTAACTTTTGGGGCTTTAATTTTTAAAAAAAGGGAAGAAAATTTTAAAAGGACAAGTTCCCTGGAGATTAACGGCTCCGGGTCCCAGGGCACATGAAGCAACAT
Organism: Herpailurus yagouaroundi; assembly: GCF_014898765.1. Taxonomy (NCBI): domain Eukaryota; kingdom Metazoa; phylum Chordata; class Mammalia; order Carnivora; family Felidae; genus Herpailurus; species Herpailurus yagouaroundi. Next base: position 545,544 of record NW_024420331.1, read on the forward strand.
GAATGTGTTAATCGAAAATGGTGGCCTACTGGCTTCCTCTATGATTGTGCTTCTAGCAGGTGTGAACCCAGTGACCACTACGCCTAAGACACAGTGAGACTTCCAGGTTCTTATCTATTAAGATTCATTGTGTCTCTTACTTTCCAAAAGAAGTACTTGGAATCACAGTGGAAGCAAGGTCAAGTCTTTTACTTTATATATGTATATATATGTGTGTGTGTGTATATATATATATACACACACATATATACACACATATATATATATACACACATATATATATACACACATATATATATACACACATATATATACACACACACATATATATACACACACATATATACACATATATATGTGTATATATACAGAGTATATATATATATATATATACACACACACGTATAAGTATATATATATATACTTTATATATATATCATTTTTTTAATGTTTATTTTTGAGACAGAGACAGAGCACGAGTGGGGGAGGGGCAGAGAGAACAGGAGACACAGAATGTGAGGCAGGCTCCAGGCTCTGAGCTGTCAGCACAGATCCTGACGTGGGGCTCGAACCCATGAGCCGTGAGATCATGACCCGAACCCAAGTCGGACACTTAACCGACTGAGCCACCCAGGTGCCCCACAAGGTCAAAGTCTTAAGAGTAGAAACCTAGAGGGCCGACTCGGTGGCTCAGTTGGTTAAGCGTCTGACTTCAGCTCAGGTGGTGATCTCGCCGTTCACGAGCTTGAGCCCCGCAATAACTCTGAGCCTGGAGCCTGCTTCGGATTCTGTGTCTCCCTCTCTCTCCTCCTCTCCCCTGCTCATGCTCTGTCTCTCTCTCAAAAATAAATGAACATTAAAAAAAAAATTTTTTATTTATTTTTTTAAAAAAAATTTTTTTTTTCAACGTTTATTTATTTTTGGGACAGAGAGAGACAGAGCATGAACGGGGGAGGGGCACAGAGAGAGGGAGACACAGAATC
>NW_024420331.1:546926-550382 GCF_014898765.1 Herpailurus yagouaroundi
CAGAAACAGGCTCCAGGCTCTGAGCCATCAGCCCAGAGCCCGACGCGGGGCTCAAACTCACGGACCGCAAGATCGTGACCTGGCTGAAGTCGGACGCTTAACTGACTGCGCCACCCAGGCGCCCCCCAAAAAAAAAAAATTTTAAAGCGTAGAAACTTAGAGAGCTGACCCTAATTTCGTAATTCAGTTCCAAAATTTTGGATGTATCAAGATGTTTGGTACATTTTGCATCATCTAGTCTGCCGATCCCTCAGGTTGCAGAAACTTCCTTCTAAAGAAAGGTGCTGTACTTTGGAGGCCTCTTGAAAATCCTGCTACATCTTGGCTTTGAGCTAATGTTTCTGTCTTGTTTACTTGGTGCAGGGTACTCCTCTAAGAGCTTTTCAAATCTTAAATATTAACCCTCTCCACACCCCTTTTTGGCAGGTGGTATGATTATTCTAGATTATGACTTAGATTGATTGGATTATTATTCAGCCGAGGAAGCACAGTTAGACTAAGGGACTCTCCTAAGATCACACAGAGAGGCTCTGGTAGAACTGGATTTCAAACTGAAGGGGTGGGTTCAACACTCTTCTCTTAACTGCTACTCTAGAAAGCCTGCAGCTAAACCTACCTCTCAGGGATTTTTTTTTTTTTTAGTTTATTTATTTATTTTGAGAGAGAGTGTGTGTATGCACAAGCGAGCATGAGCAGGGGAGGGGCAGAGAGGGAGGGAGGGAGAGAATCCCAAGCAGGCTCCATGCTGTCGGCACACGGAGCCCGACGTAAATCTCGATCTCTCGAACCACGGATCATGACCTGAGCCGAAATCAAGAGTCGGACGCTTAACCAACGAGCCACTCAGGTGCCCCCTGAGGGATCTTTTTTTTAAATCGGGTTTTAATATGATTTGAAAATATGTTATTAAAATAGAATCTGAAGTCTGCATTGGTAAAATATTGATACGTTCTTCTCGAAAAAGAGGGGGGAGTGCTGTTTTCACAGCTTTGGCGGGAGGGGGGGTCTGATCACTGCACTGGTATCTGTAGTCTCATTCTCTAGCAGAAGGATGATTTTGCCCCACAGGGGATGCTTGGCAGACAAAATCTCTGGAGGCATTTTTTTAATGTTTATTTATTTTTGAGAGAAAGAGCACGAGCAGGGGAGGGGCAGAGAGAGAGGGGGACAGAGGGTCCAAAGCGGGCTCTGCTCTGACAGCACAGAGCCCGAAACAGGGCTGGAACTCACGATCCGTGAGATCATGACCTGAGCCAAAGTTGGACACTCAAGCGACTGAGCCACCCAGGCATCCCTGGAGGCATTTTCGACCGCCACAACTTGGGGGGAGATTGAGATTAGGGAGGTGCATCTGGTGGGCAGAGGCCGGGGCTGCTGCTGATCATCCTACAGTGCACGGGACAGCCCCAGCAGAGCAGGATCTGGCCCCAGATGTCAACAGAGCTGAAGTTCAGAAACCTCATCGTGCAGGAATTAAGAGTAGATAGCATTTATTGGGCACGAGTTAAGAATACACACTGGATGTTCGATGTGACAGACAAGCGGACAAGTAGTTACAAAACCATGAGGACCATGCCTCACCCTTAAGGAGACCAATGGAAACTTCAGGAACAGCCAATGGCAAGCTGAAGCGGAATCATGACCTTGTCTGTGCAGAAAAGCCCAGTGGAGGGTGGAGAGACTCAACAGAATGCGATCAAAAGTAAATGCACTATTAGGGGCTCCTGAGGGGCTCAGTCAGTTAAGCGTCCAACTCTTGGTTTTGGCTCAGGCCACGATCTTGCGGTTTGTGAGTTTGAGCCCCGCGTTGGGCTCTGCACTGAGAGCACAGAGCCCGCTTGGGATTCTCTCTCCTTCTCTCTCTTTCCCTCCCCCATTCATGCGGACTCTCTGTCTCAAAAATAAATTTAAAACACTTAAAGTAAACGCGCTATTAGACACGATCAATCCTAGATTAGGGCACGGGGTGTTCTGATTGCAGAAAGCGATGGGTAACGTAAAAGCTCGGATTTATCCGGGACCCGTTTTGGTCATTGCTCTAAATACTGCGTCCCCTTCAGCAGAAATTTACATTTGGAGGTGGATTTTAGTCCTGGAACCCCAGGACGTTTTGTCTGAATCCTCACTTTTTGCAGGAGAGGAGAGGCAATTTGCCACGTGGGCCTTTCTCAAACCGGGGCGGTCTTTGGAAACTTTCTTCCCCAAGTTTATATTCAAAGCTAGAACAGTGAAGGGGTGTTGATCTTTGGGGAAAGTGGGAGTTTGTTCTGAGCAAAGTGAATTTGTCATTTTAGTGAAACCATGGGTTCCCTGGGGTTAGTGGCTCTTTTGAGGGTTGGGTGAGGAGGCTGGGAGAGACAAAGCATCAGCACCCATTCTCACACTGCCCCCACAGCTGGGAGTTTTGGTCAATGTGGTTTGTTTTCAGTGTGCAAAGACCAAGTGACTCATGCAAATACATGGCTGATGTATATCAGCTCACGCTTAAGCAGCATTTCCGCGTGGAAAACAGCCACTCTGTGGGTAAGGAACGCGTCAAAACCATGTGCTTGAAAACCTTCCTGCTTTTTCCTGGGATTCCTTCTGGATCTCTCAGAGAAATCTGGTGGGCCACTAGGACCCGTGGGGCCACTGCAAACAATGTGTCCTGTACAAGGCTTCGTCAAACAACGGGGATTTGATTCAGAACCTTACAGGGAGCCTCAGGTATATATCCTGTCTACTTTTAATTTGGGGAAAGCTTGTTTCCCAGTATGAGTGGAAGGCTTTTACATGAGATCTTTTCACTCTCAGAGATCTGTGAACGTTCCGGGGGTTTGCTGGAACTGAGGCAGGATGAAGACCAGCCAAATAAACACGTCCAGGATCCTACAAAGAGCTGTCAGCAAAGTGCTCTCTCAGGCTTGGAACGAAGGTCATGACTACAGAAGGGTCTGAAATCCGCGTGCACCCGAACCTTCAGGCCCAGGCCGTCCTTGAACATCTCAGTGAAAGAGCCCAGGGCCCACTCACACGTCCTGTAGAAATCTTGCACCCACGCTAATGTTCCTGAACATTCCCAATGGTTGGCTCCTTCCTCCTGGTGGTTGCCTCCTCGTTTTCCTCTCAACTCCAGCCCTAGGGGCTTCCTCATTGTAGGTCACTTTGAGACTTCTTGCCTCCTTGGACGTGGCCTGCCGCATTCCCTTCACACAAGAGACCTTCGTCCTAGCTTGTTTTCTCAGAGTCACAGAGTTCCTGAATTCTTGACTTTGAAAGTGTGCGGGAAAGGAGGGGGCGATTTAAAGTTGTTCCTGTGCAGGTGGCCCTCTGCCTCAGTTTCCCCCTTCCCATGTCCTGCCCTTCCCCAACTGGAGGCAGGGCCATTGGACCACACCTTTAGCCACACAAAGTTCTGGGCCCAAATTTTGAAATCACGTTCTTTTTTTTTTTTTTTTTTTTTTTTAATTTTTTTTT
>NW_024420331.1:550482-559915 GCF_014898765.1 Herpailurus yagouaroundi
CTCCAGGCTCTGAGCCATCATCCCAGAGCCCGACGCGGGGCTCGAACCCACGGACCGCGAGATCGTGACCTGGCTGAAGTCGGACGCTCAACCGACTGCTCCACCCAGGCGCCCCGAAATCACGTTCTTTAGGGGTTTTGTTTGCGTCCTGATCCCGTCACATCCCTTTTTTTTTTTTAATGTTTATTTTTGAGAGAGACAGAGACAGAGACAGAGACAGCATGTGAGTGGGTTAGGGGCAGAGAGAGAGGGAGGCACAGAATCTGAAGCAGGCTCCAGGCTCCGAGCTGTCAGCACAGAGCCTGACGCGGGGCTCGAACCCACAAACTGTGAGATCATGACCTGAGCTGAAGTCGGACGCTCAACCCAACTGAGCCACCCAGGTGCCCCTATCCCATCACATCCTTAGAGAATGGAAAGGCTACACACACAAAAAATCCCCCCACCTTTCAGATGCACCCCCAGGGGTCAGCAATCAGACACTTAAGGAAATTAAGAGTTTTTGCAGTAAGCGATCAAACCCCATAGAACGTAAATTTCCACAGGAGGGCGATTTCAGCCTGATCAGGTTAAATTGTGTCCCCAGCACGTTGAACGTGACTGGCATACAGTGATGCCCCCAAAATATGTTGAGTGACTGGCCGGGAGAAGGAATAGATGGCCCATGAATAGATTTAAACATCGTTTGTCTGGTGATAATTAAGTGGCAGCAACTGAGATAGGCAATGAGGACTTTACCAGAATGAAATCAGCCCAACACTTGCCCCGGATGAGCTCTAGTTGAATAGGGAAGACAAGACACACACACACACACACACACACACACACACACACACCTTGGAGGTTGCACAGTAGAAGACTAGCCGAGAAAAGAAGAAAAGAAATTGTTCTGGTTCACCAGGTGAGGCAATGGATAGACCCCAGTATTGAGTTACTGAGGTCGCACGAACCAGCAAAACACCGTAATTCCCAACAGGGCGGTGTGGCCCTGCTTCTACCAGACAGCGCGGGTCAGTGTAACCGTCTGTGGCCAGTGGGCCTCTGGGAATAACTAGTCAGACGGTGGGCTTGAAGCACACACAGCTTCCTTCATGCTGCGGCTGTGGCCGAGCTGTAGTTGTGACCCAGTCTGCATCCCTTGAAGCAGCGGACAGGAGAGGCTGGCGACACATTCGCAGGAAACTCCCAGCGAGCAAAGGGGCAGAGCCTTTAAGGGTGGAATTTGCTGGAAGGATTTCCGGCAAGTCCTTGTTGGTCGGTTTAAAAGAAATTTTTTTTTTAATGTTTATTTATTTTTTTAATTTTTAAACGTTACTTATTTTTGAGACAGAGAGAGACAGAGCATGAACGGGGGAGGGTCAGAGAGAGAGAGAGGGAGACACAGAATCGGAAACAGGCTCTGGGCTCTGAGCTGTCGGCACAGAGCCCGGCGCAGGGCTCGAACCCACGGACAGTGAGATCGTGACCTGAGCTGAAGTCGACGCTTAACCAACTGAGCCACCCAGGCGCCCCCTTTAATGTTGATTTTTGAGAGAGAGAAACAGAGCATAAGCGGGGGAGGGCAGAGGGCGAGGGAGACGCAGAATCCAAAGCAGGTTCTAGGGTCTGAGCTGTCAGCACACAGCCGACGTGGGGCTCAAACTCAAGAACCACAAGATCGTGACCTGAGCCAAAGTCAGATGCCCAACTGACTGAGCCACCCAGACCCCCATTCCAGCAAGTTCTTGTGAGCGGGCCTGGCCGAAAGGATGCCTGGCTGGTTTTCTCCCCATCAGATGTCTCCTCATACATGTGGCTGCAAACTGGGTCTCCCCACATCACATGGAGAGTCTTCTAAATATAACTTAATCGCTTTTTGTATGATTATAGCTGGATACGTTTTTATAGGCGCTTTAAGAAAATACGGACACGAATAAAGGAGAAAATAAAAATCAGCTACAAATTAAAACCTCAGCATAACCTCTGCTGACTTTCAGTGTCTTTACCTCCGACCTTATTCTTGAGTGTCATTTTTTGTTTGTTTGTTTTTACACAATCGGGCCATTTTGTATGTATTGACTCTTAGCCTTTTCTTTCCTCATTTAGTAATGCTATACTGCCGTTTGAAGACTGTTCCAGGAGTCCGAGGACTCTGAAGAAAGGGAGCAGGTGATGGCCCTGGGAGACAAGCTGGTGTTGGTGGATGGACTTCAGGGGTGACCAGCGCCTGGCATCTCGGAGCCCCTCAAGAGCACACACATTCAGGGCACACAAACGAATGGGTTTGCATCCGAGAAGTTTTAGCTGCAAACACTCACCAACCAGGCCTGAGACTCTCCTCCACAGGCCTCCTGATCCGGGCTGCTTCTGTGGTAGAGGTCAACCCCCCGCCAGGTCCTTTCTCCCCTGAAGGTCAAGTATAATTCACAGTCAGACCTTCCCAGCAGCGTAAGAGGCGTGTGCAGAACACTCATCTTCTAGTTTAGAATCAGTGGAGAATGTGGGGCGTCACCCAAATCTAGTCAAATCCCACCAGGCGTAAGCAAATCCTTTTTATGTTTAGCAACTGAAATCGACTCATCAGAATTTATTAAATGTTATAAACGTTGGGTCATGAAGAGCTTCAAATGGCTCCAAAATTCCATCCCCCCCCTGGGCTGTAAAAGATCTGGAAACGGGCTCTGCTTCATTCATCTAGCAAAAAATCAGGAAACATTTACCAACATTTACCCTTACTGTGTGCCAAGCTTGTCCCCGGACCCTGGGAAAACATTGGTCAATATACTGAGGTACCTGTTCTCAAGGAGTGCTTTCCAGCGGGGGAGACGTTTAAGTCAAAAAAAGCAACTATAATCTCATTTTGCCTTCCAACAGAATCAAGGTGAAGCAATGCCAGACAGATCAGAATCGCTAGGAGTTTTAAAACTTGAGGAGTAAATTACACATGCAAAGGTACAGGCGTCCGGTCCTCCGCAGGGTGCACCTGACTACCAGCCCAGGATGAATTAATGTGCCCAGAAGGCGAGCAGGTCAGTGGTCTGGAGGCCTGTCCCGCTGCCGGAGGAAGTGTGTGAGAACAGCCCGGGCTTTGCACATGGATGGAAGACAGTCGAAGGCAAACGTACGACAGAATGTCTCTCCCGCAAAACTCTACAAAATCAGGGTCCATGGGTGAGCCTGCCCATATTATCTCTACCTTAAGCCCTTTTGTTTGTTTTTAACTCAGATTGCGAACTGTTAAAGGGAATCAGGGTTGTGGACAGATGTTCTCAGAAACACATAAAAAATGGGGTGCTCGGGTGGCTCAGTCGTTTAAGCGGCCATCTTCGGCTTAGGTCACGATCTCACGGTTCGTGAGTTCGAGCCCAGCATTGGGCCTAGAGCCTGCTTCGGATTCGGTATTTCCCTCTCTCTCTGCCTCTCCCTTACTCCCACTCTGTCCCTCTTTCTCTAAAAAATAAATAAACATGGAAAAAAATTAAAAAACAGAAACGTATTAAAAAAACCTCCTTATAGGAAGCTGCAAATACGTCGTATTCCTCACCGCTGCCAAACACCTCTCTCTCTTCTTTCCCTACAAAAGTGAGTCCTTCTGCTCTTGGCATCCAACGTGGCTCCTCCAGACAGAGGTTATACCCCAAATTACTGCCTGATGCCAACTTGTCAATTGCCTTTTACGATGCCCCCTTGACATGCCGTATTAATTACTGTGATCGCGTCATTGCTAACGTGCTTTACTGGAAGCCTCTGCACAGGACCGGTATGCTGATCATTCTCCTGGAGGATCCGTCTCCAAGGATACTTCTTGTATTCACTTGTAATAAAGACCGAAGCGGCCCTCCCCTCCCCCCATCAGTTTTTGGTAGACTGTTTTAACTCAAGAAAGTTTGGGGAGCAAGTGTGTGGTTGGCCAGATTTCTTTAACGACATCACAACTGAGCAATTGCTAAAGTTTGCTGAGAGCCAGCCGATAGAGCAGATGACAAGTCCCCGTCAGCTTTTTGGCCACTTGTGATTCTACCCTGAACTAAAAACCTGTTTACTCTTATGTTAGGAAAAATCTGGGCCCTCCGCTCCTTGCTTACACTGGAAAGGGCAGGGCAGGGTTTAGGCTTATCAGTAACACATTTATTTTTCCTCGAGTCCATGAACCTAGGTTTCTCCTGCAACTGAAAGATGACAGAAACGCTTAGCAGCCTAAGCAAAAGTGTCCTGTTTTCTCTAACATTCATCTCTTGAAACTGCATTCTGCTTCGGATTTACTGAAACGTCTCCACTTTTCCTTGGAGGGCAGAAGGAATGTGTTGACTCTTTGTCCTTATTTGGGTTCAGTTTCCTCCGCTGGCTTTTTTGTGTTTGTTTCTCAGGCCAACGATAGTAGACACAGCAAATTCATTTGTGGAAACTGTCTGGCTTTGGTCTGTTGTCTGTATTTTTAAATATAATTGAGTTATTCTATTATCATTCTGTCTAGTAGCCACCCACATTTGGAATGCTTCCACCTTGAGTGACAGACGTATCTTTTTTTATTTCCGTTTTAGAGTTTATTTTAAAATTTAGAATTTGTTGTTCAGGCTACCGGATGGGTATAAGAGAGAAACTCTCGGGGCGCCTGGGTGGCGCAGTCGGTTGAGCGTCCGACTTCAGCCAGGTCACGATCTCGCGGTCCGTGGGTTCGAGCCCCACGTCGGGCTCTGGGCTGATGGCTCGGAGCCTGGAGCCTGTTTCCGATTCTGCGTCTCCCTCTCTCTCTGCCCCTCCCCCGTTCATGCTCTGTCTCTCTCTGTCCCAAAAATAAATAAACGTTGAAAAAAAAATTAAAAAAAAAAAAATAAGAGAGAAGCTCTCACTTCTTGGTAGGGCCATCTACGAAATTTATGCAGCCCAGTGCAAAATGAACATGTGAGGCCATGTTCAAAATGATTAAGATTTTCAAGGCAGAGGCAGCAGAACATTAACTCAAGCATGGGGTCCTTCCAAGTGAGGGGCTCTGTGTGACCAAACAGGTCACACGCCCGTGAAGCCAGCCCCAATCCTGGATTATTTATAGGCAGCCTGAAGGTTATCGGGGCTCTGTGTTTTCTCTCATTCACTTTCCTGCTTGCTGCCTTGAGACAAATCTCTGGCCCTTCAGAAACTGCTATGTTAAGTTGTGGGCTGGGAAAATAAACAATATAAAATGAAATTTATTGATTTGGCTAAAGGCAGTTGGTGGAGGGGAGGTAAAGATACTAACTAGTGAGATATTTTCCCGTTGCCTGATTATTTCACTTGTCCTTATCGTGAAATAGTGTGATAGCACGGGAGAGTAGCAGAACACTCAAATGAAACTCAGACCTTCCAGAAGTTAAGCATAGAGTCGCCATACGACCCAGCAATTCCACACCTAGGTATCTATCCAGAAGAGTTGAGAACAGGGGCTCAAGCAGGAACTTGTCCAGCAATCTTCATAGCAGCATTGTTCACAATAGCCAAGAGGTCAAGAGAATTCCAATATCCATCAGTGGTTGGAGAAATGGCGGTCTATGCAGACAACGGAAGCTTATTCAGCCATACCCAGGAAAGCAGCACTGATACGCGCTACGGCATGGATGGACCTCAAAACCATTACGCCAAGTGAAAGAAGGCAGTCATAAAAGCTCGCGTATTGCATGATTGATTTATATGAAATTTCTAGCGTAGGCCGATCCATAGAGGCAGAAAGCAGACCGGGGGTTGCCAGGGGCTGGGTGAGGGGGAATGAGGAGTAACACCCGTGTGTTTCCCTTTGGGTCTGTGAAATGTTTTGGAACTAGCTAGAGGTGATGGTTGCACAACCTTGTGAATGTACTAAATGCTTCTTAATTGCTCACTTTTTTTTTTTTTAATTTAAAAAAAATTTTTTTTTCAACGTTTATTTATTTTTGGGACAGAGAGACACAGAGCGTGAACGGGCGAGGGGCAGAGAGAGAGAGGGAGACACAGAATCGGAAACAGGCTCCAGGCTCCGAGCCATCAGCCCAGAGCCCGACGCGGGGCTCGAACCCACGGACCGCGAGATCGTGACCTGGCTGAAGTCGGACGCCCAACCGACGGCGCCACCCAGGCGCCCCAATTGCTCACTTTTTAATTTTATGTTATGTGAATTTTACCCCCATTTCTCTAACACAGGAAGCCAAGAGAAGAATCCCCTTTCAGGGGAAAGGCCCAGAGCTTTAGAGCTGTTGTCCCCAGCTACCCCATCGTGGTATCTGGAACCATGGCCATTAGAGTCACTCCAGACAGATCCTGCTTCACTGCAGATATGTTACCAGAGACGTGTGACGCAGATGTACTCGGACGCCAACCCAACAATTTATTGTTGATGACATTTGAGGCCGTCTAGGCTTGAGAGAGCAAAGTTCAAGGGCTGAAAGTTGGGGACCTTGGCTTCCTGGTCTCTGCTTGGTTACCTTGGGAGTGTCACCTCAATTCTCTAGGTCCCTGGGTGCTGAAGCAGATGTTCCCGAAGGTTAAGACTCCTGTGTTCGTCAGGTTGGTGTGCAGGGGGACTTCTGGAGGTCCAAGGGTGAGGAGAGGAATAGAGGATGGGGATTGATCCCAAGAGTAAGACAAGAGTGGGAAGGCTTAGGAGGCTTACACCTCGGGCCCATAAGAAAAGAGGAGATAAGAAAAGACAAGACAACCAGGGTCCTGAAGGCAAACTGAGCCCAGTGCATGATTTGGGCAATATAGGAGAGACTTCCCATCCAAGTTCTAGAAAACACAGTCTACTTATAATAAGAGGTGTAAGTCATGAGGTAAGGAAATGGCTAATAAGATAGAATGTATAGGGGCACCTACGCAGCTCAGTTGGTTAAGCGTCTGACTTTGGCTCACGGTTTGTGAGTTCGAGCCCCGTATCGGGCTCTGTGCTGACAGCTCAGAGCCTGGAGCCTGCTTCAGATTCTGCGTCTCCCTCTCTCTGTCCCTCCCCCACTTGTGCGCGCTCTCTCTCTCTCTCTCTCAAAATAAACATTAAACAAACAAACAAAAAGAATATATAAGCCACCTATCACAATTTGGGAATCTTTTTTATTGGTATTACAGAAATTCAAAGATGAAAAAAGGCAACCAGCTCGGTTGAAGAAACAGACATCGGTCGCCTAGACCCTTGCCCCTCCCAGTGTGGTCTGTGGACCAAGAGCAGCAGCATCACCTGGGAGCTTGTGAGAAATGCAGAATCCCAGGCCCACCTCAGACCTGACGAATCAGATTCTGCATTTTCACAAGAGCCCCAGGTGAGAGAAAGGCACGTTAAAGTTTGAGAAGCACTGTCTGGACCATATTTCCGGAGACATAACCTCCCTGCCCCCTTATTTACTCTCACCTGCTTAGCCCACCGCACACCCTACTACAGAATTGTTAGCAGTTGGAAAGGACCTGATCCCTTAGTGGGCAGAGAGGAAGGAAAGGAAACACTCGCGTTGGAAGAGTCTATGAAGTGTGGAGCACCATAGTGGACCATTGTAAATGGGGATCAGTTGCTCCAGTTTTGAGCAAATGGGACCTCCTGGGCCATGTTAGCTGCTCTCGGCAAGCCTTCAGAATCTGATGAATCTTCTGGAACATAAGTCAGCCAACTTTTTCTGTAAAGGTCCAACGAGTAAATATTTTTGGCTTTGTGGGCACAGAATTTCTGTCTTTGTCACGACTATACAACTCTGCTAGGGTAGCTCGAAAGCAGCCATGGAGAAGTTGTAAATGATTGCGCCTGGCTGCGTTCCAATACAACTTTATTTGGGGACACCGAATTTTCAATTTCATAGAAGTTTCATGTCATGAAATGTTCATCTTCTCCTGATTTTTTTTTTTTCCAGCCATTTGAAAGTGTAAACACCATTCTCAGCTCCCAGGCTATAAAAACACAGACAGTGGGCTGGATTTGGGCCACGGGCCGGAGTTTGCTGACCCTGTCCTACATAGAATGTAGTCAGCCTGGGGAGAAATTATAGGCCGAAGATGTATAGCATGTTTCCTACTCAAAATTTGGAGCAGAAGATCAGGGACGAGAAGCACAGACATGTAGTATTTAACTCCTCTTTTGGGCTTTAGATCATGACAGGGGGGAGGGGGCTTGCAAATTCTCCTTTTGCACGGGCTATGATTAGAGAGACAGCAAAGGGAACTTATCACCCGACATCACCCGCCATGGAATGCTTTGGAAAGTCCACCCAGCGACTCTAAAGAGTTTATGTCAACAAGCAAGAAGATTATAGAAGTGAGCAACCACATAAATACCCTGAATTCTTTTTCCTTTGAAGATGCCACATAGCTTGAACTCATCTAAAGGAGACTTTCTTCTTTTCCATGATCTATTTAAATTATGTGCCTAAGGAGCTCAGCCACCACTCAATGATACTCTAGGGATCAACCCACTTGCTGCAATGACTTCTAAGCCCTGCTGATGTGAAATTGAATCCAGAACTGCTGTGATGTGATTTTTTCCCTCAATTTCTTGGCTTGCGTCTCATTACAACACCTGGTGACAACATCACGAGCTTATACATGAGTTTCCATAAACTCTTTGTGTTTGTTGAAAAGATCTTCAGAACACTCTTCTTCTTCCACTGCGATGAAAAAAAAGGGTAAAGGAGCTTGTTATGAGGGCTATTGGTGGTGTAAAAAACCCACAGAAATATGGCCGATATCATCTCTGAAATCCTTCATCAAGAAAAGGAGTCCAAACATTTGACGGAAGTGAAGGGAATTGGCTATAGAACTCCCTCCCTTAATTGCTTCAGAATGCAAATCAGAGGGGATGCTTTTATCCCAAGGTGATATCGACCTTCAGGCTAACATTTGGGCACATTTCTTATATTAAGTAAGACTTTTTTTCTTCCCAATTATGTGAATGTTTGGAGTATAACTTGTCACAGGATGTATGGAAAATAATCTTACAAGAGAGACCAGATTTTGCAACATTAAAATTCTTTGATAACATTATTCTATCCTTTGAATTTATTCTCTGGAGAGAATCTGAAATATAGGAAGAGAAAATGTAAGCCCAAGGATGTGTGTATAACATTACCCCATATTAGCAAAACACTGGAGGCAATCGAAATTTATAAAAAAAGGAAATGATAAGAGTAAATTAGAATTTTATCATATGATGGATTATTATACAGTCATTGAAGCGTTTCGGATTTCACTTTGTGAGGTGACCCCTCTGTGTCCCCGGATATGAATATAAATCTTCTAAATTATCAGATGAAAAACTCACATGTTTATATATTTTAAAAATCAGGAAAGAAAAAATAAGATTACAGAATTAAACCCAAACATATGTGTAAATGTATAACAATAGAAGTGAATGAAATAAACGTAATTTTATTTTTAAAAAAACATCTCTCAGATTGAATTAAAAAAAAAAACCTTCCTGGAGTGCCTGGGTGGTTCAGTCAGTTAAACGTCTGACTTCAGCTCAGGTCATGAT
>NW_024420331.1:560315-568558 GCF_014898765.1 Herpailurus yagouaroundi
CAGACTCATGTTCACAATGTTCCACAACCATCACCACTATCCATTTCCAGAACTTTCTCGTCATCCCAAGTAGAAACTCTGTCTGCATTGGATAATAATTTCCCATTCCTCTCTTTCCTTAGCCCCCGGTAACCACAATTCTACTTTTATCTCGACGAATTTGCCTGTTCCAGGTACCTTGTATGAGTGGAATCGGAGAATATTTGTCTTTTGCGACTGGCTTATTTCACTTGGCATAGTGTCATCAAGGTTCATCCAGGTCATAGCATGTATTAGAATTCCATCCATTTTTATGGTGGAATACTATTCCATCGGATGGATAGACCACACTGTGTTCATCTATTCATCTATTGATAGACACTTGACTTGTCTCTAGTTTGGACGATGGTGACTAATACCACTGTGAACACTGCCACACGAGTATCTGACTCCTCACTGTCTGTCCTCTGGGGTATACACCTAGGAGGGAAATTACTAGATCATACGATAATTCTATAAAGTGAATGTTTTTTTTAATCGTGGCGGCAAATAGGGCCTTCTAGGTAAGATGTCCAATTCAGAAGCCATAAAGGAGATTATTTATACCGTTTAACTACATAAAAAGTATAAACTTCTTTATTTCAGAAATTGTTATTGCTAAAGCGAAAGACTGAGAAAAATACTGCAGTGTGAATGAAAGTGAGCTCATACAGATCAGCAAGAACAAGATGGATAAACCGGTAGAAATCAGGCAAGCAGGAAGTTTCTGGAAGGGAGCGGGGAGGGGGAACAAAATAAATAGCCGGTGGACGTTTGAAAAGATACTCTCACTTAGGGGCGCCTGGGTGGCTCAGGCGGTTAAGCGTCTGACTCTTGATTTCGGCTCAGGTCATGATCTCACGGTTCGTGTGGTCGGGCCCTGCGTCAGGCTCTGCGCTGACACCGCAGAGCCTGCTTGGGATTCGCTCTCTCTGCCCCTCCCCCACTTGCATGCATGCGCGCTCTCCCTCAAAATAAATCAACATTTAAAAGAAGATACCCCCACTTCTAATCGAAGAATCGCAAATCAAAACAACAGCGAGGTACTGGTTTTAGACTAGGACTGGTCCCAAAAGTTAAAATCTGTCAACGCCCAGGAGGGGCAAGAATGTCGGTACACGTTCGCGTACGCGTTTCGGCGGACATGTACATTTTCTCCGCATTTTGGGGGAACAATTCGGTGACAGCTGTTGCGGTGTACGTGGCATGTAATTTTTGTCCGAGCAGGGATGCAGGTATGTAGACACAGAAAATTTGTTGCAGCACTGTTCGTAATGCTAAAAGGGTGAAACAACCCCCAAAGTTGACCGCTACAAGACTAAATGAATAATGATACATCCACACACTGGAACGTACCCAGAGATAATGGTAATTAAGTTATGAAGAATCCATGCTTTCTGACCTTCTCTCTTCCCCCATGGATTCTCTTCACCAGGTTTCAACATATTTGAAATTCCCTAGAATGGTGCTTGGGGTGTGTGTGCGTGTGTGTGCATGTGTGTGTACCTGAACCTTCTATTACAAATTGTTTTCTAACTGTCGCTCCTCATTACTTTGTTTCTTGTCTTGCTGATGTCACTGCCAGGAGCTGTCAGAGGAAGCTTCATCCCAACCACGCTGCCATCTCCGGAAAAGAATCTGGCTCTTCCAGAAGATTTACAGGCCTTCCACTGTTGAGGAACTCAGAACAGGTGCACCCAAACCTGGGCTCCCCTGGCGCCCCGGCAGGCGCCACACCGAAACTTGTCCTTTCGCCACCGCCTAGCCCTGGGGTCCCGGGAGGTGCACACATCCTTCGGCTGTCTCCCCACGCAGCTGTGTTCTCCATTTGCCGGAGACGTTCTCTTGCCCACCCCGAGGCTGGGAAAGCCCGTCTCTCCTCATCTGGGAGTGTTGGTCTCAGAATCTCTGAACTGCGATTATTAGCCCCAATAACTCCTTCAGTTTCAACCAAGAGGCCAAAAGGATTCAGAGTAAACTGTACGATCTGCCGATGACCCCACGCTTGACGTGGGCTTTGGCCCACCCCATCGTCACCTTTGTTGAATATATTTCCACCCGCTCCTGCGATTACACTCAAGTCTGTGTGTGACACAAATATGCTATTGAACATTAAGAGTTTAAATTCTCCACTTGTGTCCTACAGTTGTTGATTCCTAGAAGCAAGAGCATATAATTGGCTAAAAAGCCAGAAGCTCACATTATTACTTCCATGATAATGCGCTCCTTTTATTGGAGAGGTATTTTGAAGTCCTCATTTCCCTAGCATGCATAATAAATAAAAAAGAAATAACTGCGTGCTAATTTTCACTCCAAGTTTGTAAGTTCATGATTTCTCTCGGGCTTTATTAGCTCTGACAGCAACCTATTTCTGCCGGAACAATCCAAGAATTGGAATTGTATTTAAAATTCAAATTGAATTTAAAATTCAAAATTTAAAAAGAACTTGTATTTAAAAGACAAGCTGCGTTCTGTAACTGCTGAGTTTTGTAGCCACCGGGGATTTCCCATTGGCCTTTGAAAAGAATCCCAAAGCGCCTCTGATTACTGATTTTATCTGCTGGACCTCTCGCCTAAACTCTTGGAGATTCCCTCAGCCTCTGTAGCATGCTCAGTCACATAGTCTTTTCTTTCTTGGGGCATCGGTGCCTTTCCATGCCTCAGGCTCTCATTCCTACTCTCTCAACTCTCTTCATCACTTCGTCTTCCCCCAGCTTTATGGAGCTATCGTTTACATATAACACTGTGTCCCTTTAAGGTATACGGCGGTCCCGGTATTTGAAAACGCATGTATATTGCAAAAGGATTACAACACGGTGAGCTAGCCCTTCCTTCGGCTCACGTAATTTTTTGCCTTGGTTCTTTTTGGTGATGAGAGCACGGCAGTCCTACTCTGTTAGCAACTTTGAAGTATATAATATAGTATGATTAACTACAGCCACCATGCTGTATGTTGGCCGCAGGACGTCGTGTAACTGGAAGCTTGTACCCTCTGACCCACATCTCCCCGTTTCTCCCAGGCTCCGGCCCTGGCAACCAGAACTCTACTCTCTGTGTCCAGGAGTTCAGCTGTTTTGCATTTCACGTATAAGTGAGATCATACAGTCTTTCTGTTTCTCTGTCCGGCTCATTTCACTTAGCATAATGCCCTCAGTGAAGATGTAATTCACAAACCATACAATTCCTCTTTTTAAACTATACAATTCAGGGCCACCTGGGTCACTCGGTGGGTTAAGCGTCCGACTCTTGATTTCAGTTCAGGTCACGATCTCACGGTTCGTGGGATCCAGCCCCACCTGGGGCCTCTGTACCGACAGAGCGGAGCCCGCTTGGGATTCTGTCTCTCCCCGTCTCTGCCCCAACCCTGCTTGCGCGCTCGCTCGCTCTCTCAAAAGACATAAACTTCGACAAAATCATAAAGGGTGCAATTCAGCGGTTGTTGGATTCACAGAAACTCCGCACCAACTAGTAGCCCATCCGCCTTCTTCCCAGCCCCCAGCCCCTGGCAACCACCCATCTACTCTCTGTCTCTGTGGCTTTGCCTCTGCTGGCAAATTCACATCAACGGAATCATACAGCGCATGGCCTTTTGCGGCTGGCTTCTTTCTTTCCGCGCCATGGTTTCAAGGTTCCTCCGTGCATCAATTCCTCACACCCCTTTGTGGCTGAATAGTCTTCCATTGTGTGGATGGGCTCCATTTTGTTTACCTACCTGTGGATGGACGTCCGGGCTATTACCAAGACTGCCTGCATTGACGCGTGTTTCTGTTTTTGCGTACACATATATTTTCATTTCTCTTGGGCGTATACCAGAGGAGTTGTTGCCGGTCGTGTGTTGACTCTATGTTAACCCTTTGAGGAACGGTCAAGGCACCATTTTCCATTCCTGCCAGCAGTGCCCGAAGGTTCTGTTTCTCCAATTCCTCTCAACGTCTGTTATGGTCTTTTTGATTCCAGCCACCCTCCTGGATATGAAGTCGTATCTTGGTGCGGTTTCCATTTGCATTTCCCTAATGCCTCATTAGGCTGGCCATCTTTTCAGATGGATATGAGCCATGGGGACAGCTTCCTTGAGGAAAGGTTGTGTAAGTCAGCAAGAAGGAAACCCTGTGTCTGGGCTGAGCCGGCAGAGCCTCCAGCCCCCGCAGAGAAGAGCTGCCTGGCTCTCAGGACTCTGGTCTCCTCCCTCCTCCCCGCCCCTCTCCGCTGTGAGTAATTCTCTGCTCAGTTTCCCACCACACCCGGCCCCAGATGAATACTCACTTCCTGGTCTTAAAGCTGACACTCCAATGGCTAAGGACTTCTCTTTCGCTTTGCAGCGGGCCCGAGTTCAGCCTGCAGCATATCCCTTCTGCCCTTCTCTACCGCGGACTCGCCCTTATTCTGCAGCCCGGACCCAGGGAATTGCTGGAGCCACCTCTCCTGCACCATGGCAAATCTGGCCTGGGCGCAGGCCCCCGAGCCACCCTCCACCGGGGAACTGCGCCGATTTGATGGACTTGTCTGGTTGTTGCCGTGAGAGCGAACGTGGTCTAATCTGAGCTCCCCCAAAAGCATGCCCCCCTTGTACTGTCTTGTTTCTGCCACCGCGTTTCACCTCTAGTCTTGTGAGGCAGCATAGCTCTAAATTGCACTGCTTAAAAGGGTAAAATATAGGGGCCCCTGGGTGGCTCGGTCCATTGAGCATCCGGCTCTGGATTTAGGCTCAGGTCATGATCTCACGGTCGTGGGACTGAGCCCCGCGTTGGGCTCTGTGCTGAGCGTGGGGCCTGCTTGGGATTCTCTCTCTCCCCCCTTCTCTCTCTGCCCCTCCCCAGCTCATGTGTGTGCACTCACTCTCTGTCTCAGAATAAATGAATAAACTGGGGCGCCTGGGTGGCTCAGCTGGTTAAACGTCCGACTTTGGCTCAGGTCACGATCTCACGGCTTGTGGGTTCGAACCCCGCGTCACGCTCTGTGCTAACAGCTCAGAGCCTGGAGCCTGCTTCCAGTACTATGTCTCTCTCTCTCTCTCTCTCTCTCTCTCTCTCAAAAATAAAAATAAATATTTAAAAAACCTTAAAAAATAAAAACAAATAAATAAGCGTTAGAAAAAAAGGGCAAAATATAAATAACTTACATAACCAAGGGGATGCAGTTAGAAGCGATATGGCCAGGTGTTAAGAACTTGGACCCTGGAACCAGAACATCTGTGTTGAATCTCAGGTGGCAAGTTAGTCAATCTTTCCTTAACTCTGTTTCCCTACCTGTAAAACAGGAGTCGTCACGCTACCTACATCACAGCGATGGCATCAGAGGGCCTGGAACAGCACCGAGCACATAGGAAGCACTGTGTATGTTCATCGCGGGCATTTACGAGCCTACCGTAGTGTACGATAAGGCCGTTTAAATGGATGATAAAGGCGCATATTTGTCGGCACGGAAAGAGCTTCACAATATAGAAATACGTCACGGAAGCAGACGTCAGAATAGTAGCCATTTGACATCTACGTATATCACAAACACGTATGGATCCACGGAAGCATAAACACTGATAGGCTGACAGCTGTAGAATTTTAATTGGTTTTCTCGACTGATTGGTCTTTTCCTTATTTTCTAAGTTCTCAGTATTAATTATACATAACTCGAATCACATTCGAGAATAAAGAAAATAATTCTGCTTCCCTCGCCGAACCCTGTGACTTCCTGGTTTCGGGTCCCCTTTGTATGGGAGGTACGTGAACGCTCATATTGTTGGGATTGTTTTGTTTGCTTGCTTGCTTTGGGGGCATGGATTATATTTAGAGAGAGTGGTTAACCACCTTGGTTTTAGTCTTCCTACAAATTTACGATTCCTTAAGTATCTCCTCTCAGGAAAGCGTAAGGGGGCATAGTTTGACTCAAGCAAGCAATGGAACCCATGTTCCTTGCCTCCTTTTCCAGGTTTTGTCCTACTGCACCCCCTTTGAGTGACAATCACCAGTCACTCATGTTGGTTAGAGGCTGAGGCGCCCTAGTTACCCTACAAGATCTGTTAACTAGTTGTGACTTATATTTCTTTATTGTTTATTTACTTTGAGGGGGGGAGAGAGACAGAGAGTAGGGAAAGGGCAGACAGAGGGAGAGAGAGAAGTCCAAGCAGGCTCCATGCTGCCAGCGCGGAGCCCAACACGGGGCTCGATCCCACCAACTGTGAGATCATCACCTGAGCCAAAATCAAGAGTCGAACGCTTAACCGGCTGAGCCACCCAGGCGCCCGTAACTAAGCTGTAATTTAAAGAAACATTCCGGGGCGCCTGGGTGGCTCAGTCGGTTAAGCATCCAACTTCGGCTCAGGCCATGATCTCGCAGCTTGTGAGTTCATACGCCGCGTTGGGATCTGTGCTGACAGCTGGGAACCTGCAGCCTGCTTCGGATCCTGTGTCTCCCTCTCTCTGCCCCTTCTCCGCGTGCGCTCTGCCTCTGTCTCTCAAAAAGAAATAAATAAACATTAAAAATTTTTTTAAAAAAAATAAAGAAACATTCCACCACAGGATTAGAACAACAGGCCTTTTCAATTATTTTAACTGAGAGGTACCAACAAGTTTGAACAATAACATGTGATTAATTAACACAGAAAATCAGGTCAGTCCCAACTGGCTTCTGTCTGTAGAGAAAACTTAAATCACGCTGGTCATAATTATGCCACGTCAGAATAGTGTGTCCAATTCAGGACAAACCTCAGGCCTACCGATTGTTTGGTGTTCTATGGTCCAAACATCTGGATGCCTGGATTTTACGGAGTTGGGTGTTTTGTTGCTACTGTCTGTGTTTTCTTTTCTGTACAACATGGTAATGACTCAAACTCCAAACTCCTTCGTGGATTTGTTTGGAGAGATGCAGAATAAGTTGTCCCTTTGCCCCCAGATTTTTGTTGTAAGACAAAAGACGGGTGAGAAGTTCAGGATGACCTATTGTGGCACTGCACCCGGCAGTCTCGTACTTGACATCAGGAGAAAATGTTATTATTCACGATCAGGGGTAAGAATTTATTGACCTGTATCAACGTGCCACAATTTACTTAGTAACCACCTTTCCCCTCCAGTACCTATCCAAATAAAGGATCACATGTGAAAGGCACTTTCAAAAGAGATGGGCCCAAGGGCACCTGGGTGGCTCAGTTGCTAAGCGTCCAGCTTCGGCTCAGGTCATGATGTTGCAATCCGTGAGTTCGAGCCCCACGTCGGTCTGTCGGCGCGGAGCCTGCTCTGGATCCTCGGCCTTCCTCTCTCTCTGCCCCGCCCCCGCTCATGTACGCGCTCTCTCTCTCAAAAATAAACATTTTAAAAAAATTAAAAAAAATAAAAGGTATGTGCCCAAATTAAGACATGCCTATAATAGCAAAGACAGGCAGAAGAAAGGATGAGCAAATGTTTGGTAAAAATGTGCTCAAGTTTCCGCAGCCTCGGCATGTCTTCTTTTCGGTGACATCTCCCTCCTCTGACTTATGCCACACCATTTTGTCTAGGCCTGGACATAGACTTTGCATCCTGACTATAGTGGACGTGACACATTGCCAGTGGCATTCGAGTTTCAGGGTTTCTCAAAGTATCATCCCCAAAGCCACCTATGTCTAGATAACCTGGGCGATTGCTGAGTATCGCGACAACCTGTACCTCACCACAGACCTACGGAAGAAACATATCAAGGAGTGGAACTTGGAAATCTAGACGCTAATCAAACTTCCCAAATTATTCTATGCACACACTATAGTTAGAGAGTGAAGTATCCGTTGTTCAGGTTAACATTCTTTTTTCAGGAGACTGACCTTAACCCACAGACAGAGTATTATGGATTGGGTCAAAGCCAATGGCACCTCGTAGCTCCTTACCCTGCTGTCCAAGATAGTGGAGGGGTCAGGAGTGGGGCTAGGGACAATCCCAACACCGTGATGATGAGAGTGTATGATAAGACACCGATAAGAAAACGAAAAGGTGAGATGAGACAAGGAGAAAATATTTACCAATCACATATCTGATTAAGGACTCGTATGCAGAAACATCTAAAGAACTCTCGCATTGCAATCAGAAAAACGAAACAAACAGCTCCACTGAAAAATGGCCTAAAGATTAGGTCAAACTCTTCACTGAAGAGACAGAGTACGAGCAGGGAAGGGGCAGAGAGGGAGAGGGAGATACAGAATCCAAAGCAGGCTCCAGGCTCCAAGCCGGCAGCACAGAGCCTCACACACCACTGCATTGTTTACC
>NW_024420331.1:568658-581353 GCF_014898765.1 Herpailurus yagouaroundi
AGAGAGCTGTGCTCTCTTCCGAAAACAGTTCCAGGACGAGGTCAATCAGCACTCTCTCTCAAAAATGGCAAAGAAGATCAAATAACAGGTGATTTGTTTTTTTGTCCAGAAAACAACTATCAACACAGCGGGAGAGCAGTGGAAAGATAAGCGTTTAATAACAATAACAACAAAGAAAAATAAAGGGAAAAAAAAAAAGATATTGAATCACGCCTTTGTTTTGATTCCCTAGTGCCCGATAGCCGAGCTGGGTGACTGACGTTTCTTATTTGCTGACTCAATCTGTTTTGATGCTGCTCAGACACGGCTATTTTTTTTTTCCCATGGAGGGGAAGAAAGAGACAAAGGACAGTATGGGGATTTTAGGGAGACCGAGTCTTAAATAGCAAAAAGGGTGGGATGGGGGTGCCTGGGTGGCTCAGTCAGTCATGAGCTCACGGTTCGTGAGTTCGGGCCCCGCATCCTTTGGGCTCTGTACTGACAGCATGGAACTTGCTTGAGATTCTCTCTCTCCCTCTCTCTGCCCCTCCCCTGCTGGCCGGAGCTCTCTCTCTCGCTCTCTCTCTTTCTAAATAAATTAATAAACATTTTTAAATTTTTTGTTTCAACGTTTATTTATTTCTGGGACAGAGAGAGAGACAGAGCATGAACGGGGGAGGGGCAGAGAGAGAGGGAGACACAGAATCGGAAACAGGCTCCAGGCTCCGAGCCATCAGCCCAGAGCCCGACGCGGGGCTCGAACTCACGGACCGCGAGATCGTGACCTGGCTGAAGTCGGACGCTCAACCGACTGCGCCACCCAGGCGCCCCAATAAACATTTTTAAAAAAGGGTGGGATGTTTGTTAACCTGAAAACAAGCAGACACCGTGCGCCATTAGCAAAATGCCATGAAACACCCATTTCAGTGAAAGAAGTCTGCCTTGTAATGAGTAATGGCTGCTGGAAGACGCACCTTGTAGAAAGACAAGCTACAGTCTCATGGCAACACTACAGGGTCTGAAAACAGCTTGCCCTCCTCCAAGTCTACCCAGTCACGTTTGCAAAGCCCCTCAGGATCTGTAGGATTCAGGGGCACTCAAGTGGGGAGCAGCTGGCACTCAGGAGTTCCCTTCTGAAGGGAGCTGGCAGCCGGAAGCAGGACAGGTGTCCGTGCCCAGGCCCCAGGAGAGCTGCGGGTTTGGCGGGGGAAGACTCGGATACTCAGAACGGACACCGCAGCAGGATCCGCTCGCCCTTGTCCTGCTCATTCCACATTCTTCTCGCTGCCTGCAGTTGGCATTTCCATCAGGGCTTCACGACACAGCAAACTGTCCTTGTAAAATGGTTTCTTTCTTAGGGAACCTGTCTGCGCGGGCACCACGTTCCATGCCAACGCCAGGCAAGAGCAGCTTTGAAGATTCGGGCTGGTGCGCATAGAAAACGATAGGAGAATGTGTTTATGTGCGTGCGTTCACTCGATTCTCCATGCTTCGTGAGCCGCCAGCTCTCTCCACGGCTGATTCAATTAGGCATGCATACGGCGCTCTGTTTCTTTAAGAAACTTACTTTAACGGACAGAATCGGGAAAATGAGTGTGGAAAGACTGTCGCTGCTTCATTTTTGTCCAAAAATCTGTTTCCTTGTACCCAAACCATGAATAGTGACAGTAGTTTTGATCAAGTTAAGCAGATACCTTCCCTACGGCCTGGCCATTTTATTCCTGGATATATAACCAAGGAAAGTGAAAGCTCAGGGCCGTAAAATACAAAAATGCTCACAGCAGCTTTATTCACGAGAGGTCCAGCCTGGAAATGATCCAAACTCTCATCAACGGAAGGATGGAGAAACACATTGTGGCACATCCTTACAATGGAATAACACGCAACAATTTTTCTGAAAGAAGAAAAAGCTACCGATATACACAACCACATGGATAAATCTTAAAAACGTCACGTGGAGAGAAAGAAGCCAGATGATTCTCGTTATATGAAATGTGCAAACCAGCAAACCTAGTTTATGGGGTAGAAGACAGAACAGTGGTTCACCGAGGTGTGACGAGCA
The DNA here is from genome assembly GCF_014898765.1 of Herpailurus yagouaroundi. Lineage (NCBI taxonomy): Eukaryota > Metazoa > Chordata > Mammalia > Carnivora > Felidae > Herpailurus > Herpailurus yagouaroundi. The sequence continues at coordinate 570,700 of NW_024420331.1, forward strand.
AGGGGGTTAGTTAACTGGGAAAGGGAACAGGGGAATGGTCTGGGGGTAATTGGACAGATTCTGTACCTTGATCCGGGCAGTTGTTACAAGGAAGCACAGAGAGGTAAAAAGTCATCAGGCTGTACTGGTAAGATATGTGCTTTTTACCGCATGTAAATCACATGCCAATTTAAAAACAAAGAATACTAACGATGTCTGTTGCTGCAGATCTGACCGAGTGGGTGAGGATGCCGGTTTATGAGCATCTCACTTGGTTTGGAGCTTCTTGACTGCCAGGGAATGAAGAGAGCAAAGCAACCTCTCTCATCGTAAGGACACGGGAAGCACACATTAATCACGGATTGAGCACCTACTGTGTGCTTGCTGAGGCGCTGGGGTCCTTGGGAGACGTAACGATAGATCGAACAGGGTTCCTGCTTCCCAGGAGCTCACGATCTAGTATAGGACATGCCACGCGTATGCAGACAAGAAACTGAGGGAGAAAGTGAGAGGCAGCCCCAGGCAGGCTGGAAACCGGCACCGGGATTGTCTGATCACCTGCCCGGCATTCACGGGAAACTGTTGGCTGAGAGAAGCAGAGGGACGGTAGGTGCCATATTTTCACAGGGGAGGGTGCTTCGCAGGGAAGGTGTAACAGGTGAGCATATAGAGGAAGGTGCAAAGGAAATTTCCATGTTCCCCTCAAACCCTGCCCCAGAAGGGCTTTGGCCTCGTCTGTACTGGAAGGACCTGCCCTTCGGCTTCAACTGATCGATTTGGGGGCTCAAGGAGTGTCGGGGGGTTTTAGTTTTCTAGGGCTGCTGTGACAAACTACCGCAAACTCAGTGACTTAAAACAAGGAAGGCTTATTCTCATGGTTCTGGAGGCCAGAAGTTTGAAACCAGTATCGCCGGGCCAAAAGCAGGGTGTCGGTGGGGCCACGCTCCCTTCGGAAACTCTAGGGAAGCATCTGTGCCTTGCTTCACCCTGCTTCTGGTGACTGCCCACATTCCTTGGCTTCTGGTCCCGTTGCTCCCACTTCTGCGTCTCTTCTCACATCGCCCACTCCACTGCGCATGGGTCACACCTCCCTCCGCCTCCTGCTCAGAGGGGTATTTGCCATTGCAATCAGGGCCCACCGGGAAAATGCAGGATAACCTCCCCATCTCACGAAGCTTAACTTAATCATGCCTGCAAAGACCATTCTCTTTTCCGGAGAAAGTAACATTCACCGGCTCTAGGGTTTAAGACTTGACATCTTTGGGGGCCATCATTCCGCCTGCTGCCCGGGGCCAGTCCCTACCTTGGCCCCGATGCCTGTAAACGGAGGCAGACACTGACCTCTCTCTGTCGGGAAGGAAGATGCAGTAAATTTGAACCTGTACACATGGTCCCGCCCTCTCTCTGCCCGCCCTCGGCCTAGTGGTGCAGGCTGCCGGCTTCCTGGTTGCAGAATGACTCCTTGAAGGAGCCCCAGACAGAGCTTCCTCTGAGCTGTGGGTAGATTGCACTGAACCACGACTCTCAGGCAGGGCTTCTCACCGCAGCCCTAGTGGTATTTGGGGCCACATGGTTCTTTGTTAAGGGGAGTGGGGGTGCGTCCTGTGCACCGGAGGATGTTTAACCACATCCCCGACCTCTACCCACTGGATGTCAGTAGCACCCTCTCCCCCCCGGCTGTGGCAGCCCAAAATGACTCTAAACATTGCCAAATCGCCCCCGGCCCCGTGAGCACCGCTGTTCTGCAGGGAGGAGGTGGGGCCTCTCTGTAGTCCCAGAGGGAGGCTGGGCCGCCTTGCCCCCTCCTTCCCCTTTCTCTAGGTCTCCCCAGTTTTGAGAACACAGAGGACCATGTTGCCGGCTCTCTGCTCCAGCCCATGTGTCTTCGGCCCCACGGAGGAGGGCTTTCTACTGCTGGGGCTCCTGAGACTAAGAATAACGAGGCCCCGAGTGAGGGGCTCAGCTGGTGGACCGTGGGCTCCTCTCTGACCAGACAGTCCCAGACGTGATCTCTAGGGGATCACTGGGAACTTTCCCAACCTCAGGCCTCACACAAGCTGAGAAACCTCTCAACTTTCTCTAGGATCCTGAGAGCTGGAGGAGGTTGAGGTCTTAGAGACTGGGGGGTCCCCAGGGCCATTCCGTATGACCCAAGGCCTCTGTTCTTTCCCATAAACCGAGAGAACATCTCGGTGGAGTAGAGTGATGCGCGGTTAAGCGTGAGGGCTTGGGCATCTGACCGCTGGGGTGGATTCCCAGCTACAGAGTTTGTGAGCCCAGGCACCTTGGACAAGAATCGGGACTCCTTTGTGGGGCCGTGGTGAGAACGACATGGACGGTGCATAAAAGTGGTCACTAAATAGTCACTTAGAAAAGGTAGGGTGAGGTTTGTCGTATGTGTGTTGGATCTTTCCACAAGGCTTGCTCGTCCTTCACAAAGAAGCCTTAAGAAGGTACTTTGAAGGGTGCATTTATCTCCTGGAATCCCTGGGAAACGGGCCTCCTACACCTCAATAATGCACACAGCATTCCTTCTGCAATCTCCCATAATCTCATAAGCCACTGCTGGGTATTTGCGCACAAGACAAAACTAGTTTCTGTTTTTCTAATGTATTTTCGTGTAAAGGGTATAAAGCCAGAGGCTGCACTTGAAGTTTCTGTGTTTGCCTTTTTTTTTTTTTTTTTTTTTTTTTGGTTTTCATAAGAGTAAAAAATACGTTTCCTCCACCGGCTCCTTTCTTTAGCCTTGAAGCTATACCCGGGAAGTCCACGGGCAGGCCCAAGTGTGGGGAGATAAGACTTGTTTTATAGCAGGGAGAGAGACACCCACTTCTCAAAGCCTTGCTTTTCAAGTGCGTATATTATAAGTTTTAGGTGAATGAAGAAAGAGCACAGCCAAATATGGGCAGAACACTCAGAGAAGCCTCAGCTGTGATTGGCTCTGGCCTCTGCCCCTAAAAGAGAACATTGCGGTTTCAACGTCGTCCCCAGGAAGTGTCGAAATCAACTGAATGGCTCTTCAACCTCCTTCTTCATCATTTAAACCAGGGCCCGGGCCCAGGCAATTGGCTGCTGGAGGAGCCCTTGTTTGACAGAACGCAATTAGCTGAGGGGCCGCACCCCGGTGTCGTTGACATTTGAGTCTCAGGAGCTTTCAGGCCCGACGTTGGGTCGAATTTCAGTTGGGTCTCTGGCCACGCTGCCGATGTGTACTGCTATCAACACAGCAGCTTACGAACACTCTGAAAGGCAAGCCATAGTTCAGCCGGTTTAAAAAGCCCCGTTGAAAGTCCGGACGCGGTTGGGGTGGCTTCGGCTGGTCCCTCTCCTTGATGGCCCGAGATGATAGACGTTTTAAAGCACCAGCGTCCGCGCCAGCCCAGGGTAATTCTTTGTTACCAGCACACGGGCGTTCGTTTGGCTCTCGTGACCGGATCACGAGTCTCTTGCTCAATCACCCCAGAAACTGTGAGGATGGAGACTAGTGGGGCCAGCCTCATTTGGGGAGCGACCCAAGGAGTCTCTGGGGAGCCATTCGGGAGCCCAGGCCAGGGCCGGCCTTCCCCGCCAATCTGCAAATGGCCGTCAGATCCTCTCCTCCAAAGCCTGGTAACCAGCGAGTCAACTCCCCACATGCCTTGGGAAGCCCGTGGGGAGTATTATCCCCAGTAGAAAAACCATGACGCCATCGGTTCTGGCCAGAAGCTGAAGTGGACGAGCCCTGGGTCACCTGGAGGTGCCCAGTGCACGGGGTGGGCGTGCACCGAATGACCTCAAAGGTCAGCTTACGCATTCACTTTCCTCTTCCTCAAGAGCTAATCACAGGCGCATTCACCCTCCCCTTGCTGAAGCCTCAAACCCTAGTTGGCCACCCTGTCACGAACCCTGACTTGAACAGAGACGTGTGGGTGTGAGGGACACAAGGGACATTTTGGATGAAGTAGACGTCTTTCTCGCGTTCAGTTTTCTTCTTGGATCTTTAAATCCCAGATACGGGGCTGCGCTGGGCTTCTCGCTCTCCCTTAAGCCACGGCACGATCACTATCAGTCCTCAGCACCACGGATCCTTTGACAATAGAGCAAAGCTACTGTGACTGTAAACCAGTAGAGACATCTGGAGGACAGGCTGAGAGCGTCTACCAACACCTTCTGATGACCGTTAATAACCACGTTGTAGGAAAATGGGGGTGATGTGGCTAAAATGCCACAAAAATACAAATAAAGAAGAGAGGGAAGCAAACCGACGACCCAGAATAACCGGGGTCTGTAAGAAAAGAGACGCGTTCAGGCAAGTATGTAGAGGTGGGGAAAAAAATGCCGGAAGGAAATACATCTAAATGTTAACAGCGACCTTGGCGCGTGGAGGGTGAAGTTCATAAGGGCTTCCCCCCCCCCCCCTTTGTGCTTTTCTGTATTGTTGACATTCTGTACGGCGATTAAGTATTGTTTCTTGTAATTAAAAACTCGTTTGGGAACTGAGTCAATTAACAACACGAAGTTGGGGGAAAGGCAACGTGCAAATAGTCCAGTCGACTCGACAGAGGCTAGGATGTCGGCTACGAGGACATCCTGTGTTCTCTCTAACTTGCTGCTTATAGAAGGGCCGTTGTGATAACGTATAACACGTGCCATGTCAACAGCCCCTGCTTTCATGCTCAGAAATGGTGACTAAAAGCTCGCCCAGTCGTGGGCGATGGTGCAGGGAACAGAAAGCCTTCGTCGACCATAGCCTTCAGAGCACATGGAAGCAATCCCTGGGCAGAGTTTGAGGACAGGCCTGGAGGCCCGAGGAGCCCCTATTTGGGGACCTGTGGCCATGGTCACAGTGTTCTCTTATCTTCAGGAAACTGCCCACCTTGCAGTCAGAACTGACGAGATGCTTGTCCTTAACGGCACTGAATAACGTGTCCATGGTTGCTTACAAGGAGAGAGGACTCGGCCATTCCTTGGGGGAACATGTGGTGTGAGGTCTGATGTGAACCTTACATGAGACCACACTCCCCTCCACCGTCTCTCATTGGTCTTTGCTGGGCACTGGACTCTGCGGGCGAGGCTGCAAGCCTTCTGGCCTCACACACCAACCTGCCCACGCCCATCCCATCTGTCGAACCTTCAAGAACCAGCTTACCATCTGCCAATCGTGTTTCCCTGTCTCAGCCCGATGCTTGCTTGGAAGTCCCTCTGCCAACCTACCCTGCTTTTAGCTCTGGAGACGTCCCAACTCCTCCCCAAGGCTAAAGTGGCTCCTCTGTCTCCTCTCTATTGCCTCGTAGTATCTGTATACTAATGGAGAGATTTCTAGATGTAAAGTATTCAGGAATAGCTTAAAATACAAAGTATACATCCTTCTTTCTCCCATCTTGGAAATAGCACAAAGCTGATGAAACCTGTACTGCACTGTGCAATCTTTCTCACGAGCCACATGAAACATGAAGCTTCTGGAGGGGTGGCGGGGCGGGGGGGGGGGGTTCATGCAAGCGTGTGTTAGATAGAGGCGGTTTCGGCGCAACAGGTAGATTTTGCAGCCGGAAACATTCACACAAGACACCCTTTATGGCTTCTGGCCAAGTCAGGCGTTGGTTAGACGCGGTCCCGTTCACACTTGGCAAAAGCCATTTGATTTCTCCTGCTGTATTTATTTTTACTTATTGCAACATCTGAAGGCACGACGCATGGGACCACAGGCTGGATCCAGTTGAGGAGAGGCCTGGGTTCAGGGCCTTTGCTCACCTGCCCTTAGAGAATCCCTCAGATTGAGCCATTTTCCCTTGCACAACAATCCCTCCACCTTCTAGAGAGACCACTCGCAGGAGGAAGAGCCCGCTCTACTAACGCAGCTGAGTGAGCCCTTTTGGGAAACGAGGCTAGAAGAGAACACTTGGAGCTGCCTTGTTAGGAATTTGGTCTCAGGGCCATTCGATGTCGTTTGTCACAAGCGAACAAGCATTCGTGGAGAGTCTGAGAGGGCCCTAAAGCCACATCTAAGATGCTCAGACTGTTAGGACCACCCTTTCCGATCCCCGTAGCACCGGGCCGGGCATTTCCCTTCCAAGGGAGAGGAAGAAAGTCCACAAATTAGGATGCACGCTCGCGAGCTCTACAAGCAGGTTATGCTTCATTACGAAGAAATAAAAAAAATAATAAAATAAACAAAAACACCTCTTGTACCGTTTATTACAAATGCAACCCGACTGCAAGACTGCAACATTAGATACGTCTTGCACAAGGGAGCTGCGCATAGAAGGGAAGCCTTTGTAAACATTTAGATTTCCTCATGGAGGTTTTGTGTGTGTGTGTGTGTGTGTGTGTGTGTGTGTTTCTTTTTAACGTTACACGGCATTAGCAGAGGAACACAGCTGGTTCACAAGATCTCAAACGGAGGGTGGCTTCCCTAAAGAGTCTGCAAACCCGCATGGCTGTCATCCGATTCACCTTCTTCCCTGCCCAGCTGTGCTGAGAGGGAGGTAAACAAACAAAAGAATGAGTAAATAAAACGGGTTTGGGATTCACTGCCCTTTGCTCTTCTGTCCCGTCTCAATCCAAGCCCACGAAGGGAGGACGAGGGGGGACAAAAATCAGGATAAAGCAAAGACTGTAAAACCATTCCTGAAACCCTTGAAAGCGGCTGCAGACGGAAGGACCTAGTAGCTAAGCGAATGCTCTGGGTAGGAGGGTGTGGGCAAGGGAATAAAACCAGCCGAGAAGCGAGCAAAGCCTGCCTTCCCTAGGGTTCGCTCGGGCTCAGTGTGGGTCACCTCCTTGTCTGCAAGCTGCCTGTGTGCTCTGCCGCATGGCTTCCGGAGAGAGGCTTCCTGTAGAGGAAAAAACGCTGATTCTGCTATCCTGTTTTCAGCTTTCGAGAACCTGTCTTGGAGAAGACAATAGACGCTGAAGCACCACGCTGCCCGGTCATCCATTGGGCATACAGATTTGCTCGGAAAATTCTAAATTAATTAGCATTGACATTCCGGCTAATGTGGAGATACAGGTACCGTTATGTGAGGGGGCTTGCGAGGCCAGACTGGACAGAGAAATAGCCTGCAATTATACAAATGCCCGACCCTGATCACTTCAGAATAACAAACAGATTTGAGTGCGGGAGAAGAATCAATTCTCCGTCAGAGATTTCCTGATTTCATTTCTCCAATGAAGGAAAGGGGGTCTTAATCACTTAAAATCCTTCTGTCGCAGATACTAAGTCTTTCCTCTACTGAATGAAGCAGCAAATCCACGGGCTTAGGAGCTATCGGTTACTTCTAAATTGGTAAAAAGGACCAGAGACATTTGGCGGGGTGGTGGAACTCTCCAGGTCGGCCTGTACTTAGCTATATTTGTGCGATTGTTTTTTAGTTTAAAATGACCTTGCGGGTCCTAACTCAGAGCCTTTGTTTTACAGATGAGAAAACCGAAGACCAAGGTCATTCAGTTAAGTGGTGGGGCCAAGGGTCTTAAAAGCCGAGATCCCCCAAGTTGACGCCCAGTTGGCGCTCTTTGCACAAACCTCTCAAAGCCAAGGGCCGGACTTTCTGGGTTAGCATTTTCAACGTATCTTGGGCTTCATATTTCAATAATGATCATCAAGGTTCCTAACTAGGAAGAACAACGGAAGATCGGGTTCCTCTTCTGTCCAATAGATGAGAATGACAGGCTGAGGCCAACCAAAACAGGCCTTGCTTTATTGGGCTTGAATTTTGATATATGTCAAAATATATGACATTAAAAACATTTTTTAATGTTTATTTTTGAGAGAGAGAGAGAGAGAGAGAGAGAGAGAGAGACAGACAGAGTGTGAGCAGGGGAGGGGCAGAGAGAGAGGGAGACACAGAATCCGAAACAGGCTCCAGGCTCTGAGCTGTCAGCACAGAGCCCGATGCGGGGCTCGAACTCACGGACTGCGAGATCATGACCTGAGCCGAAGTCGGACGCCCAACCGACTGAGACACACAGGTGCCCAAACAAGCTTAGCCAAGACGATGCTAATGCAGTTATAAATTGTTATTACTATGTGGTTTCAATAATTTTATTGGGAACATAAGAGTCTCCAGAGAACGGCAGATATTGTGGGGAAACATTTCAGGAGACTGCTTACCGAGTCTTTTTTTTTTTTTTTAAGGTATTCTTAACATTTATTTAATGTTTTGTTTTTGTTTTGTTTTTTTCTGTAGGAAAGAGGAAGAAGGAAATGTTACTAAGTTGCTTGGTTTATGTTTTATCAGACTGTTGTTCTGGTGAATTCCACCAATCGGGGGATGTTTCTAGCGGGTTCACGCGTAGAACGTGTGTTAAGACGAGGGTTTCTCAGTCTCAGCCTCAGTGACATTTTGGAACCTTCTTTGTTGTGAGGGGCCGTCCTGTGCATGGTGGGATGTTTAGCAGTATCTCTGCCCTCTACCCACTCGATGACAGTAGCAATGCCTACCCCGCTGAATCATGACAATGAAATATATTTCCGGATGCTGCTACGTGTGCCCCTGCCAATTTGCCCCTGGTTGACATCCACTGGGTTGGGCAGTCTCTGGAGTCTTCCAGACAGCTTTCACTGTACATCCAAGGGCATACGAAAAACCCTAAATGATGACTCCTGCCTCACACCGGGACTGATCCGTCATCCGACGTCCCCCGTGAAAAACACAAATGCCTGCTATCGTTTGAGGAGGCTTAAGTCAACCAAGGGAAGCATTCGTATCCGCTTGCCTTACAGCAAGGGAAGAAAACTCATTGTTCTTTGGCCATCAGGCAAAACTCTGCTCCGTCCTCTGCGGCTAGGAACAGAGCAGCTCAGCAGCGTGAGGGTCGCCAATGTCGGGTCATGTTACTGGCAGATTCCCTAAGATGACAGCATTCACACACACACACAAAAAATCCCATCTGCCCTCTGCTTCTTGGGATTTTCTTTCCTCCAATGGAATCCATATGCCTGGTGTGTCCAAGTCTGCAACTTGGCGCCCAAGAGCTCTCCTATTAGAATTCTGCGCTAAGGGGCGCCTGGGTGGCTCAGTCGGTTAAGCGTCTGACTTCAGTTCAGGTCACGATCTCACGGTCCGCGAGTTTGAGCCCCGCGTCGGGCTCTGGGCTGATGGCTCGGAGCCTGGAGCCTGCTTCCGGATTCTGTGTCTCCCTCTCTCTCTGCCCCTCCCCCGTTCATGCTGTGTCTCCCTCTGTCTCAAAAATAAATAAATGTTAAAAAAAAATTTTTTTTTTTAAAAAGAATTCCGCGCTAAATCTTAGACGCCTGGTAAATTCGGATGCCATGATACTCCGCTTCCTTACGCTTGAGACAGAAAGACACACATAAGTTTCAGCTCGAAGGCCAACACTGAGGAAGGGACGTAGCATTTCTTGTTTGCTTTTGTATCAGATTAGCAGGATCTCCAGCCACAGTAAAGATCCGATTAATAGAGATGCCCCGTCTGCAAAATGTAAGAGCGTGAAGCACATGATATGAGTTTCTAATCATAGATTCCCTTTCGCAAGGTCTGTGTGCAAGAGTCTGCGGCCTGGCTTTCCGAGAGCAACTTCCTGCTCGTGTACGAAAATATTTCAGGCAGAGACCTATTTCTGAATCCTTGTCCCTTTTTTTTTTCTCTCTGTTCCTTTTTCTTTCCTTCTCAGACTTTCACCCCCCTTGTGGTAAATCCAGTTGTCTTACTTTGAATACTAATATAGATGTCCTTTGGACCTCCCACAATCACCATCGAGGCCCTGCACAAATTTAGTAAACAAATGCAACCTGCAGAAAGGGGCTTTTATATTCTGGCCTCCCTCCACCCCCGATAAAAGCTATCACAGCCCACATAGGCCTGGATGAAAGGAGATGGCGTTATTTGTTAAAAAAAAATAATAATAATAAGTTACTGTCTCCCAATAGGAAATGTCTTCCAGTTCCACCAGCTTCTCTAATAACTTTCAACCCAAAGGAACTCTTTCGGGTTCAAAACTCAAATGACTTGTAAGCAAGTTTTAACGTCAGCCCAAATGCTATTTTTTTTTTTAATTTTTTTTTCAACATTTATTTATTTTTGGGACAGAGAGAGACAGAGCATGAACAGGGGAGGGGCAGAGAGAGAGGGAGACACAGAATCGGAAACAGGCTCCAGGCTCTGAGCCATCAGCCCAGAGCCCGACGCGGGGCTCGAACTCACGGACCGCGAGATCGTGACCTGGCTGAAGTCGGACGCTTAACCGACTGCGCCACCCAGGCGCCCCTTTTTTTTTTTTTTTGAGAGAGAGAAAGAGAGCAGGTGCACACATGCGCATGGGGGAGAGGGTCAGAGGGAGAGAGAGAGAATCCCAAGCAGGCCCCACGCTCAGCGTGGAGCCTGACATGGGGCTCGGTCCCACAGCCCTGGGATCATGATCTGAGCCGAAATCAAGAGTTGGACGCTCAACCAACGGAGCCACCCAGTCGCCCCCAACCCAAATGCTTATATACCTCCGTGAAGTATACAGACTGGCAGAGAATAAAAAGCCATAAATAGCACTTTACTATTAGATTTGATACTTCGTTTTCTACGGATATTTCCTCCAGAACCCACTTAATTGAATCTGCTTGAATTTGTGATTCCTTGTTATTTGATTCTGTGGACATTTTTAAAAACTCGGCCCAAACTGAGCTCAGAATGTGGAAACATGCTAAAATCCTTTTCTTTTTTTTTTTTTTTTTTTTTTTTTTTTT
>NW_024420331.1:581453-581522 GCF_014898765.1 Herpailurus yagouaroundi
TTTAATGTTTATTTATTTTTTTGGGACAGAGAGAGACAGAGCATGAACGGGGGAGGGGCAGAGAGAGAG
>NW_024420331.1:581532-583655 GCF_014898765.1 Herpailurus yagouaroundi
GACCTGGCTGAAGTCGGACGCTTAACCGACTGCGCCACCCAGGCGCCCCTCCATTTTGTTTTAAATGACAAAAGTTAAGAGGTGAGGGTTTCTCCTGCTGCATTCACTGGACCCCTCCTTCTGCGCCGTGTTACCACCTGCTTGGCTAATTAAAATAGCGACTTGCTCCAGAACGATTATTTAAACTGTTATAAATTTCCTCTACCATTGGCCATGAAAGGCCAATCAGCTACTGACTATAAGAATGTCCTCATTATCTAAAAAATAAATGTTTCCAAAACTGACATTGGGATTTTAAGAAAGATGGGCAATAATGATTAAGAATGAAAATTCTCCAGGTGCCTGGGTGGCTCAGGTGGTTAAGCACCCGACTTCGGTTCAGGTCATCATCTCGCGGTTCGTGAGTTTGAGCCCCTCTTTGGGTTCTGTGCTGACAGCTCAGAGCCTGGAGCCTGCTTTGGATTCTGTGTCTCCCTCTCTCTCTGCCCTTCCTCGGCTCGTGTTCTCTCTTTCTGTCTCTGTCTCTCAAAAATAAAAATAAACATCAAAAAAATACAAAAATAAACGCAGTTCTCCAGGGCACCTGGGTGGCTCAGTTGGTTAAGCGTCCGACTTTGGTTCAGGTGATGATCTCGTGGTTCGTGAGTTCGGGCCCCGCGTCGGGCTCTGTGCTGACAGCTCGGGGCCTGGAGCCTGTTTCGGACTCTGTGTCTCGCTCTCTCTCTCTCTGTCCCTCCCCTGCTCACGCTCTGTGTTTCTCTTAAAAATAAATAAATATTAGGGGCACCTGCGTGGCGCAGTCGGTTAAGCGTCCGACTTCAGCCAGGTCACGATCTCGCGGTCCGTGAGTTCGAGCCCCGCGTCGGGCTCTGGGCTGATGGCTCAGAGCCTGGAGCCTGTTTCCGATTCTGTGTCTCCCTCTCTCTCTGCCCCTCCCCCGTTCATGCTCTGTCTCTCTCTGTTCCAAAAATAAATAAACGTTGAAAAAAAAAATTTTAAAAATAAATAAATAAATAAATAAATAAATATTAAAAAGAAATAAAACTTAAAAAGAAATTAAAAAAAAAAAATGAAAATTCTCCAGCCAAAAGGGGAAATGATCTTGCTTGAGAAAACAGATGACTTCATGTAGCGTGCTGTCCTGGGCTGGATCCTGAGACAGGAAAAGGCCAGCATCTGTGTCCCTGCGCTGACACTGCCTGGCGCAGAGAAAAGTTTTCAGCACTCGGGCTCATTTTTCCCTCCTCCACCAAATAATTCAAGTGCCTGGGACCCGCCAGACCCTGCTGGGTGGCAGAGAACAAATAGCCATGACATGCTTTCCCTGCGTCACAAAAGCAGCGATGAAAACCAAATGGGCCCTCGGTGCTCAGGGAAGCCAATCCCCCCGCCCCGCGCACCAGAAATCGAACTTGGGTTTGAAGTTGCTTCTGGCTCCTTGGCTCTCCCTCCGCCAAACTGTCGTGAGTCACAGGGAAATGAGGAGTGTTCCCGGGACACCATCTCCCCCCAGCCCAGCCCAGCCCCCCGCCCCAGGTTACGCACGCACGGACTGGTCTGGCTGGAAAGGCTGCAAGACGGGAACCCTCCCCCACCCCCCATCGCCCAAGCAAAAGCTAAAACCGGAAGCACTTCCCTTTTCCAGCAGAGAGCCTCCCTCAGATTTCCTCCCCAGGGAGTGCGGTCGAGAGGCCGAGGCTGGAAGGATAGTGAGGGGCAGAGAGGGCCCCTCTGACATCTTTACCAGGCAGAGCCAGGGTAAAGGGGCAAAATCAGCCAGCCTTGAAGACCAAAGTGCATCCCTAAACTCAGTTTCAGCCTCTGCGGCCTTCTTGGCAGGGTGGAGGAAGGAGGGGAGGAGGGGAGGGATGAGACCACAGGCTGGTGTGGGATTTAGCGCACCCCCGGGCTTGCCATTCTGTACATACAACCTCCGAAGAGAAAGCGGTTCTCAGAGGAACCCCAAATAAGCCATCGCTCCCTCCAGGAGTCCCACCCCCTAATGTCCCCAATTTGGAGGGGGAAGGGCTGGCTGCTCAAGAAAGAATTCTTTCCAAAGGACGGATTGAAAGTTTGCAAACTACAGCTGTCCGCGCCAGGCCATAATCATAGCCACCCCCCCC
>NW_024420331.1:583755-608407 GCF_014898765.1 Herpailurus yagouaroundi
ATTTGTTGGAATTGTGGTTCCGAAAAGTCCAAGTGCATTGACCCCGCTGGCGAAACCGGGTTTCGGCTTTCTCATGCCCCCAGCCTTGGCCCACTCGGCGTTGTCAGGCAAGTCTCAACTTTTACATCAACTCCTCTGGGGAGTCACCCCTGCTTGTCCCCCCGCCCACCCCCAAATCCCAGCCAGTTAGATTCGGCGCCATTCTTTATCACTCTGTATTCTGATGTTACACCTCCACCGGCAAGGAGTGGGCAGGTATTCAAGAAATGTTTGTGGAACGGATGGATGGATGGATGGCTGAAATTATAAACAACAAATAACTCAGTGTGCCCAGTACATACCTCCTTACAAAACATGTTGATAGATAGAGGATAGGTAGGTAGATAGATAGATAATCTGGTTGGAATTCATGAATCCCCGAAGAACAAATATTTTTTATTTCCATTACATCAGAGTAAAGAGAGTCTCACACCTATAAATGACTTGACCAAGTCACGAGTGATACAGTCACGTTCTAGTTCATGGAGATACTATTGCCTATAGTATGATGTGTTTATTTGTAATTTTGAGGTTCATTTTACTTGAAAAAAAATACTGTGGGAGCTCTTGGGTGGCTCAGTGGGTAGAGCACGTGGCTCTTAATCTCAGTGTTATAAGTTGAGCCCCTATTAGGTGGAGAGATTACTTAGAAAAAAAAATCTTTAAAAAAAATATGGTGCAGGGCGCCTGGGTGGCTCAGTCAGTTGAGCACCTGACTTCGGCTCAGGTCACGATCTCGTGGTTCATGGGTTCGAGCCCTGCGTCGGGCTCTGTGCTGACAGCTCAGAGCCTGGAGCCTGCTTCGGGTTCTGTGTCTCCCTCTCTCTCTGCCCCTCCCCCGTCTCAAACCCAAACAAACGTTTAAAAAAATATGGTGCTAGCCTTGGAATTAATGACATTGATTCTATGGAGAATATATATTGAATATAAAAATACAGGATATTAAAGTTCAAAGAAACTTGCAGGCTCATCTGGGCCAAGTCCGTTATTTCGCTGATGAAGAAACTGAACCCCAAAGAGGTTAAGTGACTTGTCCAAGGTCACACAGCTGCTAGGTAAGAGTCAGGAGTGGAATCTAGATTTTGTTTCTCAGATACTAAATTCAGCACCTTTTGTACCATACAACAAAGATAATTGGCTTCTAAACAAACTCTTGGAACACAGGGTATTTCTATCTTGGGCCTGCTTGTGTTTATAAACTACACATGCCCAGAGTTCCCAGGGTGGTTCCCGTTGCAGACATCCTATGCCAGGTGCAGAACACAGGGTCCCATGGGGTGACAGAGTTCAGAGTTAGCTTTGATGTCAACCTACCTATGTTCAAATTCTAGCTGTGTGACCTCTGGTAAATCACTTAGCTTCTCTGTGCTTATTTACCGCCTGTAAAATGAGGACAAGAGTCCCTACCTCAGAGGGATGCGCTGAAGATTAAATTATTTACTAAATGTAGTGGCTCATACTAAGTGCTAGCAAATGTCAGCTTAACTGATCTTGGTTCAGAAAACAGCTCCTGACCTCCTATATGAGGTCACTGGTAGTCTACCTGAGTTGAGGAGAGTAGTGACCAGAAAGGGTCATGAGGAGGCCTTCTGGGTGCTGAGAATGTTATCTTTCCTGCTCTGGTAACTGGCTTCGTGGTCATGTGCGGCTTACAAAATCTATCAGGTTGATCCATATAATTACCAAGAACTGTGAAGGGTCTCAGATTTGACCCTCCTTGCAAGCTGACCAGTTTGCCGGCCACAGTTCTGTGGATGCCACCAGAAGACATGCGACTTCTGGGTCAGAAACAAAGGATCTCATTGCTCATAGCACAGCAGGCAGCATGAGCCTCTTGTTTGCATCAGTCACCCTGGGCCCCCTAGTCCCTGGGGACCCCTGGGCAACACGGAGGGGCCCATGGGATGCCGAGCACGAGGTAGGTTTGTGTCCTGATTGAAGAACCCAGACTTTAGAGAAACCCGAAGCTTCTAAAATAGTAAGTCTGCCTGACCTTTGCCCTGGAGAGAAACACAGTCTTTATTACTTTGGACTGGCTTTATTATGCTGGACTTTTGCTCGGGAGGGAGACCCTAGCTTTGTCTTCCAAGGCTGTTTGCTCTATAAACATCCTGGAGAAGAGAATTCAGAATGAGGGAAGTCGGTGCTGCCAGCTAGACATGCAGAAAGGCGAGGGACCTATGAAGAATGGTCATCCGACAACATTATGTACACTATTCTGATGTATGTCCTCCTTCAACAAAAAGTTTCCAGAAAGTGCTACCTGAGGGGCACCTGGGTAGCTCAGCCGGTTAAGCGTCCAACTCGATTGCGGCTCAGGTTGTGATCTCATGGTTCCTGGGATCGAGCCCTGCAATGAGCTCTGTGCTGTCCTGCTTGGGATTCTCTCTCTCCCACTCTCTCTCTGCACCGCCACCCGCACCCCCCACCCGCCCTGTGCGGGTGCTCTCTCTTAAAAATAAGTAAATAAACATTTACTCCAAAAGGACTAGCAGCGCTATCAACAATAGCCAAATCGTGGAAAGAGCCCAAATGTCCATCAACTGACAAATGGAGAAAAAAGATGTGGTGTGTGTGTGTGTGTGTGTGTGTGTGTGTGTGTGTGTATATATATATATATATGTAGGAATATTACTCAGCGACCAAAAAGAATAAAATCTTGCCACTTGCAAAAACGTGGATGGAACTACAAAGCATTATGCCAAGTGAAATAAGTCAGTCAGGGAAAGGTAAATATCCTATGATTTCACTCATATGTGGAATTTAAGAAACACAACAGATGAACATAGGGGAAGGCAAGGAAAAATAAGATAAAAGCAGAGAGGGAGGCAAACCATCAGAGACTCTTAAATACAGAGAACCGACTGAGGGTTGCTGGAGGGGAGGTGGGGAGGGAGAGGGGCTAACTGGGTGATGGGCATGAAGAAGGGCACTTGTTGGGATGAGCACTGGATGTTGTATGTAAGCGATGAATCACCAAATTCTAGTCCTGAAGCCATTATTACACTCTATGTTAACTAACTCGGGTTTAAATTCGAAAAAATAAAGTAAAATAAAAAATAAAAGGCCACCTAAAAACAATGTTGTTCTATGGTCAAATACATTTGGGAAAATCTGGAGTAGGTGTTTCTTTGTCAACAGTGGACTTAGCAGAATTCTTCCTATGCTAATGTGGGTCGTTCATCTTCAAACAGGAGGCCCGAATTATACTTGTGTCTCAACGTTCGGTGCTTCTCAAACTCTTCCTACACGTTCATACAAAGCATTTGGGGATCCAGTTAAACGCGGACTTTGATTCTGCATTTAGATCTGGGGCTCCCAGGAGGTGTGGGTACTGCAGCTGGTGAACAGCACACTTTGAGTAGCAGGGGGCTGGGAACCTCTCCTTTCAAGGAACTTCTCACAAGACTGGATTCCGGCAAACGTGCTGGGAGAATACGGTCTCGGGTCTAGCCCCACCATTGCGTCCAATCTAATATGGGGGGCGGGGAACCAACACAAAATTCTCCAAAGCAAGACCTCAGTGATTTGTAATTTTGGTCACTCAAGGCTGGGTGGATGTAAAATGCAGAAATACTAAAACGCTGAGGAAAGTTCGAAGAGGACAGAGGACAGTAAACCCTTGGGTTGCGAGGAACTTGTTCTGTGAGTGTTCCGCAGGACGAGCAAACATTTCCAATACATTTTAATTTGGTAAACGAGCGATGTCTTGCGATACGAGTAGTACGTGATGTGCTGAATGTCACATGATCACAGCTGATGGTTCTTGAGATTCGCTCTGATGTGCAAGTGCTTTAGATTATAAGCATGGTTCCGGAAGGAATTATGCTCGCAAACCATGAGGGCTGAATAGCAATGAAATTCTAATTTTGCCATAAATGACAACCTCAAACACTAAAATCAATTGAATGTACTTGTGCAAAAACACCTAAGCTGTTGAAGGCCTGGAGTGACAGAGGCTGGAGACGGTTAACGTTGTCGGCGGAAGTCCTCCAGTAACATGTGACCCTTGAGCCACCGTAACCCTCCTTGGGTGTCCCCGTAGGTGAGTGCTGGGGATGGAAGGCTGTTCCCGTGTCCCTTCCACACAGCCCTGGGCAAGAGGGCATCAAGCCTGGAGCAGAATTGGCTCTGTTGCTCCTCGTCCCACGCTGATCTTCTTTATAAATCTGGTCCTCAACCCTGGCTGCACATTAGAATCCTCAGAGAAGCTTTGGAAATCCTCCCGATTCCCTGGCTCTTCCAGACGGGTAAACTAACAATCCCTTGGGACAGGGCCCATGCATCAGTAGTTGTAAAAATCCCCCCGGCCTTTCTGATGGGAACTGTTACCCTTAAGCCCCTGACAGACTTCAGTGAAGGAAGTGAAAGCCCGGTAAACTCCCTCTGTAGGACTTCGCAGGATATTTGACCAGGATGAAATTAACTATAGCTCTTATTTCTGATAACTGGAGTATTGTACTCTCTCGCCTATTAGGAATGATAAAGCAGTTCTGCAGTATCATTCTGTGAAGGTTTCTGGGTTGGGGCAGAGCTTTCTACACTTCCTAGCCTCGTGACCCGGTTGGGCAAGTGACTTCACCCCACCCCACGCTTGTTCATGTGTAAAATGGGGGAATTTGTAAAGTTCACGGAGTCGTGAGAGGCATGGATAGAAGGTAATTCATGAAAAGGACTATACACACTGTCCAGGGCATAGGATGCCCTCCATAAATACCAGCTGTTTTTATAAGTTGGGTTGGTTTCATTCAGATGCATGATTGCATAGACTGGTGCTGGCTATAGACTATTTATTGCCCTCCTCAATGAGTATGTAAATTGAGAGTAAATGTTGGGAAACTTGTAGACTAATTTGACTGAGAAATTATCTTCATTGAATCTAATAATAAAACACTTAGGCTTGCATCTTGTATGCCTTTTTATGTAATTTTTCTAACTCATTTTGATTTCACTTTGTGAAGGTTTTTTTCCATAGATGGATTGGAGCTGAAAACACTGGGCTTTTTTTCACAGACAGGGTTTGAAAATAACCAGTTCGAAGATAAATTTGTGTGAATACCGGGTTGTAGAAACTAGTGGAAAACCCACTGTATTTGTTTCCTATGCTGTATGACAAACTGCTCCAAATTTAGCGGCTCAAAATAACACCCATTCGCTGGATCAGAAGGCCAGGCCCAGCATGACCGGCCCCTCCACTCAGGGTCTCGCTAGGGCCACAGTCAAGATGACAATGGGACTGCAGTCCCCTCTGGAGCTCAGGGACGTCTTCCAAGCTTCCGTGGTTGTTGGCAGAGTTCAGGTCCTTGAAGGAATAGGACTGGGGTCCCTGTTTTCTGACTAGCTATCTGCCAGGGGCTGTCCTCAGCCTCCTAGAAGCCCCCCGAAGTTCCCTGCCATGTGGCCTTCTCACAGAAGTAACGTAATCAGGGGTGCGACATCCCATCACCTGTACCATATTCTGTTGGCTGGAAGCAGGCCACAGGTTCCCCTGGCGCTCAAGGGGAAAAGGTTATATAAGAATGTGACTCCCTGGGGGCCACCTTACAATGTATTCACCACACCCATCTACAGATAATCTTCTTTTAATGGGCTGAGTCTTTGAATAGTAAGCCATCAGTCACCATATAAACCCAACTTGGCAGGAAGAAGCATGTGTACATTTAGGAGGAACAGATGAAAAGAATCATAGAGACTCTGGATAATTTGATGCTCATTTAACATCGGACGTGAATAAGCCAACCTATCAGTTAGTCCTGCAAAACTGCCAGGCCACAGTTTTCAAATAGCAGCCCTTCCTTGCTACTTTTGATTTCCACCTGTTGTATCACTGATGCTTCTGAAAAGCTGGGGTGTACGGCACATTTTTTCTGCAATTATTTTCCGATGAATATAGAGTCCAACATACTTGCCCTTGAAATGAGATATTTAGTGATGTGAAAGCTAATGACCAGGTTCATGGTGATTCCCAATAAAGACCTACTTATCCCCATAAACTCCCTGAAACATAATGCTGTAGCTGGGGAAAGTGTTTAATAAACCTCTTTAAATCTTGGCTAATTTTTATAGACCATGGGTTAATTTAGGGGGGACTTTAAAAAAAAAAAAAAAGCCCTGCTCTCAAAACAAAAAAAAACCCCGACTACTTGAAAAATTCCCCAAAGGCCTGGCCTAATGTCACTTGCCGCAGTATCGGTGTTCACGTGGAACTGTTCTCCTTCCGTAGAGGCCTCAGTTTGACAGAACAGCAATGGAAGAGTTTGTATGCCTAGGAAAGGTGTCTGTGTACTTCAAGAACTTTCGGAGTGTGCATGGTACATAAATATCACGAGTCAATGAGAAAAACGTCACTCCGAAGAACAGAAAGCTATCGATGACGGAGCACAGTTAAAAAACATGGGACAGACAGCTTTGCAACAGAAGTGATTTGGTCATTAATGGCACCTTTAGAATTGTAAAGACTTTTAATGGGGAAGTAGATACGGGAATGGGGCAGAGGGGCTTATACAGAAACATGTAGAGATTATCTAAAGGGAAATCAGTTTGAGACCACATAATATTGATTGTAATACTGATTGCAATAGACTGCATTTACGATGCTTGGTTTAAATACATTACCCCAAAATACAGCCTCCCGGATGTTGGAGATGCATCTTTTTACTGGGACACATGGCCAGAAGTTACTGGACTGAGAGCCTTGTGATCTCACTTCTAACAGGGTAATAGAGAATCTGTCTTCTACATTCTTTGGGGAAAATTAAAAAAAAAAAAAACTATGCTTATTTTATTTTTGAGAGAGAGAGAGCATGAGGAGAGGAGCGGCAGAGAAAGACAGAGACCCAGAATCCGAAGCAGGCTCCAGGCTCTGAGCTGTGAGCACAGAGCCCAATGCAGGGCTTGAACTCATGAGCCGTGATCATGACCTGAGCCAAAGCTGGACACTCAACCGACTGAGCCACCCAGGTGCCCCTGAGGGAAAGGTGTTAAAGCCCACACCCCATGTAACAACCGTGGGGGATTCTCTGGGCTCAGGGGTTGTTAGCTTTTGGGAGATGAAACAGAAAAAGAATAATGAGCAACCACAAAGCTCAGGGAGACGTCTTGGGAAGGGCATGCTGGGGAGGTTCTCTTGTCGCGAGTCGCGACAAGCAGTTGAGGAGGGTACAAAGAAGGGAGGCATCAAAGGCGAATGCACCCCCATTCTTCCATGCTTGGGCTGGTTCTTGTGGCCCCTGAGAAGAAATACGCTGGGGCTTTAAGGTTACCAGTCTTTATTGGGTGAACTCATAAAAGGATGAGTTGGACCCTATAGGCTAGCGCTCTCCAGCGGAAATACGTGAGCCACAAAAATGAACCACATCCGTAACTGAAAGGTCTCCAGTCACATTTCAAAGAGTGTAAAGAAACAAGCGAAATCAATATAATACATTGTGTTTCACTCAATATATCTAAACGATTACCATTTCAGTATGTAACGGGCAGAGAAATTACTAGATATTGTGTATTTGCTATCCGTACCGAGTCGTCGAAGTTCGGTGTGTACATTATCCCTCCAGGACTTCTGAGCTTGGATCTGACACATTTCGGTAGCCACATGTGTATACTGTACAGAAGAGGTTAGATACAGAGCATTCAAGACCACATGTTGGCAAGGGTGCTGGACGTCTAAAACACTGGAGACTAAATCTGGAAAACTCCTCAGGATCTTTCAGGGATAAACACCATCATAAGTAATGGATTAAGGAAGAAAGCTGCCTATGAAGAAGTCAAATATCATCCAAACATAAAAGGTGCATTTGTACATGCTTATATAAAAGAGTTTCTGGGCTCTTAGCCTAGCAATACCATATTAATTATGCATAAATATGTACACACACACACACACAATATTCAGATGTCCTTAATTTCTCAAGCCATGATTGATTTGGCGAAACTGAGGTGGTAATCTGTCATAGCCTGAGTGTGGTAAGGTGACGATTATTAATGTCCCCATTTTACAAGGGCAAAATTTGGCAGTCTTCTCAGGGACACATATGGGTTTTGGCCTCTGCTGTGGATTAAAGTGTATCCCTCCAAAATTCACATATGGAAGCTTTAAGCACGCATGCGCGCGCTCTTTCTCTCCCTCTCTCTCTCTTCCTTCCTGAATCAGAATTCAGCGTCCCAAGTGCATCTTCCTGGTGGGCATCTATAGATACACTGTCCATCTATCACCGGAATGACTTTGCACGAGTCGCCTGTTAATTGCTCGCTTCCAACTTGTAGAGATGATGAATCACCCGGAAATTGAAGCCTGTAAACGTAACTTTATTCTTTAGAGCAGAAAGTCTCTGTGCCTCTCCAAGTTGAGATTCCTTCTTGCTCTTCTTCTGAAGCCATTCGCCTTATTCAAGAGTCATTCCGTTACGGAGAACCAAAGTCCATCAAAGTGGTTTAAGAGTAAACGAAGAATTACTGGAAACAGATACAGAAGGATTTCACGGAACACGGTGGGCTGTATACGAAGGCCAGAATGAGAATACCAGCATGTTCCAGGGAGACTGCCTATGGGCTGCCTCGTCTCCATTTCCTCTCTCGTCTCTTGGCGTCTGCTTCTTTCTTTTTTCTCTCTGTAACTGATTTTCTCTTTCTGTTTGCACAGTGTCCAAATGTGGCCATCCGGCTTGCAAGCATTGACCAGAATCACTTTGTCTCAATTTTATCTTCCTGGGAGCCGGTGGGGGGGGGGGAATCTAATTGGCCTAGGTGAGGGGCACCTGGGTGGCTCAGTCAGTTAAGCGTCCGACTTCGGCTCAGGTCATCATCTCACAGTTCGTGGGTTCGAGCCCCGCATTGGGCTCTGTGCCGACAGCTCAAAGCCTGGAGCCTGCTTGGGATTCTGTCTCCCCCTCTCTCTTCCCCTCCCTTGCTCGCGCTCTCTCTCTTTCTCAAAAATAAACAAACATTAAAAAAAAATTTTTTTTAATAATTGGCCCAAATGATAACACCTCCCTACAACTGAATAGTGTGTATTCATTAAACATAGTCCTTGCACTTTTGGTAACGCGAGAAAAGGCGTGTGCTACCATGTAAAACGAAAGCACTAAAAACCAACTGTTGTTATTATAGGAGTCTGACTCTGCTGAAAATGCTTTGAAAATAGATACTGAGAGAAGATCCTAAAACACCATGGGGTGTTTCTGTTACTGCTGGCTGCCCAACAACAAACCAAAACATTTAGCGTCATAAATCAATAATTGTTTATGATTGGTCATGATTCGATGAGTAACTGTTCTTATCTGGGTGGCTTTCTGTTCCATGTGATGTCAGCTGAGGTCACTCGTTGCACCGCACTGCCCTGGTGGCCAGGGTAGGCTGGAATGTCCTAGAAGGCTTTCCTCACGTGCCAGCGGTCTTGGTTCTTCCTCTACGTGGGCCTCTACTCACCATTAGCTTGGGGTTCCTCACAGCGCGGAGGCTCTACGTAGTCAGACTTTTGACATGGTAGCTGGTTTCCCGAGGGAAAGTGAAAGCTGCCAGGCCTCTTAAAGTCCAGGCGTGGACCTGGCTCGGCATCACTTCTACAGACTTCTAATGGCCAAAGGAATTCGGGACACCAGCCCAGATTCAAGGGGAGGGACCCCGCCTCTTGATAGGAGGGAGAGCACGTGCGTACAGGCGCAGAAGGAATTGACAACAGACTTCGTGGGGACCACCGTGCGGGGACAAGAGTCTGGGTGTTTGGAATTATAAGAGAGGGGATATGTTGCCTGCTTCTTTCTTTGTCTCCGTGCCTTCAAACTCTCCCAGCGAGCACCACCGTAATCCTAGTAATGATTTTGCAACGGTGCTAAGTTTGAATGACAGAATTTATTCGGCGGCGTGAACTGGAATGCCTGGAATAAACAGATCAAGGAGAAGATGTTTCTAGGCTTTTTGAAACGTGATACCTGTTGGGAAAGAATGTCCGCAAGCCGTTCTCTCTCGGATTTGCCTCTCTGCAGAGCAACAAAAACCAGCCACGGGGCCAGCTGAGGCACAAGAAGGAAAAGAGATTTCTTGCCGTGGACTAAACCTAAAGCCTTGCCCCCTTAAGCACTGGGCTCCTTAGTCGTGCAGCCTCTTGTATTTTTTTTTAATTTTTTTTTTTAACTTTTTAATTCAGTTTTGAGAGACAGAGAGACAAACCACTAGTGGGGGAGGGGCAGAGAGTGGGGGAGACACAGAATTGGAAGCAGGCTCCAGGCTGAGCTGTCAGCACAGAGGCCGACGCGGGGCTCGAACCCATGAGCTGTGAGATCATGACCTGAGCCGAAGTCGGACGCTCAACTGGCTGAGCCCCCCAGGCGCCCCAACCTCGCTTGTATCTGTATCACGGCTATGGCCTGCGTCCTCGCCAACAGATTCACTGACCCTGCCGGTGGCCGTGAGCTTTCTTCTGCAGGAGACCTTGCTCCTCCAGGACCAGCCTCCTGGCTCCTGGGGGATCAGGAGGCTCCTGAACGTGACCTCTGTTGGCCGCTGCTCAAGAGAAGCATTTTGGCCTCGCCCGAAAGGCCTGAGTGACGCCAAGCCCGGAATCAGTGCTCCCAGTGGTTCCGCAACTCGCACCGGGTGGGACCCGATAGGCTCCCCCCATCCAAGCGCCTGCTGTATGCAGCGGACATCGGGCCTCTCTAGTCTTCCCCACTCCCAGCAGCCTTCTGCCAACGACCCTCCCACATCTGTGCCCTCTTCCTCCTTCCTCCAGGCCATGTCCCTGCCCGGGTTCCAACTGTTCTCCTCGGCCTTCAGATCAGGTCCAACCCCTCTCCTCCAGGGGGCCTCCCTGCATCCTCAGGCCTAGTTTTTCCTGCTCCGTGCCCCCCGGGGTCCCCGGAACGTTGCCACAGTTCTGCCCTCAACGCTGCAGGTGGGAAGGGGGCAACACTTCAAATTCCTGCCCCGGGCGAGGCCCACGGGGGTAGAGAGGAGCGAGGATGGTGGCGAGGGCCACAGCGGGGCCCTCCCGGGGGGACTCCGAGGGCCCGGACGAGGTGGCCGCGCCGTCCAGTCCGACCGGCCGGAAGCCTCCCGCAGGTGGACGACGGGCCAGGGAGCGGGCACAGCAGGAGCACAGGGGACAAAGGCAGGAAGGCACAGGGGGAGTGAAGGGGCTTTATGAGACCCCCAGAACCTGGGGAGGCCACACCCCGGTGGAGTGGGCCGTGACAGTCACCTCTGCGCCATTCAGGTCTCCTGGAAGGCAGACCTTCATCTCTGTGACCCGCCCCCCCCACCCCCAACCCATACTTGTTCTCGCTCATTCTCTTGTGGATGTGTTTAGGAAAGTATAGGGGTTTTTTTTTTTTTTTAATAAAAAATATATCGTGTTCAACACATGATGGCTACACTTAGAGTCACGATTAAGTATTTTTAAGTTTCTCCGGTTGAATTGCTACAAGAGTAAACTTTGAGAGATTTGGCCCCCACAAAGGAAGGCTCTTTGAGGTCCTCGATAAATTAGGAGACGCAGGCGGGTCCTGGGACCGGAGCTTTGGAAATTGCTGGTATGGTCAGCCCTGGAGCCAGGTTCCCTGGGTTCCGATCTCGGCTTCTCTTAATTCTCATCATTGCTACCTGTGTGACCTCGGTTGGATGAGGTTGCACATTTCTCTGTCCTGTTTCTGCACTGGTAAAACTGGAAACACAGTAAGAGTGCAACGTGCAGACTGAAGGAGGTCATCAGTTGTAGCCCTTTGGGAAGGTGCCTAGTGCACGGTTCGTGGTTGATATGTGTTAAACAACGCTAACATATGCTCGCCCCAGCGCTAGTAGGCACCAGGCATTGCGCTGGCTTCCAGTGACACAGGCGCAGCCCTCAGGGGACCCATGGCTGGGGGAAGGAGCCCCAAGGAAACGGATCATGTGTGCACGGAGTTGGCCAAGGCATATGGGACGATGCAGCCAGGGCCTTCAGCGAAGGAATTTAAACATCTCGCTCCAGGGAGATGCTGCTGGGACAAATCCCTCAGCGAGTCCAGAATGTTCTGAACTGACATATTCGTCAAGAACGTTTACAGAGCTGAGGCTTAATGAAAGGAGGGCTGGCTGGGAGTCCCATTACCGGGACACTCCTTTTCTGACTTGCTTTAGCAACTTATTTAACAAACAGCAAACATCTGCTGTGCTCCCGGCGCTCTGCTAGGGTAGAGGGACGTCAAGATGATTAAGATACACCTCCTGCCTTGAAGGAACTCCCAGAACCGAGAGGAACATGGCCCGACTGTCATGACGCACCAGAGACAATACACGACAAGAGGTGGGGAAGCCACCTAGCCGCTCTGACCCGTTTCCCTATCAGATGAGCACAGCCCTGCCTAATCAACATTTCTTCCTGACCCAAGACCCCGGTCCTCCATTCGAATGTGATCGGTCCTTCCAGAAACCACGTTTGGAGTTTGAGGGTCATTTGTCAGTATTATGAACCTTGGCAGGGCGAGGTGGGGGGGTGCTGTGTGGTGGTGAACAGTACAGTCACACTGTATCAATGGAGAGAGACTGGGACCCAGGGCAGCTTCGAATCTTGCCCGTGGTGAGAGGACAAGATGCCTCAGGACACAGAGGAACCCCAAAGCAGAGACGTTTCCACGCCTCTTCAGAGTTCGGGGAAAAGATGTTTCTCAACACGAGATCAATTTTTCCAATTCCTATTTGAGATTTAAAATAGAAGCCCAGCTGGCTGGTGATGGCTAACAATCTCCCCGACCCTCATCACCACGCGTTCTTCTTTGCGTATCTCCCCCCTCGAGACGACAATCACATAGATGCCCTACACCATCTAACACAACGGCATCGCCTGAATTATTTAGCTGATTTCCGTGGCTAACTACAAACACTAAGTTTATTCTCTTAACCTCAAATACAAGGGTTACCCAAGTAGACATAAGAGTATTCCATCGTAGTTTAGAATCTGCACATTTACATCGTGGATCTTGTGACGGCATTGCTGGAATTGCCTGACATCGGCGAATATTTACAGAGCTATGCCAGAACTTGATTTATTTCTTCCCTGTATGCAGAGAAATTTCTGAGCTATCACTTATATTTGTGTAGGGAACATTGATTCTAATTACTTGAGTATTGCATTTCTAGCTTCAACGTCCATACGCTAGCGGGAAGCGTTGTGCTAATGTAATGCTTTGGTAATCAGCCAAAGCTAAAAGAAATGTAGGTCAATCAAATGGAAGAGAGAAGCTCAGTGTAGGGTTTTCAACTGTCCCTTTCCTTTTATAAAACACAATCTATGAATTCAAGGAGACCTGTTTAAGATCTAGTCCCAGACCCTGGATCGCTCCTTGACCTGTGTACGGCCTTTCTACCTTTCAATATCCCTACCCCACCCCTAAGTAGTTAACATTACACTTCATCAGCAATGGCCTACTTTTTTTTTTTTTTTTAAGGATTAGGTTCTTACGGTAGTCTTTAAGTTGGGAGTACTCAACTTAAAAAAAATTTTTTTTTAATGTTTATTTATTTTTGAGAGAGAGAGAGAGAGAGAGAGAGAGAGAGACAGAGTGCGGGCAAGGGAGGGGCAAGGAGAGAGGGAGATACAGAATCAGAATCAGGCGCCAGGCTCCCAGCTGTCAGCACAGAGCCCGACGTGGGGCTCGAACTCACGAACCAGGAGATCATGACCTGAGCCGAAGTCAGACGCCTAACCACTGAGCGACCCAGACACCCCGGGGAATACTCCCCTTTTAAAGATATCATTACATTCCCACCTAACCTGTATGTCATAATCATGGAATGCTGAGTTCTGTCTGGCCAAATTTTCCAGAATTCTAAGTTCTGTCCATTTTGGCGGCTGTCACGGAGCCCGTGTCCACACGTTCCCTTTCTTCCCGCAAATTGCTTCTAATCAGCTCCTTCCCGTTTTCAGTGGAGTGAGCAATCCTGGAGGAGACACAAGCTATTTTGCCCTAATGGGCAGACTCTCGGAGTTACACACTGTGCACAGAGAGATAATCCAAGTGGCCAGTCTCTCTGGGTCCATATCAGTAAATCAATGCTTTCGTGCTGCAACTATTTACTGAACCAAGAGCATGGTTTCACGTCGTCAGACTCAAGGTTGTCTCTATCTGCTCAGGCTGGACCTTTTCATCTTTTCCTTGGCTGACTCATCCTGTCTGTTTTCTGTCTAAGGCTCAAGATACAACCTCTCGACTTCAGATAAAAACAGCTTTATCCTCCCCTCACCACGAAGCTCACATCAAGAGTTTATCTTCCTTGGAAAACGACTTGCTGACACCATGCAGGATGCATATCTGGGAAGGGAGCCTCCCGGGTAGCTAAGACAGAAAGTGAGGGTGCGGACAAACTCGCTCTGGGGGCGGCGGGCAGGCCCTGGGTTTAAGGTAGCAGGGCCACAGGTCCCCAACTTCAGGAGCACCAGAATCCCTTGGGATGCTTGGTAAGAATCCACTTTCCTGGGCCCCACTGTCAGAAATTCAGATTCAGAAGATCTGGGGTGCAGCCAGGAAACTGCAGTTTGGTTTTTTAAAAAATGTTTTTCATGTTTATTTTTGAGAGAGAGAGAGAGACAGACAGAGACAGAGAGACAGAGCACGAGTGGGGGAGGGGTAGAGAGGGCGACACAGAATCCGAAGCAGGCTCCGGGCTCCGAGCTGTCAGCACAGAGCCCGACGCGGGGCTCAAAGTCACGAACCAGGAGATCATGACCTGAGCCGAAGTCGGATGCTTAACCAACGGAGCCACCCAGCGCCCAAGAAACTACAGTTTTAATTCGTACGGTCGGGGACTATGATCCGAGACATAATACCATTTACAGAGGGCACAGCACGGGCAAACCAAAGCATATGCTGGTTGGGCCACCCTTGGAAGAGAGTCAGAAGCCTTTGTCTGGATTGGAAGCAGTGTTTGTACAAAAGGCAGAATAATGTGGTTGCTGAAAAGAAAAACATCAAAGAATAAAGAACACAGAAATGTGACGTAATTGAGGGGCACCTGGATAGCTTAGTCGGTTAAGCGACCATCTCTTGATTTCAGCTCAGATCATGATCTCACGTGGTTCGTGAGTTCAAGTCCCACATTGGGCTCTGTGCTGACAGTGTGGAGCCTGCATGGGATTCTCTCTCCTTCTCCCTCTGACCCTCCCCTGCTCTCTCTCTCTCTCTCTTTCTTTCAATAAATAAATAAACATAAAAAAAAAAACCGGAGTATTTGAATTTCTTATAACATCATCTGACAAGAAAACCCTGGCAGCAAAGATAGTTACCAGATTCACTTCCCGATTTGAAATGACACCAGAAAAGATCTGCGGGCCGTCTGGGAGACGGGCTTAAAAACACAAATAACAAGTATCTCAGAAGGGACAGAGTTTTTGTTAGTCTTTCACACATTAATAGCACAAAAGATGAACCTGAAGGGATGATTCGATCCCTTTGATAGAGTACGGTCAATTGAACACCGTGCTTTAAGTCAGGAGGTTCTTAGCTCAGGAATAAACAGCCTATGATGGACAGGATAGCATCCCCCACCCTAACAAACAATGATCCCCAAATGTCAATAGGGTTGATGGGAGAAACCTGCTCTAAAAGATAAAGACTTTATAAAAACATAACCAACGACACTGTTATCACACCTGAAAATCCTAATTACTATTATATTTTAATAAGGCAGGAGCTCCCGAAAACAAGAATGGTGTGTTAAGGTCTTAAAGTAGCAGACAGTATTGAACTTAATGCGCATCAGTGAACTTATCTATCTTCAAGCTACTGCAAGACGCTCAATTAGGATTCTCACTTTTGGATAAAGCCAGTGATTGATATATATATATATATATATATATATATATATATATATAATATATAAATATATTTATTTATATATATAAATATATAAATTATATAAATATATAATATATATTTATAACATATATAATTATATAAAATATATTATATAATATATAGTATAATATACATAAATATATAAAATATATAAATATATAATATATTTTATAAAATATATACTTTATATAATAATTTATAAAATAATTTATATAAAAATTTATAAAATAATATATACTATATATAATATATAAATAAATATATAAATATATAATATATATTCATAATATAATTATATAAAATATAGAAGTATATAAAATATATATTGTATAATATATATTGTATAATATATAATATATACAATATATATGATTATATAAAATATGTATAATATATTATATATTATACATGTTATAATTAAATATATATATTTATATATTATAATATATGTTATAATATATAAATATGCATGTATATAAATATATACATATTTATATATGTAAATAAAATGTTGCCTTAAGCCCCCTTCTCTGTCAGCCCCTACTTTCAGCCACGGAATAGACGATTACAGTTGAAGAAGAGATCAGAAATCGTCCAGCCCAACGTTTAGCATGTCAGACGAGGCCCAGAGAGCTCCTCTGTTTTTCCAATAAAACACACGGCTGAATTAGTGCAAGTTTTCATAGAACTCCCTGAAGTAGTTTTAATCCCACTTTGGCATTTGGTCACAAAGGAACAAATCCACAGAAGAGATGTGCAAAATAGCAAACACCAGAAAGTAATGTGCTATTTGCACATTTCTGGAATACTGAGTAATACAAATCATGCCAATATGGGCGGGGCGTGGCCATTGCCGTCTCACTCAAAGCCTGGGACCTCATTTCCACTGAGGGCAATGGGTAATGTATGCATAAACACTTGGGATTGAGCGGGGGGGGGGGGGCCGCCCGCCACCCGCTGGCTGGGTGATGTGTGGTGGCAAGCAGCAAAGGGACAGGCAAGGGACAAAAGCAAAGTCTTCAGTCCAGTGACTGATGTGGAGCTTTGAACGTTGCCGAGAAAGCAAGCAGGAACGGCGCGCTCGGTGTTTGGGTAGGGAGAAGGTTTGAAAAACAAGGTATCTCAAAAGAAGTAAACATGACGGGGCTGGGGGGTGGGGGGAGTTATCCCTACCACATGAAGGTAATTAATTAAATGCCATCCTACACAGAAAAGCATTCAGAAAACCACAAGCGCTAGGTTGACTGTGAAGGGTTATTATTGTTGTTACTGCTGAGAATCATTCAAAACCAATTACAACACATACCAAGGGATGGAGGTGAGATGAGGTGACGAGGGGCCGATAGAGAATCATGAACAAATTCTGTCATTCCTCAAGTCAAGACCTCACGGCGGCGATCAGTTCTCATTTCTCATTTTTTGGGCTATGGAGCATTGGGCTTCTTAGTTAGGACCAGTTGCCCAGTGTGTGGCTCTCGGTGGGAGATCTCCCAAGGGGAAAGCCTAAGGCTGTCACACCGAGACCGGGACTTGAACGCATGACCTACACTCAGCCAATCAGAAAGCCCCAGTAACGACTGGGCATCATGATGGAGGCTGGCACGAGATTATTCTCGGTGGTGGAGTTGGGCCCTTAAAGGTTGGAGGGAGGGGGGAGGCCAGGAGTAGCGGTGCTGGAGGTGAGGCCCTGACCAAAGCAGAGTGTGATTTTGGCCTTGTGCTTGGTCATGAGGCCCACTGTCAGTTCTTCCTTTTTCTCTGAGTCCGATCTCTCCTTTTTCTGGTGATTATATGAAGCAGCCAGGTCCTCCTCAATTCCTTTTGGCTTGCGTTATGCAGAGCTGGATTCTATATTTTATTTTATTTTTTTAAATGTGTCTTTCCAAAGGAGAGAGAGACGGAGCGTGAGTGGAGGAGGGGCAGAGAGAGAGAGAGAGAGAGAGACAGAATCCGAAGCAGGCTCCAGGCTCTGAGCTGTCAGCACAGAGCCCGACGCAGGGCTTGAACCCACAAACCGCGAGATCAGGACCTGAGCCGAAGTCGGACGCTCAACCGACTGAGCCACCTGGGCGCCCCTGGATTCTATATTTTATAAACAACAATCTTGACGGCCTGTGTCATTGTAGAGCGACCATCCGAGGGATACTTAGAATAGCCTGAGTTCTAAGGAATAATAAATAATTTAGGGCAAAGACTTGCATGAGTATTTGTAGTACTAGTAACAAGGCTTATTAGTCCCCAGGCAAATTCACAGTTTCCTAAATCGGAATCTTAAGCATTTATCTTGTCTTCTCCGTGTTCCATCCTCACCCTCGAAGTTCAGTGTGTATGTGAAGAGCCCCCCCATGATCAAGGCTGGGCATAACACGCGGTGTAACCAGCATGCAGTTTGCACGGAGGGCTAGAAATACAAAATGTCTACTAGTCAGCTCACGGCCTGTCGCAGAGAGAGTGAGCAAAGGCTCTGTTCTAAACCATCCCCATGATGCCTCTGCTAACACACGTGCCTTACCTTCCTAAACACCAGCACGGGCTTTTATGCCAGCGACGAAACGTGCAAACAGACCACAAGGTTTTAAGGTACACTCTAGTTGATCCAGGCGTTTATTGTTGGCTACGAATTTGCACAGCCGAACGATGACGTAAAAATCCCACGTTTATACCAGCCAAGGGAAAAAAGCCAGAATCAACATAAACAGCCACCAGAAGGGAACTGGTTAAAAGAGGCTATCGCCATATGACGGGCTACCGCGCAACCATGGAATAAGGCAAATGTACACGTAATAATACACAAGGATGCCCGAGGTATCCGGGGTTGTCCGGGGCAGATGTGCAGCGCCAGCCTATTTTATCGGTTGGTATGTTTCCGCTCACAAGGTTGCTGAGGAGTTAACGGGCCTATTTATAAGTGGCGTAAAAACTCTTCTGGAAGCTCATATAAGGTAGCGTTATCCCTGCGAGGAATAGCGACCGAGAAAAGGTAAACTGTGGCTGGCTTACCCATCCCGAGTCCATGTTATTTTTAGAATTGTTTTTCAAAAGGTCAAAAATGCTCGGATTGTACTAGAAAGAAAACACTGATTTAAATCTGTGGACTATTCAGGAAACTCGTCCAAATTAGTGTTACTTGTAATTAGTGTGATGAACGGACTGCGCTGATTTAGAGCAACACTGATTTGAAGTGCTTCGTAATTCTGATGTTATGGGACTAAGCTATCACCTCTGGGTTTTTATGGTGTTTGAAGATCATCTCAGTAATTGACATGGTGAACACTAATGGCCAAAGATGACCTCTGTGTCTCTGTTCCTTCTGTGTTGATTAACTCGTCTGGGTTCGTGAATCCTGACCCACCTGAAATCTGCACAGAATAAACTGGTGATTCAGAGGCGGCTCGATACTAAACGCTGATGATGTCTGAATGACTAGTCCTCAATTATTTTACGTCAAAAAGAAGACGGCAAAGCTCTCCAAATAAGGTACCTTTTGAAAAACCATCCTGGGGACGGCCGTAGGTAAATGCAGAAAAGTCTTCTTAGCCAAAATGTCATCAGGGGCCCATATCTGATTATCCATATTCTGGCTGGTGGACATTTAGCAAGGTACAAGGGGCGTGATCACCAGAACTATGGCAGCCGGGCCATTTCAATTCAAGGACTTTCAGATATGTCACCAGGCTGCAGAGTAAGTTAGGCCCCAGCGTCTCATTTCTGAGGTGGACAGACCTTGATAGCCAGCTGAGACAGGGATGACCAGGCCCGAGAAAACGCTTCTCGCATAGGAGACTCGACAGTGACGAATTACAGAAATGCCACGTAGCCTAAAAAGCCAACTAGGCTCAGAGACGGTAGCACTTTACGGATGTTCGTCCATGTCTATGGATATGTGTTCGTGCCTTTCAAATTTAAATTCAGACAACATGGTTGTCATATCCAAAATGGCTCCTATGGGAAACTTTTAAGGCACTCCAGGCCTACAGTCCCCACATCCTGAGAAGACCCCAGAAACTCTTAATTTCTCCAGGAGTCTATTCTTGAACTGTGGTGGCCAGAGGTCAAACCATTTGAGTCTATGATAGCCACGTGAATCTGGACCCAAAGCTCAGGACAGTCGGTCAATGTAGTAGCTGCTTTAGCAGTTTGAATTCACATAAAGGACAGGACTCTCTGGAGCCCTTGAGTCAGCAGATCTTCTGATTCTTCCATGGCTGCCCTGTATATAATTCTATACTAGAAGATATAAATCAAAGTCAACTTTCCTCGGAAGACTTTTCGACCAGTCCAGAGCTGAAGCTGTATGACAACAACATGCTAGGTAGTCTGGGAGTGTAGCTTTGGCCTTGGAGCTGGATGACAGAGGCTATGCAGGCCCAGGGCCATAATTTAAAACTGGTGTGGGGGAGGGGCGCCTAGGTGGCTCAGTCGATTAAGCCTCCAACTCTTGATTTCAGTTCAGGTCATGATCTCACCGTTCGTGAGTTCCAGTCCCGCATCCGGCTCCACAGTGACGGTGCAGAGCCTGCTTGGGATTCATTCTCTCTCTCTCTCTCTCTCTTTCTCTCCCTCTCTCCCTCTACTTCTCCTCTTTCTCTCTCAAAAATGAATAAATAAACTTAAAAAGAAAATTGGTGTGGGGGACATGTGAGAATTAGCAGGGAGGAAGAGGGTGCAGGGAGCAGATTATCGCGCTGCTAAGAGGCACCTTTCCAGATTCAAATGGAGGGAATATGAGGAATTTTGATGCCAAGATATATAAATATTAATGGCAAAAATCAGTACTCTTTTCATTTTCCAAACTATCGTTCCACCACCTTTGTGGCCAATTGCAACCTCAAAACCTACCCTAGTGTTGCACGTCATTTCGAATTTATCTGTCATGAGTTGCTTGGATCAACAAAGAGGAATCAGGGAAGTTTCATTTAAGTTTCAGCAAGAACCTTAATGGCATAACAAAAAACTCGCAGGGGTGGGAAGCAGAGAGACCACAATGGGGGCGGTGCTCTGACCCCTGAGCATAAACAATAAGGCACACGAAGACACTTGGAGCTCGTCCGGCTCTGGCAAACAGCCCTTTTTGTCTTTGAAGCCCTCAGTGACATTGTTGAAATACATCTTCAAAAACAGGAAGCTGTGTGATTTTTGATTTTCTGGCGACCTCGCCCTTTCTTGTGAACTGCGAACCGGACCATGAGCTTTGATTCACAGTAATGGCTGGAGGTAGAAACAAAAGTATTTCCTTTTCACCTAAATGCCCATGTTTTCAGAAGCAGCGATGAGGCTAAGCCATAAGGTGCCCAACAGACATTCCTGAAACGAGATGGAGGTGCGTCTAGCTTTAGTTTGGGTTTGTAGCTAGAACGGGGAGGAGAATCTGCCTTGATGAGAGGAGAAATTTGGTCCATGAGCGGGGATGTACTAGATAATTAGCCATCCCAGGAGGCGATGACTGATTTGTCAGAACATGACAGCAAATGCTTATAGAAATATAACGGAGTATCTGTTTCTTCATCTTTACATCGAGGAAGTTGACCTAGAACAGGGGTCGAAAAACTTTCTGTAAAGGGCCTGATAGTAAATAAAAGGGTCCTTTTTTCTGGCCAGTCTCTGTCGCAACGACTCCAGTCTAGACAATATGAAAATGAACGGGCATAGCTGGGTGCCAATAAAACTTTATTTACAAACAGGTGGCAGCGGGCTGCATTTAGCCTGTGAGCCACAGTTTGGTGACCCCTGATCTAGATGATTGTCCTTCATTCTCTCTGACCAGTGAGGCATCTTTCTGAGCGACACAAGAGCAGCGAAAATACCAACATGCTTTCTCCCTCGCACTGACTTCTTCACGTCAACTCGCATTCTAAAACGTGGCGGCCCTCAAGGGAGGAGCTCTCTCTTTCCCTCTCTGCCTCTCGATCTTTATCCACTGCATTCTGACTTCCCCACACAGGGCTTCACAAACTACCAAGGTGCCCTTCACGTGGTCAAGGCTGGGGGTGGCCATCCAAGCTTCAACATTCTGGACTCCCATGAGGTCTTTGAATTTACTGACCTCTCCATAACTCTTAAAATCCTGGACCCAGTCCTCCAGCCTGTCCTCTTGCCTCTGCCCGCCACATCAAGGTCTGTACCCCTGCCAAGGTCAGCCCGAGCCCCCGCCAGTGTCGTTCTCCACGAGACCTGTCAGGCATCCCCTCTCTCCTGATTATTTCCCTGAGATAACTTGGATGACTGTACCTTCATCTGCCCCAATCCCAAAGCTGACAATCTTGGAGTCATCTATGACCCCTCACCTTTGACCTGCAAGCCGGTCGCTTCACAGGGCCTGCCCCTTCCCCGGCTCCCTGAATCGGTCCCTTGTCATCCCCTGGATGTAAAAAGTGTCTTTCCGTTGAAGGACCCAGAAAGGCATTTAGATGACTGAATGAAGCTCTCTGAAAAATGGAAATCAGAAGCTAAGGAGAAAAACCACTTCTTTGAGAAGAGTCCAGTAGTGGAATGGAGACAGGTGACAGGACCACCAGACAGAACTTTCATGGGCTGTAGGTGCTTCTCCCTTCAAAGAGCCCTTCCTCTACCAAAATATATATGTATATATTCAAAGTTAGATTTTAGGACTATGTTGCTTTGATGGGGAGTACAGTCCGGGCTGGATCATATTAGTTCTTTCCCTTCCGATTTTTCGAAGAAATCGAAATCATTTCATGGGTCCTTAGTTCTG
The DNA here is from genome assembly GCF_014898765.1 of Herpailurus yagouaroundi. NCBI lineage: Eukaryota > Metazoa > Chordata > Mammalia > Carnivora > Felidae > Herpailurus > Herpailurus yagouaroundi. The sequence continues at coordinate 606,331 of NW_024420331.1, forward strand.
TACCTAATGGAGAAGTCACTTCTGGGCATATTTGTCATCAGATGTTACTAAAAGCACAAGAAGTTCTTTTAAAAACAAACCTCATCGTGGAAAACATTTCCTGTCTTAAACTGTTTATCCCTCTTTTTAAAGAAAGACGTAACTAATGTCTGCCAACAAGAAATGCGGATGTATTGGAATCGTGTTTATCCAGAAGATATAATATTTGGTGGCGTTCCTAGATTCCGATATAAGGATGAAACATAACCTTGTAATATTTCAAGATGCGTGATTAATCTTAGGGGGAAATCAGCCTTCTGATTTGGCTATTCTTTTTGTTTTTCTAGCTTTATAATTGACAAAAAATTACATATATTTCAGGTGTGCCACATCTTGTTTTTGGGGTCTATTGACATTGGTAAATGATTGCTACGGTCAAGCTAATTAACACGTCCATCACCTCGCCTAATGACCGTTGTTGTTGTTCTGTTTCCTACTGAGGACACTTAGGATCCACATGGCAAATTATAAGTATACAATACAGTATTTTTGACTCCAGTCACCATGCCATACATTACATCCCCAGAATGTGCTCATCCTACAGACCTGAAACCTTGTACGTGTTGCTCAACATCTCCCCATTTCCCCCCACAGCCCCAGGCAGCCACTCTGTTTTCTGCTTCAGTGAGTGCCACTCCTGCAGATTCTGCACAGAAGTGATTTCATGTAGCATTTGTCTGTGTCTGGTTTATCTCATGTAGCATAATGTCTTCCAGGCTCATCCATGTTGTCCCAAATGGAGCAGGGTTTGCTCTTTTTTTTTTTTTTTTTAAGACTGAATCATATTCCTGTGTGTGTGTGTGTGTGTGTGTGTGTGTGTGTGTGTGTTAGTGGTACAACGAACGTGGGGGTACACATAAGTCTTTGAGATCCTGATTTCATTTCCTTTGGACACAGATCCCCCCAAGTGGGATCACTGGATCATACGGTAGCTCTATTTTTTAATTTTTTGAGCAATCCCCATAGAGTCATCCATGATGGCTGTACCAATCTACATTCCTACCAATAGTGCGCAAGGGTCCCTGAGAAAATAAACAGGGGGGGGGGGGGGAGGGCGCCTGGGTGGCTCAGTCAGTTAAACATCCGACTTTGGCTCAGGTCGTGATCTCAACGGTTCCTGAGTTGGAGCCCAGCATCCGGCTCTGTGCTGACAGCTCAGGGCCTGGAGCCTGCTTTGGATTCTGTGTCGCCCTCTCTCTCTGTCCCTCTCCTGCTCATACTCTCATGCGCTCTCTCTCTCTCTCTCTCTCTCTCAAAAATAAACACTAAAAAAAAAAAAAAAAAAAAATTAAAAAAGAAAAAAAAAGAAATAGTGAAGTGTCTATTTGTGCCCTGACAATGAAACGAAAGCCAGCTATCGCCTCTTTGGCTACTACTAGAGAAGGCCATCAATCTCAAGCAAAATCTCTCTAGATTTTCCGTTCTGCAAATCAATTGAATGTGTTGCTTCGTATCCTGATTTATTTGGACGAGCCTTGTGGTTCGCCCAGCCGGCATGTGTGGGCATAAACCTTAGGCCAGGAACTGTCCTAGGTCTGGCTGTACCACGGTAAGTACGTAGCTTCTATTTTAATGGTGACATTCGACACTGTGGAAATTGACCTATCATAGATTATTCAGGAGCTGCTGTCCGCACAGTCACTGCAATTATGGGGGACAACACGGTTAAACCGTGGCTCTGACAAGGCAAAAGTGATTGCTACTTTGCCTTACAAGGCATTTTACGCTTCCGGGTGGGGTGGAGGAGGGTGGGATTTCGAGGCAAGTTCATCCATGTGCCTTGCTAAGTAATGATTACGTTTGGATGACACCTCAGCTTCTCTCAAGAGCGAGGAAGGTAACGCATGTTTTAGGCCCAAGTGTCTCCAAGGGGTTTTGTGAAACACGGGAGACTATTCAGTTTATATAAAAACAACACGGGGGGCGCCTGGGTGGCGCAGTCGGTTAAGTGTCCGACTTCAGCCAGGTCACGATCTCGCGGTCCGTGAGTTCGAGCCCCGCGTCAGGCTCTGGGCCGATGGCTCAGAGCCTGGAGCCT
>NW_024420331.1:608507-608773 GCF_014898765.1 Herpailurus yagouaroundi
AAAAAAAAAAAAAAAAAAAAAAAAAAAAAAACACGGGTCCTTTCAGGATCTGAGGCAGCCCGCTGTCTTTAACATGAGACTAGGAGCTCGAGCCCTTTATTGGATGCATGACCTTCTGTGAGGAGCTTAGTTTCTGATTTAGAATCTCTCTCAGGATTGTTCCCGGAAGCAGCCAGCCAGCGTGTCAAGGGCCCCGGGCCAGAGGGGACACTCATCAGACGTCCGCCTCCTCACTCATTGCAGACAACCCCACCCGCATCATCAAC
>NW_024420331.1:608873-621812 GCF_014898765.1 Herpailurus yagouaroundi
GGGTGGGAGGTGGCTACAAAGAAATTACTTTGACTAAGAAGCCCGAGCTAAGCTGACGGTTGCCACAGACGGCGGGGAGGGGGAGGGGGCCTCAGTCTCAGCCCTGTTGACATTTAGGGACAGATAATTCTGGGGGTGGGGGGGTGGGGTTGGGCTGACCTGTGCACTGTGGCGTGTTTAGCGGTCTCCCTGACCGCTACCCACTGGAGGCCCCCACCCCCAAGTGTGACAACTGAAGCAGCCTCCAGACCCTGCCAGATGTCCCCTGGAGGCCGAGACGGGCCCCAGTCGAGAACCGGTGACTTAGATGATCGGCGTCTGCCCCCAAGACCTGCCAGATCATCCTGAGAACCAAATGAAAGAGAGTACGGGAAAGTGAAACCAGCCGGTGGGGGGGGGGGGGGGGGAGACCCACCAAGATCCTGTTCTTGCCCTCCAGGGACTTCCGATCTAGTTGGAAAGACTCCAGGACAGGCCACTGAGAAGGGCCCTCCTCGAGTTTGCACGGAGGAGAGGAAGGGGGGGACACTTTCGAAGCAGATAAACGCTTTCGTGGAGCCTGATGATGCCAGAGCCCGAGTTCAGTCCAAAAGGGTGGCCAAGAGTCTAAAAATTGGAGAAAAGGCTGACACGTAAGGCAACACAAAACTGTGAAACAGCTAGAGGATATTGGGTAGCGGAAACCCCCATCCCTGCACCACCAGCCCGGTCAGCTCAGTCAGCAACGTCCGCTGGGCCGGCAGAGCCGAAATGGCTCCTTCAGGCTACAGGGTGGGGATGCTCCCAAGTCTTGAGACCAAAAGCGACATCTTAGACTTCTAGACGTTTTCACACTGAGTGCTAGGTTTGTTTTTCTGACATTTTATGAAAAATTGCAAATATAGGGGCAAATATAGGGGTGGCTCAGTCGGTTAAGCGTCCGACTTGGGCTCAGGTGGAGATCTCACGGTTGTGGGTTCGGGCCCTTCATCGGGCTCTGTGCTGACAGATTGGAGCCTGCTTCGGATTCTGTCTCCCCTCCCCCCCCCCCCCCCCCCCCCGCCGGGGGCTTTGTGTCTGTCTGTAAAAAAATAAAATAAAAACCTTTAAAAAAAAAAAAAAAATCAGTCCGACATCTGTTGACAAGCATTTTGATTATTTGTTAGTCAGGTCACATAACTGAGTGGAGCGCGGGTTGGGGGTGGGAGGAGTCAGGCCTCCAGTTGTTAGAAACCGAGTCTCTAAATTACTAGACTTATCCTAATAACTCTTGAGAAATAGCCTTTGAATTTGCTTAAACATTTCCTGTGGTCTTCGCAGATAACCTCTAGTGGGGGAAAAAAAAAAAATTGAAGTGTCCATATTGGCCCTCAACGCTTTGGTTAGTTAACAAAACCCATGTGAAAAATGGCTTGGGGCTTCCTCAGCCCCAGAGGCGCCTCAAATAGACTTCCTCACTTCACTGAGGCCCAGAGATTTGCGTACGGAGTTGGTTCTTTTTGAGAGGCATCTCACCAACACCGCGGCTGGGAAGAGGGGCAAACCACCCCGTCTGAGAGCGAACAAGAATTTCCTCAGGGTTTTGTGACTTGAGCGCTCGGTGTTCTTAAAAGAACGCTTGGAGCCTGTGGAACACCGTAGAATCCTTTTCGGTTCATTTCCCGGTGGTCGTGCCTGACAAGGAGTAGTTCTGGGACCCTCGTTTGTGCACACCTGCCATCTCATCCTGCTTTGGGAGGGAGGACGTTTCCTTGATTTGGCGTTCTTTTAAAGAAACTCGAGATAGCATTGAATTCTGGTTCAAGGTTACCCAAGAGGTCTCACTGGCTAATTAGGGTGCCCAGTGGGCTGTGAGGAAATGAGGACAGCTGGTGGTGTTTAGTGTCAGGACTCGGGGATTCCCCGCGGGCTACTGAGGCCTCTTGGGTAAGAAGGCGTGCTGACTTCAAGGGCAAAGATGGCTGCCAAGCCAGCCGTGCCCTGTGGGTGGAGCCGCCGCCGTGCCTAAGGCAGGAGCCCGTGTTGGGGCGGAGAGAGTTGTCTGGGACGAGCCAGTAGGGCGGTCAGAGGGGTAGGGACCCAGATCGGACAGTGAGGAAGCGGGCCCAGGCGCACCATACAGAGGTGGAGAAAGAGCCGGAGACACCATTGTCCCTGATCTCTGAGGCCGGGGACGCTCACATTTCCCAGCCCACCATTTTAGGCAGACACTGGGCCCAGTGGAGTAGGAAAGTCCCGGATAGAGTCAAACCCACCGTCAGCATTTCGAGTCTAAAGAGGGGGGAAAGGCTTTGCAGGAATTTTCTAGCAGAGGAGACAGGCCTAAGTCTGTAGCTAAGGGGCCGCGTGTGGGTTGTTCCTTTCTGCCCGACTGAAGACACAGGGTACCACTGGCGGTCAGAGGCTTGTGGCCCTGGGGTCCATCTGGAAAGCAGGAGAGGAAAGGCATGGGCGAGAGGTCACCACCTGTGGGGGGCTCCTGCAGTGAAAGAGCAGGTGACGACCAGGTATGAAGGAGACCGGTAGTAACAGAGTGCGCTCTGGATGGCCTTGATTGTGGCTGCCTGACCTTTGCTCCTTCCTGACATCATGCAGGTCACACGAGGGTGAACTCAGTGTCAGGGGGAAGCAAGCCTGAGTCGCCGAAAGACACAGAGCACGTCTCCCAGAACATTCGGCCCTGCTCCAATCCCCTGCAAGCCATTTGCCGAGCAAGCCTTCAACTTGGTAGGTTCACTGGAGCATCGTGTAATGCTCTGTGGGAGTGAATGAAGCAGGACAGGACCCAATTAAATGCCCCGAGCCTGTGGCAGGCCCTCCTCCCTGGTCCTCAAGCCCAACGAAGGCTTGTGAACCATTTCTTTTTATTTTTTTATGTTTATTTATTTTGAGAGAGAGAGTGCACACATGCCCCCACAAGTGGGGGAGGGGCAGAGAGAGAGGGCGAGAGAGGGAATCCCAAGCAGGAGCCACAGCACAGAGCCTGAGGCAGGGCTCGAACCCATGAACTGCGAGATCAGGCCCTGAGCCGAGATTATGACCTGAGCTGAAATCAAGAGCCAGATGCTTAACCACCTGAGCCATCCAGGTGAATCATTTCTAAAAGTAAAGAATTTCTAAAAGAGAAATTAAGATATCTTTAAAGGCATCTGAAAGCAACCGGTCCCCAAACCGGGTGTTCTTTTCACTCAACCTATCGTCATGGTGGACCTTCTTTGCCTTCGTAACACCTCGACCCCTAGTTTAATGGACTTGAACATCCAGAAATTGTTGCCTAGGACATTCCTGGAACCCATCTTAATCCTGTGTAAAGAAAGCCATCTAGCGTGCCAAAGCACCCTACAGAAATGGGAGGAATCTAATGAACAGCCCTCGGAAGGGACTGGATAGCTGTTGAATGGCCATAATGAAACACTCGGGAAATTTCAAGAAGAGAAGATCGGAAGCTGCCGAAGTCATTCATTCAGCAATGTCAGGGCAGGCTGAGAGTGGAACACAGTTCAAAGCACTGGGGAGTAAAAAGATTCAGCCCGTAGAATGCCAAGACTGATATTTGACATAGACCAAACTGTAGAAAGGATCAAGCCTAATTGGTCCTGACCAGCAACCAGATGCTCTCCAAGGAGACGTCGGAAATCTTGAATTAATATCATTTTAACCCCAGGAGCAAAATTCATCAAGCATAGTCCTAATGGGCAAAACAAAATATCATGTTGACCTTTTTCTTAAGGAATATTATCAGAGAACATTTTCAGTTGCCGTTCAGTGTTAAAAAGCCTTATCGTCTCTATCTGTTCTTGTCTTGTTTCCTAATTCCTCGCACACGCATGGTTTGTGTGTCCTGTGTATGTGTTTGCTACGGACCTTAAGGAAGAGACCACGATTCCTTCTATTGGCCTCTTGTTTGCGAAATGGTTTGCAGTAACACGTCCTTGAGATGAGAAAACCAGCTACGATTGGTTTCAGACCTCTTGGCCCCACCTGATTTCCGCCTGTGCTGGTTTTCCAAATTACTGGGGTATCTATTGCCTTTATACATTAAGATGCTTCCCCCGCCGCCCCGCTGCAGGTTCAATTTATTGGGCCCGATTGGTCTTGCTCTGCATTTCACCGGAGGCCCCTGTCTTTTCTTTGGCTCACCTACTGCCGCCCTTCCTTCTCTGCAGATCACCGAGGGAGGCAAGTTTCCTTTGCATGTCATGAAGGCCTCGTAATTAGCCAGGAAGCCGAAGAGCGTACCAACAGTCCCTTTCCCATCACCGCGCGGCCCTGTTTTGTTTTTCCGTCCCGAACCTCAAGCAGGAACTGGCGCAGTTCTAAAGGCCCCTCTGCACCAAGAGTGATTAATTTCACCGGGAAGTGAAATTTGCACGGCCCTATTAGAAGCTCTGGATGGGTCGGTGCACCTTTCTTCGGCTTCCTTTTTTAAGTCGGCTTGTGAGATACAACTTAACGTCCCGCAAAACTCGCCAAGGCCTGGTATTTGGAATTGCGCTTTCCTACCATCCGTGGGGGAAACCGCACCCTGTTCGGGGTCAGGAGACGTGCGTGGATCCTGTTTGCATCCCCCCAGCGCCCCCAACCACCACTGTCACCCAGTGGCTCTGAACGCAAGGCTCGAACTAGGTTGGCGGCAAGGCCCGCGCTGAGCTTTGAGTCGGTAGTTTTGTTCTAAATGGCTCTAAAGCAAAACAAAACCCGAAACTTCGTCTTCCCCAAAGCCTCTTAAGACCCTGACGAGTGAAGTTCGCCGCCGAAAGGACCAAGTTTCTGCAGCACAAAGTTTTATTTTTACAGTTGCCCCGGCGAGAAGTGCCAAGCCATGTCAGAGCAGGCAGGTCCCACCCCCACCCCCCTGCTTTTCATCTAACCCGCAGCCCACTCCCCTGCCTCGGTCACCCCAACCCTCCAGGCAGCACAGGCAGTGGGAACAGGAAATGAAGTTTCTCAGAAAGTTCAGGCTGCCTTGGCCGGGCGCCAGGTGTCACCGGTGTGAAAGCACCCAAGTCAGGCCCAGAGGGTTCTCTTCCTCCGGCTACACAGAAACCCTCTCACGCTCCTCCCTCAAGCCTACCTAAGCTTAAATGCAAAACCATTTGTGCGGCTGGGGAAGCGTCCAACATTCTTTGGTTACGGACTTGGGGCCCTGCTTCCTCAGCGTTTGAGCAAGACATCTCGGCTGGGCTCAACTGGCAGCCGGCTCTGCCTCGTTCCCTCCCCGCCCCACGCCAAACAGCTGAGGGCTTGGAAACGGCCACGCACACACGTTCCTGGGTCCAGGTTTCTCTCTGGAACCGAAAGGAGACACGGGCCACCATCACGGGACAAGCTTTGACTTTCTGGATGATGCTCTCCCCGCCACCCCCTCCTCATTTCCCACTCCCCGGCTTTTCACCTCCAGGGGGGTCCCAGAAGCCCCGCATGGGACGATCGCCTCGCTGACTCCTGCCATCATCGCGGCAGCCTGGCTTGCGGTCCCCCCCCCCCGGGGGCTGATTTCTGTGCAGTCTCGTGGCGCGGACACCGTGAAAAAGCACACCAGAGACCACGTCCGGTTGGATTCGTGGGAGGTGGTCCGAGTCGAGCCGCATCCTCAGCGTGGCATCTGATGGCCCTTTACCCCGCTCCCTTCTTTCTGAATGGCACGTCTTAGCTTCTAACGTACTACAAACTCTTTGCTCGCATCTCCTCTCCGCATCTCAACTCTTTGGCTATCTCCTCTCATTGGATTGTGAGGGATTCACGTCTGTCTTCTTTAGTACCGAATAAAGAGGTCGGCAGGCCCAGGAGGCTCTAATACTGTGGAGGCCTAGGTAAGCGAACCCAAATGCAAGCCTGCAAACGCCTCAAGGTTTGCGAGCTGAAACCCCAAAACAACCAGTCCCCAACAGCCAACTAGGCTTGAAGCGATAGCCAATCAATCATTTCCTTCCTTCGCTTCTGCCTTTTCTCTAAATAATCTCTCCCTGAGCAGCACCCCCGTCCGCGACGCGCCCCGCACCACAGCCGGCCCGGCGCTGCCCCCGCCACATCGATGCTTGCTCAAATCAACTTGCGTTTTTCATGTGCCTCAGTTTCTCTTTTAACACCAGTAAAGGCTCAATCTTGGCTGCATAGTTAAATAAGTGAATGAATAAGCTCCCATGGAATCCTCCCGAGACCTTTAAAAGCAAATCTTGAAGTAAATCGATGTGGGTATTTACGGTGAGTCAAACAACAAAAATGTAGAATAAAGGCGGTAAGAATGTGTCAGCTGAATAATCTATCCAGGGAAGTAATCACTAAGCCTCGAAAGATAAACCATAGGGAATAGGGTCCTACCGGGGAATACAGAGAAAGGAAATATTGACAGATGAAACACGATGGCTGTGGAGATACTTACGCTGAGTGAAAGAGGCCAGACTCAAAAGGGGATCTATTGTATGATTTCCTTTTTATAAAAGAAGTCTATAAAATACAATCAGTAGGAACAAAGCGGGTCAGTGGTTGCCTGGCAAAGAGGGTAGAGGGTGAGGGATTACAGTCGGGCGCGAGGAAACTTTTAGGGATGATGGATACGTTCATTATCTTACCAGGTGTGCATGTAAATCAACACTCACCATGTCGCACATTTTTAATACATGCGGTTCACTATATGTCAATTACTCCTCAATAAAGCCGAAACACGCGAAAGGAGTACATTTTCACGCGCCAGTCAAGAGCTAGCCTCTGAGTGCCCAACAGGCAGGTGACCATCCTGACTCTCATTTTCCTGGTCTCCACCTCATCGGAATTTCAGCATGAACCAGATAGCCACTCGATGAGCTGGTGTTACCGAGGACATCTCTGCTTGTTACGATATAGTTTGGTTTCTGTTTCAGAAGCAAAGGAACCGTAACTATGATCCAGGGACCGTTTGCTTTATGACCTACTTCTCTACCTCCATTTTGCCGGAAGAACTGCCTTGCATTTTGATTGCTCACTCAACAAGTATTTGTTGCATGCTTTTTTTGAATCCTTTTTTTTTTTTTAAGTTTATTTTTATTTATTTTGAGAACGAGCGTGCGAGTGGGGCGGGGGGGGCAGAGAGAGAGAGGGAGAGAGAGAATCCCGAGCAGGCTCTGTGCTGCCAGGGCAGAACCCGATGTGAGGATCCCATGAACCATGAGATCATGACCTGAGCCGAGATCAAGAGTCGGACGCTTCACCCACTGAGCCACCCAAGTGCCCCGTCTATGAATCCTTTTTCAATTTCCTCTGATCTCTTTCCAATCCTGATCCTGTCTTCCAAGCTGCTAGGCATCCACCTTCCAACTCCTGTTCTCCCCTCCATAAGCTTATCTTAAAATCTATGGAGTAGGGTTTTTCTCTTCCAACCTACAAATCGTTGCTAAAACAAAGGAATACGTCGTACGTAGGAATCACTACTTCAAGTGAGAAGGAACACAAGATATTGATCGCTGTGTGACATACCACTTTTCCGCTTGGCATCGTTTCTTGATAGGCTTCAACGTTTCTCCAGATGATGCCATCAATGGTGTCTGGGCCAGTCCCATGTGCATTTTAGTTGACTAGTTCACGTCTATGCCCTAGTCATTTCATGACCTGCTATGCCAATGAGCTGTCTTAGATACGCTTGGGTCATAGTTTCATTGCCCGCCCCCAACTCCACTTTTTAAAAACTATATGTGAGGGGCACCTGGCGGGGCTCACTCGGTTAGGCGTCCCGACTTCGGCTCAGGTCATGGTCTCACGGTTCGTGGGTTCGAGCCCCTCGTCGGGCTCTGCGCTGACAGCTCGGAGCCCGCTTCGGATTCTGTGTCTCCCTCTCTCTCTGCCCCTCCCCTGTTCACGTTCTCTGTCTCAAAAATAAATAAACATTAAAAAAAATTATAAAAATTCTATGTGAAATGATAATGTGAAATCTTTCCCCGGTGAGGCCCGTTAAGGTGTAACAGTTAAGGAGAGAACACAGAGTCTCAGGTCATAGGTTTGGGTCCTGGCCTTACAATCTTCTCAACTTCAAGAGTGCCGTTGACTCTCAGAACCTCAGTTTCTTTATCTGTAAAATGAGGCCGGTGATACTGACCTGCGTTTTGTTAAAACACAAGGACTTTACTGCTACCCACCCATGTTTATTCAAACATCAAGAATGAATCGTGCCCACGCAGAGTAAAGGCAGGTCACCGACAGTCTCCCTGGTGGTGCGAATTCCCTGTTTGCCCTCGGGAAAAATCCTAGGCTCTTAATTGTATCAGTAGTTTGGTTTGTTTTTGTTTGTTTTCTGGGTTTTGATTTCCTCTTCTTTCCACTTGGATGTGTTACTAAGCCTAAGGGGTCTTGGCTGGAAAAAGATATAAATCTCAGAGGCTGATGACTTTTACTGGTACCGATCTAATTACACAAAGAACTGTGGGGCCTGTCAGGCATTTCGTTAAGTGTGTTAAATCTAAGACAGTTGGGAAGTTGGGTAGTTTCCTGGGAAATACCCGGCTTCAGAGATTTAGGTCATGGATTTTCTGCAGCTTTCTTCCAGAGGATCAAACGTGCGTCCAAGTGATTGAAGTTCTTGCGTTCGAGTCTGTTTGTGCCACTAACCACTTACTAGGAGCCTGACTAGTCCTTGCTGGCTGCAGTCCAGATGGAATTGCTTTGTAGATAAAATGGTTTTCTGTATTTATTCTTAAAATAAATCGCTGTTTCTCTTTTATGAAACGGCCTACAGAACGTGGCAAGGGTGACTCCTGTGACCTGCTGTGCTATGTGATCTGCGCGCTCTTTTGTTGTTAAAAAAGAACATTCTCGAAGAGGCCGAAGTGAGGGGTGAAGCTAACTATCTCTCCTGCCAACCCAGGCTTTTCTCAATGTGACACTTAAGGGACAGAAGAGATTATCCTTTTTCCTGGTGAGCAGACCCACTCCCAGCGTCCATGGCTTCATGTCAATAAAGTTCCCTTGGGACGCCCAGGGGGGCTCAGTCCGAGAAACGTCAGACTTCGGCTCAGGTCATGATCTCAATGGTCCGTGAGTTCCAGGCCCACGTCGGGTTCTGTGCTGACAGCTCGGAGCCTGGAGCCTGCTTCGGATTCTTTGTGTCCCTCTCTCTGTCTCTGCCCCTTCCCTGCTCACACCCTGTCTCTATCTCTATCTCTCAAAAATAAACATTTTCTAAAAATTAAAAATAAAGTTTTCTTTACATACACACACACACACACACACACACACATCTCTCAATTATTTTTAACATTCAACCAAATCTTCATACAAGACCACCCATCTGCGACGGGTTCTGAAAGTCTCCTTTTGCAATGGAAGGAAGTGTACCCGACTGCTTTATATTTGCACGAGCCACCAGTGGCCGTGCCATCAGAGCTCGGAGAGGCCCAGAGGAATGGGAAAGTCATTAGCTGCCTATTGAATTCAAAGGAAAACAGGCATTTCCCCCAGATGTGCAGGCCCAGGCGACAAAACAGTCATGCCCATCGTGAGACCGGAAATAGTCACAGGGTATCCTCCTGTTCGCCCCTGAGCGGGGAGAGAATGATCAGGAAGGAATGGGGAAGGACCCTCCCGGGCGCACTGAGGGGACCCGGTGCACCCCTTGAAGGCCATGCCCCCCGTTGAGAAAGGCAAAGGCCAAACAGGGAAACAGCTGGCTGATCCCCACCCCCAGTTGGGCAGATTTGATATTTGCGTCCGTCCCGTCGCCCGCCACCGTTCGGGGAACCCTAGGGACCCCCGGGGCCTTGCGCATCCCTCCTCGTCCTGGTGCCGTGTGCGCACCCTCTCTTTGCGCGGGGCCCACGGGCCCATTCTTTCCCGGGGGTGCGGCGAGGAGCTTGTTTGACACGCGTACTCCGGACCCCCCTTTTCTCGGATTTTCGCAACTCTGACCTGTCAGGTTGTGGCGTGTCGCCAGAGAAAACAGCGCGAACGAGCCCGGGCCCACGGAGGCCCGGGAAGGACGGGGCCGCGGAATGGTGTCCCCTGGACGGCTCGGGGCTCCCTGCACACAAGAAAACAACTGGCTAAAGAGGAAAGACGTGTTCCTCCGTTAAGAGCCTACTGCTGTGTTTACTTGACACAAAGTCTCTGCTGTCACTGGCTTCCCTTCCCAGTGACCGAATGGGTCCACCATGACTTCGTCGGAGAGCCGGCTTCAGAGCAGGATTCGGGTCGGGGGTCTGGAGGCGGGGCGCCGAACGTGGCGCCCGAGCTCCGTGCGATCCGGGCCGAGAAGAGCGGACGCTGCCCGGCCTTACAGAAGGGCTAGCGCAGAAGGGGACGGTGGGGGACGGAAGGGACGCCGCGGGGGCTAGTGCCCACGAGGGCCTGGTGAATCCTGGTCTGACCCGGAGACTGACCTCGCAGGTGGCGGGCAAGCCCCATTCCAAGGCACTTCCCATTTCAGATAAACAAGCCACTCGTCTCTTATCTTGGCCAAAGGGCGGGCCGTGGTGGCCCCAGAGCAAAGCAAACACAGAGGGTGGACTCAGACTTTGCCCCAGCCCCCGCCCTCCGCCCGCCCAGGATACACGCAGATACATGCTCAACACAGAATTGCAGGGTCTCTCCCAAATTCCTCGAGCATCCTTGAAACATCTTAATTCATTCGTGAGTCCCTAACGGATGCTTGACCCACATGCTCAGTAAATACTTGTTGAAGGTCTATAAATCAACTAAGGGATGCAAGGGGCTTATTAGCACAGCGGATGGCCTATTTTTATAGAGGGTTTTGCTAGGAATCAGCGAACATTTTCTGTGAAGGACTAGACAGTGGATATTTAAAGGTTTGCGGGAGGTAAGGTCTCTGTTGCAACCACTCAACTCCGCTGCTGTCGCAGGAAAGCAGCCACAGGCAGTGTGTAAATGAACGAGCAGGCTGCGTGCCAAGAAAGTTTCATCTACAAAAATAGGTGGTGGGTTGGATTGGGCACGTACCCAAGCTCTTTACATGTATTGCTTTGTTTGACCCTAAAATGCCTTAAAGTAGATACAATCATTTCCTTCTTGCAGAGGAAAACATGGAGACTCAGAGGGGTTGAGTAACTTGCTTCAAGTGGTAAAGCTGACCATTCCGCGCTACAGCCTATATGAAAAGACCCAAGGAATCATCTAGAAGGAGGTGCTCGTCAACGGGAGAAAGTTGAGGCATCAGAGGTGATCAGCCAAGTGCTTTCTGAAGAACACTCAGGATCAGCAAGAAAGAAAGCTTAAAATGAAAGGTGAAGTGGTTTGTTTCTTCGTTCTCTGGAGATGTGGAACATTCGAGTGATATGAAAAGAAAAAAAAAAATGTCCGCCAAGATGGAGATTTGGAGAAAATCCCTGGGCTCTTGCCTGGCACAAAATGCTAAAATGTCCTGAGCTGTCTCTGCCTGGAAGTCTGGAAGGGGGGCTGGGTGTTCGGGGAAAGGTGGTGCCCTTCGCATCTCGTCAGTAATGGCCCTTCATTAACAAGAAAAGGGACCCGTTCAGGTCCCTGCTTGGGCCCCAAGAAAGTGACTTAATTTGACCTTGAAGAGATTTCCTGCCTCCCAACTCTTTTCTGCCTTTGTTTTAGTATCCTGTAAAAAGGATAAAACATAAAAATAAAAAACATTGGGGCGCCTGGGGCCTCAGTGGGTTAAGTGTCTGACTTCGGCTCAGCTCATGATTTCGCGGTTCGTGAGTTCGAGCTCGCGTCTGGCTCTGTGCTGACAGCTTGGAGGCTTGAGCCTGCTTCAGATTCTCTGTCTCCCTCCCTCCCTCTCTCTCTCTCTCTCTCTCTCTCTGCCCCTCCCCCTCTCGCATTCTGTGTCTCTCTCTCTCAAAAATAAACATTTTAAAAAACTAAAGGATTAAAAAAATAAAAATAAACAAAAACCATAAAAAGGCTCTTAATCTTAAAGCATGAGGCATCAAGAAGCTAAGCCAAATTTAGATACGTATATTCAATCGGGTAGAACTTGAGACTTGTCTCCTCCGGAACACAGAAATAAACAAGCTACTTGACCTTTCTGTGCTTCAGTTTCCTCTCTGTGAAACGGACACGGTGCTATTTAAACCTCACAGGGCATTTACGAGGCCTAAACACAGTCTATAATACTAGATGTCATTCTTACCAGAGACAAAGTGCCACTCATTAGGATCAGCTGGAAAGAGGAACTGCAAACATGGTCAGAGCTTCAGTGGACCTTTGATCCCAACCCCTCACCTTAAAAATAAGGAAACTGAGGCCAGAACGTGTTGGTGACACACAGCGTTTAGATGCGAAACTGGACTGTCTTTACAGACCGAAGCTTTGAGGATGTTTACTTTTTTTAAATTTTTTTAATGTTTATTTATTTTTGAGAGAGAGAGAGTGAATGGGGGAGGGGCAGAGAGAGAGACACACACACACAGAATCCAAAGCGGGCTCCAGGTTCTAAGCTGTCCGCACAGAGCCCAACGCAGGGCTCGAACTCACGAGCCGTGAGATCATGACCTCAGCCGAAGTCGGACACTTAACCAACTGAGCCACCCAGGCGCCCCTTGATTTAGTAACATAAAAGGTATGCTTTATATAGATACATAACTTTTTTTTTTTAAGTCTACTTATTTGAGAGACAGAGAGAAAGAATTTGGAATATGAGCAGGGGAGAGGCAGAAAGAGAGAATCCCAAGAAGGCCCCACACCATCAGTACAAAGCCCTACATGAGGCTTGAACTCATAAACCATGAGACCATGACCTGAGCCGAAACCATGAGTCAGATGCCACCCAGGCGCCCGTATATAACTTTTTATAAACACTTTCTCTGCACATCTTTTCAGTAAAATGACACATACTTTTGCATGAAAAGGTGTTTGTGTTTCAGGGTTTTGGAGTTTCTAGCACAGCATTCCAGCATGTCCCAAGACCCAGATGGATGGATTAAAAATGGTCCCTTGGAAATCGATTATTTTCTTGTCCCATCCAACTGATGACCACTGTGTGATCAGAAGTTTTTCTGAAGATCCGCG
>NW_024420331.1:621912-626628 GCF_014898765.1 Herpailurus yagouaroundi
GGGCGCCTGGGTGGCGCAGTCGGTTAAGCGTCCGACTTCAGCCAGGTCACGATCTCGCGGTCCGCGAGTTCGAGCCCCGCGTCGGGCTCTGGCCTGATGGCTCAGAGCCTGGAGCCTGTTTCCGATTCTGTGTCTGCCTCTCTCTCTGCCCCTCCCCCGTTCATGCTCTGTCTCTCTCTGTCCCAAACATAAATAAACGTTGAAAAAAAAAATTAAAAAAAAAAATTAAAAAAAAAAAAAGAATTTCTTGCATAAGTGCACGTGATCCCACACAAGGACGCTCACTGTCGCATTGGACACTTTCCATAATATTCGGATACTTTTAGACACCTCGTGTTAAACAGATGCTTAATATCCCAGTTTGTTCTACCACCATTCATCTGGCTAATGTCCTTTACTTGGGCTTTCAGGTTATTTCAAACTTTCTCCTACTACACTCAGAGACTGTACAAAGGCTTGTGGGGAATCTTTGCGCAGAATCGCCTCTCTGAAGAGAGAAACGTGGGGAGGAGTTGTGTGTCTTATGCTAGAACACACACAACATCATGCAGAGAATTAAAGGGCCAGCACATTTAGTGAGTTAATTAAAACCCACGGCACACTGCATGGTGTCTTCTGATAAGAGGGAGGGGAGCCCCGGGGCATTGAAAGCCTCTGCTCAAGAAGAAAGGAATTATCCCAGGATTGGCTGGGAGTCATTCTAGCTACTGATCTGTCACGGGCTCATTCGGTGGTGATTTATGGAGAGAAAAATGCGCCCCAGCTCTGATTTTTAAAGTACCCGGGGATAAGCATATCTGGAGAGTTTACTGCACAGGAAAACCTTATCTCCTCTTACAGAGAAAGGAACCATCACGGGGGCGGGGGCGATCAGCTTGCCGAGTTCGTCACCCAGCCTCCCAGCTTAGAGGCTCTAATGAGACAAATGAAAGTGACGATGACACATAAAATCGAACCTTTCTTGGCCGCCGAGTTGTGAACGTGAATTACATCCGTACATAGACCTGGCTAATGGCGTGGCTGGGAAGTAAACCTCATAGAGCTAAATACGTGTACAATTCCTTTTAGAACAGAAGGTTCAGCTGTCATCAGTGATGTTCAAGCACGAGTTACTTTTAGGGGAAAGCCAGAAACAGGTGGATTATTTTGGCCTACACCATATCAAGTGCTTCCTCGCTGAGCCACAGAGAGGTACGCCAGTCCAGACAGTCTGGGGGAGAGGGGGAGAGAGTCGAAATTGTAAAAATGATTCTTGACCAGGTGGGCTAGGTGGATGGGTCAGATTTATCAAACCGATGCATCAATTCACTCATTGGGGAGCGATTTCTCTGCACCAGTTCAGAGGCAACACAGAAAAACAGAAAGGACTTGTAAGCTCAGTGTCTATTCCGTCAGCCGTAAAAATAACAAACATTTAAATAGAATCTATGTTGTACCACAGTTTTTAGCAGAAAGGAATTACAGCTGGCGGCTTTAAGATAGTGAGTTTCTCCTTCCTTTTCGCTTTTTGTTTGGTTGTCATGGGAGTCTGTGTTTGTGGGGAAATTCCAAGTGTACTCACTACAAGGAGCAGTCTCTGATTTCGTACACCAATTTTCTTCCAAGTAGCAGTAGCAGGACGGGGGGTGGGGGGGGGGGGGCTACTGAAGGCAAGTTAAGCGAAAGTACATTTCTTAAAACCAGATTCAATCAGAAAGATCCTTGTTGGAGATGGGTTCAAGGCCCCGTGGAAGACATCAGGCGGAACATTTAATTTCGTTCAAACGAGCCTCAGAATTTGAAAGTCCGCCTCAAGCCTATCATTCTGGAAAGCGTGCAGCGAATGACTTCCTGACACGCCCAGGGAGGCAGGAGAGAGATGAAAACATGTGTGAAAGCTGTCATCCAGTTGTCCAAGATGCCTCAGAGAGCAGTGAGTAATTCAGAAAACGAAGCGTGCTTCCTGGGCATGGGCCAGGGAGGCCCGCCCATACCGCTGGGGAGTCCGGGCAGCACGGTGGGGAAGCACATGGCCGTCGAGTCAGAGAGCCTGGCTCGATTCTGACAAGGTTACTCAATCTTTCTGGATCCCCATTTCTTCGTTAAAATGGAGGACACAGCTTCGTGCCTTGACAATGGCTGGCAGGATTGTGGGAAATGGCGGGCGTCAGCTGCTCGGCAAGAGGGACCTAGTTTGTTCTGCTCAACCTCTGTGTCCCTTCCAGGTCCGGTTCCCAGCCGCCCCTGAACGGCTTGGGTCCTGCGCGCGTAGAACCGAAAGCTCTCCCCAGTGTTGACAACACAGAATTGGGGGGCGGGGGGCAGGTTGCTGCTCAGAACGTGACCGTGAGCCATCCCCGACCATCGTCCCCAGACCAGAGCCCTGGTCGGCATGGTGGACATTGTCATCCTGATTACGTGGCGTAGTAGACTGGTTGGTGAAATAAAAAATAATCAGTTCTCTCTGTTATATGTTTTATAATGCACTACCATACATACGGCTTTGTGTCAGGTTCTGTGGAATACAGAACAACATGGAATACAGCGGAAAGTGGACCAAAGCCAAATTACACAATAAAAATGCGGATGACTTGGGCCCCGAAGCGGAACAGGAAGGACTAGCAGACTGATGGCAAGGAACGGCCCTTACTATCTGCTAGGGTTTTAACATGGCATCGTAAGGATTCACCTGACCGGTTCTGTTTATTTTGTATTATTGTTTTTAAGTGTTTCTTTATTTATTTTGAGGGGGAGCGAGAGATGGCGTGAGGGGGGGAGGCACAAAGAGAGGGAGAGAGAATCCCAGGCCGGCCCCGCGCTATAGGCACGGAGCCCCGCGAGGGGCTCGAGCTCAGAAACCAAACCGTGAGATCACGACCTGAGTCGGAATCAAGAGTCGGACGCTTAACTGACTGAGCCACCCGGGCATCCCCTTTTTATTTGTTAACCTCGCGAAAGATACTGTTATTACCACAGTCATAATGGCAAGAACAACACCTGAAGGCATTCGGTGCCCCCGTGTGCCAGGCACTGTACAGGGTGCGTCTCACCCATGACCGCATTAACACTCTCAACAACCCCTTGAGACTGGCCTTATCGTTTCCATTTTAGAGATGAGGAAACTGAGGCTTGGAGACGTGCACTCACTTAACTCCACACAGCCAGGAAGCAGGATCCCTGCTGTTGGAACTCAAATCTGACACCAAGTCGGACTCCCCCTCCCTCCCCCACCTACCACCCGGCACCAAGAAGAAAGGAGCTGCCTAGGAGGTGGGAACTGATAGGTGTTTGCCGTGTAATCCGACCTTCTCTAAGGTTACGGGAGGAAATATTTGTGCGCAGAGGTGGGAAGCGGGGCTTGACTTAGGCAGCGGGAGGGAGGCATCCCCAAGAGGCTTGACCATGGTTTTCCGCCTGGCAATGCTGAAAACCGTAGATCGGTATTTCCATAGTGCCTAGAATACGCGAATGACCCGGGCAAGAGCGATAGTTCATTTTACCACGAGCTTGCGTCGAAAGACCCAAAAGTCTAAATCCGGGCTGTGAAAGGCCATGATACTGCGCAATTAGTTGAAGCGCTAAGCTGAAACTGTCCCACATTCCTTTGCAAAAGGTGTCATTTGTTGGCCTCCAAAGCCTGCCCCAAACTCTGCAACCCATCAAACCTGACATTAAAGGGAACAAAGCAGCCCTGTTTTCCCCTTACCCTTTTTTTTTTTTTTTTTTTTTTTTTTTTTACTTCCTCATATACTGCATCTCTGCATGAAAACTGAGCCTATGGTATCACTTCCAGTGTGGTCAGTGTGGGGAATGCTAAGGACAGGGCTTTGAGATGGAACCAGAGTCTTGGGGGGGGAAGTCCAGAATGTCATGTACTGCAGTGGAGGGAAACAGCCCGCCTTTCATAGACGTTTGCGCTGGAAGGGGAAAAGCCACCGGATCACTGAATCGATACGAATGTCAATAAACATTTATGCCAAAGATTCTCGACAGCATCAGGGATCCGTGATTTGGATTGGGAGATCTCTTTGGGAGTACAGAGCTTACCTCGGATCCCTGCCTTGGAGCCCGTAGAATCAAATGGAGGGATCAGAAACCAAACCCCGAAGGCTAAGCGGCGACAGAGGAAAGAATACAGTCGCACAAACTTTCATTTGCTAGGAGAGTGGTGTCCCCAGTATTTAGTAGGGCTCAGTGGTAAGTGAGTTGAAAACCCGGACTTCAGTTCATGTTTTCCAAGCACAGAGTTGAGTAAGACTGTCAAACCGTGCAACTTGTCTGGTCCAGATTTTTCAGTTTGTAACATAGGCAAGATATCTAAAGTCCCTTCAAATGATTTAAAAAAAAAAAAAAAAAAAAAAAACCCAAAACCCCAAAAAACAAAAAACCTGTGACTTTTAGTTGTGTGAGCTCACAGGAAGAAGGAAGGTTTCACAGAGACACAGAACTCTCAGTAGAATGGATGGGCAGATATGAGCGGGGAAAACGTAGGAGTCCAGGGAAAGAGACGGGCAAGTTCTCGGGGCCAGTGGGGCCGATGCAGAAGCTTCCGGAAGGCTTGTCGTGGGGCAGCAGGCTGGAAAAGCAGCTGGCTGGACGAGATGCAAAGCCCTGAATGCTGGGTACAAATGACACCACGTGCTGGTGGGGGCCGGGTCCCGGGCCTGTGGGCCTTCCTCCCCCGGAGTGACTCTCCCGGTTCTGCACCTCTGTCGCCAACAGATGTGAAAAATCTAG
>NW_024420331.1:627028-657999 GCF_014898765.1 Herpailurus yagouaroundi
CTTCCAGATCCTTTTACAGATGATCGCTTGGGAATGCGGGTTCGCCTCACCCCCTCTGCCCTCCTCCGGGGAGGGGGGGGGTGGTCAGGCGGTGTGAACGGGCCATCATCTACCCCTCCCGCATTTTAGGTTCAGAGCCCAGCAAAGGAGAAAAGCCATGCCCTCCCCGTCGTTCCCAGAGAAAACCTGACTTCACAGGGGAAAGGCCCCCCCCCCCCCCCCCCACCCCACTCCATGGCCCCGGGCTTGCTTCTGTAAATATTTTGTGTTGGACTTTATCAACATCACTTTGTCCCCGAGTCCGGAATTTCCCTTGTAATTGACCCCGGGCGCGCCCGGTCCAAAACCAAGCCGGGGAGCCTGAACCAGGCAAGAGTATTTTGCGTACAAATCTTTGCCAACGTAATAGAAAGTGTCAAAGGAGTTCTGCAAGTAGCTGTTCTGGCTGAGCAACCAGGGCTCGTGCCAGGCAAGTGGGGAAAAATACCAATTCGTCTGTTACCTCGGCGTGCCTAATGACAGGTGTGTCAGTTTCCTATGTGCCACAAACGCCTTGGCTTAAAGCAACGTAAATCTGTTCTCTTACAGATCTGTGTGTCGGAAGTCTGACGTGGATCTCACCGGGCTAAGAACGCGGGATCGGCGAGCCGACATTGCTTTCTGGAGGGTGAGAGTCCGGGTTAGGGTTAGAGGGTTAGGGGTCTGCCTTCTGCAGTCACTCCTTCGGCTTCCACGTTTAAGGACCACCCCCCCCCCCGCCCCCCACCACCGGGATGACATCGGGCGTGTCCAAATCCTCCGTGACAGTCGCTCTATTTCAAGTTCTTCCGATTAGCAGCCTTAATTCCATCGGCAACCTAAAGTCGCCTTAGGGGCGCCGCGCTGGCCCAGCAGAGCGTGAGTTTGAGCCCCGCGTTGGGTGTGGAGATTACTTAAAAATAAAATCTTTAAAAAAAAGGAAATAAAGTCCCCTTTGTTCCGGGGCTCAGGACACGGGCATCTTTGCACAGCCCGTGCAGAGCCCGTGCCTCTGCCACGAGAGGTGTGCTATTTATCTTTCTTTGTAGCGTAAGGGTTGCTCTCTTTTTACTGTAGTAAGACCCTCATGGTTGCTAGGAATTCAAAGGCAGGAAAGTGCTCGTTTAGGATACATGAAGTCATATGAAGGATGGCCACCCATTGTTGAGTGCTGTTACAGCAGGCGATGTACCCTACGTTCGTTTGTTTTCAGGATCTTACTAGAGCCCTACAAGATAGACAATGCAGGTGGCACTGTTCTCGTTTACAGAGCCTGCCTTTTCAACACCCCCCCCCCCCCGGGAGTCCCGGGGCGGCCCTCCATGGACGGAGTCTGGCCCTCTTTTCTTGCCTTTAACTTAAGCTGGCCAGCAGGCCTCACGACAGCCCTCCGGGTCCCAGTTTGGGCTGCTCTGAGGCAGCAGCCCCGCCCCCACCCTGCATCCCCTCCCGGCAGGGCTGGCAGTGTTGGGGCAGACAGGCCGGAAAAGCACGGATGCTACGGTGTGGCCTTCTTTGCCTCAAGAGAGCAAATTCTCACGGGAGAACAGAAGTTAAGCTTTGATTACGGAAGGCGGAACTTGGGAACACTCTGACCCCTACCTGACATCCTACAGGCCGACATTGCAATTTCTCCTGACAGCGGTGGGTGCCCTGCTTTTGGAGAGCACAGCTTTCAACCCAGTGTTCGGTCCCTCCCCGGGACACCCCATGATCTCTGGGGACGGAGCGGAGGCTGTGTGGCGTCAGTCCGACAGCCCCATTTGCCTGCCGCCATCTGGCTGGTGGGGGAAGTGGACTCTCGCTCCACTAGTCAAAGCTCTGCTGTGTGGACAGCGAGCACCAGGAGGGTGAGGAAAGAGCCGAGGCGATGGCCACCGACAAAGTGAACAACCGGCAAAATTTAGCGGGCGATTTTCTATCCCGGGGCTGGAATGGTACGGGACTGCTGGCGTTCTCGCGAGCTTTCGGCCTGGGGCACATAGGCACTTCTTCGGGTGCGGGTTCTTTGCCGTAACGTCGAATAGCTCGAGCAGCCACCACATTGCAAAAGAAAAGAGAGATCGGTGGGGTTTCTTCCTAACAAGCCCCGATTGAAAATCTCACCAGCACACACACAAACCCGTGCACACACGCGCACAAACACGACCGGGCCAGTGTCAGGGCGCCTCCTTTCATCGTTTTCAGAGACCAGGACATTTCTCAGCTCCAAGCACCTACCTCTTGAATGGCTAGCTTGGTGCCACCCGGTATTTTCCCTTTCCTACTGAAGTCAGATCGGGCAGAGGCCTGCACCTTCCCAGGCTTCCTTCCCCGGCCGACTTGTCTACCTAGGAACGACTTCTGATTCTCCCAGGCGCATCGCACATGTGTCCCCAGTGAGGCCCGGGCCACAGCTACGCCCGTGTTCCGCAGTCCTGAGGGGCTGTTGGCAAAGCACCCTGTGCGCCCCCCGTGGTGGTGTCTACGTACCGCCTTTCCAACCAGGCAGCAAACTGCTGAGAACTTACTCATCCTGGTCTCCTAGGGCTGGCCCGGCCAAGGTCCTGCTCAGTTAAGGCAGGTGAGAAACTCTGCTGGGTTAGCTCGAGTAGAGTTTGCTAGAAAAGAGCATGCTACTACACGCGACATGGTACCCTCGATTGGCTCCTGGACTAGAAAAGGCACATCCATGGGGAAAAAACTGACCGAATCAAGTCCAAAGTTCGACTGACACGAGACCGCACTCAGGTCGGGTTCTTAGCTTTGACGAATGCGCGCTGGAACGGGAAGATGTTAACATTCGGGGAAGCTGGATGAGGAGTATAGGGGAGCCCTGTACTGTCTTTGCCACTTTTTTTTAAGAATTTAAAACTATTCCAGGGGCGCCTGGGTGGCTCGGTCGGCTGAGCGTCCCACTTCGGCTCAGGTCACGATCTCACGGTTCAGGAGTTCAAGCCCTGCATCGGGCTCTCTGCTCTCAGTGTGGAGCCTGCTTCGGATCCTCTGTCCCCCTGTCCCCCTCTGTCTGCCCCTCCCCCACACACACACATGTGCTCTCTCTCTCTCTCAAAAGTAAAAAAAAAAAAACATTAAAAAAAACCATTCCAACGTAACAAGTTGAGTCAAGCAAAAACAAGCCTGTCATTTTGCCTTAAAGACATTGCAATGTTTTATTTGTTTTTGAATTTATTTGTTTTGACATTGCAATGTTTTAAAGTTAGTCACCTAATAAGGAAAAAAGGATCGAATCTCTCTCCATCCCTCCCCCCCTGCCCGGGGCCTGGCTCACTCCACAGAAGCTCTAGAAGGACCCTGTGGGTGGGTGTCCACTCACATCCACTGTGCCTGGAAGTGCGGGCACTTAAAGGTACAAATGATGTAGCCATTCAAAGTGAAAGTGAGAAGGACCACTTGAATTAAGAGGGGTTTTTTGTTTGTTTGTTTGTTTGTTTCCCCCTTTGTTTTCCCAGAATCTCCTGCTGGAAGCATAGTGTTTGCCAGGCCGGGACCAGTCTCAGCAGAAACCTCAGGCCTGTGATAGGTGAACTGTTCCCAAGCCTCACCCCCGAGACGCTGGAAGGGACTAAAATTTGGTGAAGAAGAGGGTGTTTTGCCTTCACTGTTCCCTTCCCCCAGGGCTGGGGACCTGTTAGGATGCGAGCTGATATGGGTCAAGGAAGCAGGTCTTTGTTTTCCTTGAATGGCTGATCTGGGTCCTGAAAAGCGTTCTAGTAACTGATAAGAGAGATCAGCTGTATTTACCACCTCTCCCGGTTCAACTTTGAACAAGAGAGACGAGCAAAATTCCCAGGGTGAAGGCCAACCTCTGGGCCATGATGGGTTGGTGGTCCAGAGTGTTCCATTTGTCCTGGGAGCATTAGAAAGATCCCAACAATTCCAAGGTAGATAACCATCCCCCGTCCCGGGGTGGGGGGGGGGGGTGGTAACAAGTCTGGACCCCGGGAAGAGTAGGGCAACCGAAAAGATTTTGGCACATGCCCTGAAATCCAAAATCAGACATCCACCACCCACTCACCAGCCCATCCTCACATAGCCCCGCTGGGCCTCACGGAATACAGACCAAATGTTCTAGAGTTTCGGATTGAAACAAAGGCCCAGGTAGCTGTCTCCATGCAAATGATGAGAATTGCTCAGCTTTTGCCCGCTTAGAGGTATCACTTTAATTGTTTCTGATTATCAGTGTTACGATTTTCCTCCTGCAGAAGCCTGAGCTGGCAAACAGACTTGGGGAGCCCGGTTCTCCCAGGCTCAGCCAAATCACGGTGGGCGGGGGGGGGGGGGGGGGGGGGGCTGCCATTTCCCTCCTGAGCTGCCTTTTGAAGCCCCAGGATGTGACTTCACTTGGACGGGGTCAGTCAAGGCTGGTGGCGGCCAGACGCTTGCAGCAAGTGAGCAAAAGGGCTCAAACGTCAAGAGCGACGAAGGCAGGGTTTGCGCGCCGCCCGAGTCCCGCAGACTGGTTCTACAATCTGCCCCAAACGAGGTCCTCGCTCGCGCTCACTGCCGCCTTGGGGCTGGCTCTAGCAGAGGAAAAGCCCCACCATGGCACGCACTCTGCTGTTTTTATTTCACAGCCAAGGACGAAAGCTTTCATTTGCAGACACAGACTGAGTCACCCCTGCAGCCCGGATTAGCACGCAGGAGTCGAAGCTTGCAATCTGGAGGGGAAGGAGCTCTCAACACGATTTAGGCCACCACCACCCTTGGTTACTCCCAACTCCCCAGGTTTCAGGCGCACGTGGTCTTTCAGCTCTGTCCAGCGAGCTGGGCTATCAGTTAGAAATCACTCTTTCCCATGTCTAATACTCCACGAGAGAACTCTGGAGGGTTTGTTTCTAAACCGTTCCCCCAACTTTCTAAGCCCAGGAGAAAAATCAACGTTATTTTCAATTCTTATTCATCTTCTGATTCTCTAGCTAGATCCCTTCATTCACCGCTGTATGTTATCACGTTATGTTTCTTTCTCCCAGGGTCTGACTTCCCTTGAACCCTTCCCCCCAAATCCGTACATTGTGTTTTCTTTAGGTACCTGTGCGCAACTGATGATGGTTTGGGTTTTTTTGTTTTGCTTTTTGAGAGAGAGAGAGAGAGAGAAAGAGAGAGAGAGAATGCAAGTGAGGGAAGTGCAAAGAGAGGGGGAAACAGAATCCCCGCAGAGGCTGACGCGGGGCTCGATCCCACGAACCGCGAGATCACGACCTGAGCCGAAATCAAGAGTCGACACTTAACTGACTGAGCTTCCCAGATGCCCCTGATGATGTTTTTTTCAAAAATGTGTTGTATGCATCATATCCCCTATCCTTATTTATCATCCTCGGAGAAACAGATGTCCTCCAGGAGGTCCAGCATTTAAACAGGAAAACTAACTCCCCTCCCCCTTAAAAAAACAAATTCCAAAGAAAGCTTGGAAAGACACAGGCAGATAAGTAACAAGTTCTTTCAAAACTCCAGTTACAAATACTCTAAGCCTACAAGATGTTGTCCTTGATAAACTCTCCCTTTTTATAAAACGTTAAAAAAAAACATTAAAAGTCAAAAGAACAGCTTGAGTAGACTGGTGACAATGATGGAACTTCAGGAATGACCAAAAAAGGAAAAACAGTGTCATACGTTTTTCCTCATTAGTCCTTTCCTATTTAAATGCGTAACATTTCTATCTTTTTTTTTTTCACACTCCCGAGCAACATTTCAGACCTCTCTCACTCCCCGATTCATTTTCATATTTTATCTAAGAGCTGGTTCCACAAAATCCTATGAGAAATCATGTAGGTCATCATTTGCCCGGAGCACATTTGTCGGTCAGGGCCCCCACGTGAGTTTAAAAGTTGCAGACGTGTTATTTGCAGGCAGTGTGCTCAGAACCCTCAGTAACAGGGATCTCTGCTTGGTAGGGGGCTGTGGGAAGCCGTGGTGATGCCCCATTGTCCATTCTTGTCGCACGGCCCAACTCGAGTGTTACCCCGCCCACGGAGGGAGCCATTTGCGAGATGCTATTGTGTGTGGCCTTAAGTCCCAACAGTTGTCTGCCTTAGCACTGTTTTTGTTTTCCAAGCCTTGAGACCCAGAGCGAACCGCTCTGCCTTCGAAGGCTCCGTGAAAACGTCCGTCCCAGAAATCACCCCGCTACACGTAGGTGCGGCAGCATTAGAAGTAGGTGGGTTGGCCAAGGGCCTCTGAGGCCATACGTGCCACCACGTTCTATTTCTCTTTGCTCAACGGTGCCTCTCACATAGTGTGATGAGTTCTCTTTCTTCTGCTGCTTGTTCTTTTTTTTTCTTCTCCTTCTCCTTGTTTGGCTTTGAGTAGGGCTGTGTTTTTGCTCCAGAAGAGAATCACCAGTAGAAAGAGGTTGTGCGTTGCTCAGCTGATCTCAGGCCTCTCATTGTAGGATTCTTCTGCCCACGCACTGTTTCATACGCGAAAGCGTTGAAATTCAAAACTCCCTAAGTCAGAAGTGAAACTGGGTGGGTTTCAGGTCTCCTTGGCCACTTGCCTTTCTTTAAAGACCGGGGAGCCCCGTATGGAGATGTGCGTGCGTGCCAGGGACGGGGAGTGAGGACCCGTGATGACACAGCTCACCTATCCCTCACGGACCTTTAGAGATGGAAAGGACCAGAGAGAGGCCTGGAAAGAACCGGATCTGTTTGGCCTGCTACTCCCTACCAACACCAGAGTGCCACTCGGGTTAAAAAACCGAAACCAAAACCAAAAACAACCTGGAGGTAATGGCAGGTCCCCGCACATTATTTAACGTGAGAAAGTATCTCCACTTGTGTTTTGGAGAAGGCCACATGCCAGGATCTAGGCCCACAAAGAATTCTTATTATGTGGAGAGACACATGTGATTCCCGGCCAATGCTAGGCAACCACAGTTAAGAGGAGTTACATCCAACGTCTGTCCAGCAGCTCGGAGAGGGGAAGCAGCGGTGAGGTTTGGCAGGTGAGTTAGCTGGGAGACCCTTGCGGTAGGGGGTAAGGTTCCGGGGTCATTGCTGATTAGCTGAAGAAGCCCCTTACAACCGGCCCCTGAGGAAGGTGGCAGTGACTCTACCGGGTGGACGTTTGTTCGATGCCAAGATTTTCAAAACTAGTTAATTAATACCAGCCACGTGTTAGGAGCAAAGCAATAATCAGAAAAGAATCCAAAGGGTGGCTTCTGAGGGCCGCCCGGGGGGCGGAGTCGGTTAAGCGTCTGACTCTTGATTTGGGCTCGGGTCATGATCTCGCAGTTCGTGGGTTCGAGCCCCGCGTCGGGCTCCGTGCTGACAGCACAAAGCCTGCTTGGGATTTTCTCTCTCTCTCTGCCCCTCCCCCACTCGTTCGTTTTTCTCTTTCTCTCTCTCTCAAAATAATTAAAGAAACATTTAAAAAAAAAAACAAAACAAAAAGATCACTTCCGTGCTAAGAATTCATGGAGTCCTTTTGACCATTTTTAGAATAGCTTGTTGACAAGCTGATCGTCAAGGCTGATGAAAAGACAGCAGAAAACCAACAATCTGCAAGCAACACGAAAGTACGCGTAGAAAAGGTGGTTAACGGGGCCGCTTTTTCTTCACTTGACTATCGCAGCAGCCAGTGGGGCGGGCCCAGACCCTTGATCCCGTCCAGTCAAGCGGCCCTGATGTCCCTTTCTGGAGGGAATGGGTCTTCGGAAACTTTACGCTCAACAGGAAACGGAAAGACCCTGCAGTGGTGAGAAAAGAAAGCAAAAATGGGCTTCAAAGGACCAAGCCTGCAAAGACGGGAAGCTGTGGCCTTACGCATACTTGGTCAGATCCTTTCCAGGTGGAGGTCAGAGGCCCTGCTTTTTATACTGAAACGCGAAACAAGGCGCGGAGCCCAAGATCTGTTGGAAAGGTCGGCGCAGTGTCTCTCCCTAGGGCAAAAGAGGCTCCAGAGAATGAACCGAGCAGCGTGCACACGAGTTTCCGAAGCCGCGCGAGGCGGCTGGCGCCGAGACAGAGAGGAAGGTGGCCTAGTCCCCATCCTCCAACACTGGACGCTGAGGAGTGGTTAGGAAACGAGGCAAAGGAGCAGGCGGATGGCTCTGCTGACTTGATAAACGGGGGTTAGTTAGCAGGACGTGTGAATAAAGCGAGGGTCGCAGGAAGAATCATCAGAACCTCTGAAAAGAGCGGTTTCCCATCCAAAAGAAAGAAAATCTGATTTTTTTTTTTTTTTTTTTTACTGTACTAAATAATTTTTTCTCATATACTGCATACATACGCAGCGTTTCCCAGTTCTGGGATGAGCAAAACATCGTCACATTCATCCCAGAGACCAGGGAGAGGTCCAGTTTGATTAAATGAACCCTCACATTTTAGGAGGTTCTTTGAAATGTGTAGCTATAACGGGCCCTAGAAATGC
The DNA here is from genome assembly GCF_014898765.1 of Herpailurus yagouaroundi. Taxonomy (NCBI): domain Eukaryota; kingdom Metazoa; phylum Chordata; class Mammalia; order Carnivora; family Felidae; genus Herpailurus; species Herpailurus yagouaroundi. Next base: position 635,417 of record NW_024420331.1, read on the forward strand.
AAATAGCTGACAGGAAGTAAGGGAGGACCCGGCTGCCAGGCCGCGAAGGTAGCTGAAGACAGATTTTCTCAATAAATCCCCCGACACAGGGGAAAACCCTGAAGACTTCAGAGATGTCCAACCGACACTTCTCCTGAATGTAATCCCAGACGTCAGGCAGCGCTACTGACCTAGTAAGTCTGACATGATCCTGCCCAGAAGAAGAAGAAGCCGGGAGGGTCAGATGGAGTAGAAGAACACAGAGAGGTGGGCCGAGGCTTCTGGTGGTCAACAAACCCTAACGCTAACCATTTCCGGTTGCCTGGGACACAGGGGTAAATAAAATGCAGCCTCCATCACCCTCAGCGCTCACCTGTGGCTGAAATGTTTAAAATCTCTGAGGGCGTGTCATTAGGAAAAAAAAAAAAAAAAAAGGAAAACACAACATTCACAACCAGGGAAAGTTAATCCCCAAGCCCCCAGCTCGATGAAGATTTAAGCGCTAGATATTTACAAATCACTCCACTGTATGGGGTCTTAAAAAAAAAAAAAAAAAAAATCACACGACGGTACTAGTACAGAGAGAAGTTGAACATAAATTTGTGTATTTAACCTCCTGGTCTACGAAAGAGCTAGAACACATGGATGAAATCGCTGATCGCTGGAGGCTTGAAGTTCATGAGCAGTCTGTCTGGGAATGATTGGGTTACCCTCCGGGGTTCTTGATTTCTCTTTCTGTGGTGTTTCTGCCCGGCTCGCTGCTATAAAGGTCAGGAGGAGGAAACACTACCGCGTGGCCCCAACCCTTTTTCGTTCTCGAGAAATGGCTGCGCCGGGCTCCTGGGCTGAGCTCATGCTTCTAGAATGTCGTGGGCTTGTCTCGCCAGTCGTGGCGGCAGCAACCGCGCTGCAGTTCAGAGGGCACGTTCAGTGTCATTTTTTGCGGTGCGCTTTCATGTCGTAGCCGAAGGACCGGCCGCCAAACACTGCTTGCCCTGCTCTCTTCAACCCTTTCTTAGCAAGTCCTTAGAAGAACGTACAGGCGCACGTTGCTGCTCTGCCTGGAAAAAACAGCAGCCCAGAAGGGCACAACAGCTTTCACTTCCCGTTGACCTCTGTCGAGCAGAACAGAGCAATTGGAAAGTGCTGTCGCGGCGGAGCAGAGGGTCACTTGCCGGCCGCCTTTGTCAAGAGAGACCCTACCGCGTGACACATCTTCAAACGGTAGAGAGGGCCACCGTTGACAACGCCGCTCGCGGGAACAAACACTTAAGTAACGGTGGGGCTCTGATGTTGCATCCTTTCCCGAAAACTCCAGGGACTATCATAGCCATAGAGAAGGCGCGGCGTTGGTTAAAACATGCCCCTCTCTGGAAGGTATCCAAAGGCGCTCTAAGGAGTCCCCCCTACTCCACCCCCACCCCGTAGACCAGCTGTTTAAGTGACTTCCAACAGTTCAGAAATAGAAGGCTAAAACTGTGCCAGCACCCACGTGGATTCTTCTCGGCAACAACGCTGTAGGTGGGGCAAATAATACGTGTATTAGGTCGGTTGTTCCTTTAAGAAGAATGCCACAGATGTTTAGAAGGAAAAAGAGGCCCTCAGCAAATAGTAGTCTGTCCAGTTTTGCCACTGAGGACTACAAAGAAAACGCGAGGCGTTGAACGGGGAGAAACAGAAGAGCGGGCGCCGAGAGAGCACACGCAAGAATCGTGCAGGTGAAACCCAACACAGTTCAGACGCGAAAACGGCCTGTGGCCGGTTGCTCACAATGATGCCTTCCTGAGAGCAGTTGGACTGCTTGTTTTTCCTCCAGTCGACGCGAACAGATCGATAGGTCACAGAGCTGCTTCGGATCCTCGGTCTGCCTCTGCCCAGGGCACTGGCCTTGTCAGGAATTCCGGGGGGACTGGAACGTTCCTCTCCCAGGCTTCCCATCGCCACCCACGACCAGGCCCCAGCCATCCGGCTGAAGAGGGCTCCTCAGCCAGCAGGCCTCCCCGCGTCACCGGGCCAGAAGGCATTCTGGGGAATAAGAGGACAATGGGGACAAGCCTGCCCTGTGTGCATTTCTGTGTGCCCATTGTTGTGAGACGCGCTGGGGAGCTCGGGGGTGCACACTGCTTTCCCTGCATGTCAGGATGTCTGTAATCACGGGAAACTGGGGGGTTTTATTTCCAAGGATGTGAGCCATCGAGAGCGGTGTTTTGGGGAGGGTTTTCTTGGTTTTTGGTTTTGGTTTTGGTGTGTGTGTGTGTGTGTGTGTGTGTGTGTGTGTGTGTTTTCTTCCCTACCCCGTTCACAGAGGAAGAGCAAAGTGCAGGCTTCTTAACTTGAAACCAGGAGGTAGCTGGGAACTGTTTTTCAGTACTGAAACTACAGGTCCTGAGTGTGATATGTGTGTTTCTCCACTGACCACACACCATGCTTCGTCAAGGTCTCTGGCGAACGTCCTTCCACGTTGACTCTATTGGTTTCATATTAACAGAGCTTACCTTAGGTCAGGAAAGAAGGGAGGAGCCATGTGACAAATAAACGTTTGTCACGTTCCCATAGCTCTGTGGGCAGCGGTAAAGGGAAAGAAGCCATTTGGTGAAGCAAAGGATTTGACTTTACAACCAAAATAATCACGTCAATTAATCCATGGACAACTCCTAAACATTTCCTTCTGTCCAGGTTCAAATTCCATTACTGTTTGTTGGGAGCGAGTACTTTCACATACAGTACGTTACGGGGCATTACAGCACCGTTTTCTGAACTACTCTGTCCTTCATCATCCCCAGAGTAAGCCCTTTGTGCTCATAAAGCCAAGATTCACTGGGGCGCCTGGGTGGCTCAGTTGGTTGAGCGTCTGACTTCGGCTCAGGTCGTGATCTAACGGTTCGTGAGTTCGAGCCCTGCGATGGGCTCTGTGCTGACGGCTCGCAGCCTGGAGCCTGTTTCAGATTCTGTGTCTCCCTCTCTCTCTGCCCCTCCCCCACTCACTCACAAGCACTCTCTCTCTCTCCCTCCCTCAAAAATAAACAGGCATTAAAAAAAATAATAATTTTGGCATCAGCCCAAAGTGGTAGGTGCTAGGATGCTAAAATGTTGCCAGAATGATCTGCAGTGTACTGGTAAAAGCACTGAGACACAGAGAGTCAAGTTACTTGTACAGCAAGTAAGCGAGAGCCAGGATTCCAAGATGGCTCCCTGTGGCTCCCGGAGCCATGCTTTTCCTGCCCACAGTGGGGCGGCCAAAGTCCCAAGATGGCACCTGTGATCTCAGCCCCGTGGTGTTGTACCATGATGAGGTCATGTTATGTGAAAGGGTGATGGAGGTCACTCTCTTGATGACGTTACGTCATATGGCAAGGTGAAAGGGATTTCGCATGTGTAATTCATGTCCCAAATCAGTTGACTTTAAGTAATCAAAAGGGAAATTATCCTAGGGGGCGGCCTGACGTCATCAGGCATCCTTCAAAAGAGGTGCTAGGCCTTCTCTGAATCCTGGAGACTGGATCCTGATAACCTCGCAGAAGCAGGCGGCCACGGGTTCTACAGCTTGAGGTAAAAGACGTGCTGCTTCAAGTCACTAAATTTGTGGTGATTTGTTACGCGACAATAGAAAATTAGGCCGAGTGTACAAACGCCTCGATAACACAAATAAGCCTCTCAATAAACGTTCGAGTGCACAAATATATAAAAATAACACATATTTATAAATGACATTTAAGAACTACTACGCCAAGAGAGGACCCCCGAGTAAAACACTCTAGACACACATACACACCCCAGCTGGAAAAAATGATGGATAGCTATTGTTTTCTTTTGAGGTTTATTTATCTTGAGGGAGAGAGAGAAAGAAAGAAGATGAGCAGGAGAGGGGCAAAGAGAGAGAATCCCAAGCAGGCTCCGCACCGTCAGTGCAAAGCCCGACGTGGGGCTCGAACTCTTGAGCCGTGAGATCATGACCTGAGCTGAAATCAAGAGTCGGACGGATGCTCCGCCCACTGAGCCCCCCCAGGCACCCCAGGATAGCCACTGTTCTTAGTCATGCCCCTCCTCCACCACTGCTGTAGAGGTTCTAACAAGTATTGAAACGCTGAGCATAGCTATCCCCTTTCAAATGGACTAAAATATGTCCAAAATAAAAGGAATACACAAGCTTTTTAAGAACCTGACTGTAGCACTTCTGGGGGGGGCCATGTATGAAAGGACACATGCTCAGCCTCCTCCGACCAGACTCAAAGCTGGGTGTTTCTCACCCAACAGCCAGTCAGCAAGGGTTAGAGATCGCCGAGGGCTGTATGGCTCGGCTTTTAGGAAGGGAAGCATGCGGTCCAGAATGGGCACACGTTGGCAATATTATTTTCTCAAATGCCTTCGATCTTTGGGCTTTGTTCTTCAAACTTGCCCATCATGCAAAGTTCCGGTCTTTAAGTTTTGTTTTTTAATCACCAGATTTTTATCTTCCCTGCTTATACAAGATGCTTCATCAGAAATTAACTCACACGAGACATTTCACTTACACCCCGAGCCGGTTCGTTCATTGTGGCGAATTTTCTGTGCCTACACATTTTATGCTGTGCCTCAGTTCTCCTTCTGAAGAGAGCCTTACCTTTACCGGGGAGCAGCACACTTTTTCTGAAATGGGCCACCCGGTAAATATTTTTCTGTCTTGCGGGCCAGATAGTCTCGGTCACAGCTACCCAGGCTGCCACTGAACGTGGAAGCAGCCACGGACAAGCCACAAATGAATGAGTGTGGCCATCAAACCTTATTTACAGACACCGAAATTTGGGTTTTCTATAATTTGTGCATGCCAAGACATAGTATTTCTTCTTTTGACCTACTTTCCAGCCATTTACAAATGTAAATACCATCCTAGCTCTCGGACTGTAGAAACACAGGCAGCTGGCCATACGTGGCCCTCGGGCCAGAGTTTGCGGGCTCCCCATTTGTAGAGAGATATTATCAGGGTTAGTGTATTAATCATTATAAAGATTTTTTCTCTTTTTGGAATGAAAATATGGATGAAAAATAGCAATATATAAATAAATATATATATACATATATATATACGTATACACACACACACACACACATATATATATATACATATATAGAGACATATATTAAATTGGGACACATGTCCTTACAGGGGTCAGGTTCACAAATCATGCCAGATCGTCACAGAGGACACCGATTTTACTTCTGCTAACAGAACCGGTCCTGGGGGTGCCTGGGTGGCTTAGTTGGTCGGGCATCTGACTCTCTGTTTCGGCTCAGGTCATGGTCTCGCGGTTCATAGGTTTGAGCCCTGCATCGGACTCCGTGCTGACAGTGCAGGGCCTGCTTGGGATTCTCTCTCTCTGTCTCTCTGCCCCTCCCACGCTCTCTCAAAAATGAATAAACTTAAAAAAATTTAAAAACTTTTTTAAAAGATTTAAAAAAAAGAGGGGGGGGGGAATCTGGTCCTGTACATGCATTTCACTCTACACAATAAACTCACAAACCTGGGATGGACCGTGTGGTTCCTACGATTGAAGGCCCAAACACTAGGTTAATATTACCAGAGTCCTTTACACTATTTAACATACACTTATCAGTATTATGAAAAAAAAGCCCTGTGATGGCAGAATCCTTAGATATGATTGGTGGCCGTCAGCCAAGATAATCAAACCAGAAGGGACTCAGCCATATCCAGGTTCTGGGGAATTAAGATAATCATGGGCAAACTCAAATGTCCATTTCGTCGTTCGTCACTCTGAACACAAAATACACAGTTTTAGTCTCAGACACATCATGCTGGGCATTATGTTATACAATAAACAAGTATAGGGGGTACCTGGGTGGCTCAGTCAGTTGAGCCACTGACTTTAGCTCAGGTCACGATCTCACAGTTGGTGGGTTCGAGTCCCATGTCAGGCTTTGCATTGACATTACAGAGCCCACTTCAGATTCTCCATCTCCCTCTCTCTCTCTGCCCCTCCCCAGCTCATGTGCACACACTCACTCTCTCTCTCTCTAAAATAAACATTAAAAAAAATTTAAAAAGTAAAAAAAAAAAAAAATAACACCCAAGTATAACTATAAAATACAAAAGACTGGATTACAGTGTTTGCATATCCTTAGGAAAGGAATCTCATGAACTAAGCGGAAACACGGCAAATGACAGTGCCTTACTCAGAGTCCCCATTCACAGGACCCGAATGACCATATCCATAAATTTGCCTTTTACAAGCCTCAAAAGGGAAAGGAAAGGAAGGCGGGAAGGAGGGAAGGAGGGAGGGAGAAAAAGTAGGAATTATTTTTCTAGAACCAGATAGAAAATGGTTTTTCATGGTTTTGTGCTGTCCTGTCGGGCTATTCAGGGTTTTGCCTGACCGCACCATTTTTATGCGATTGTGTCCGCTAAAGCGTAAGGTGTTGATGGATAATGAAAAATCAGGGGTATCCACTTGGGTGGTCTGGCGAGACTTCGGTTTGAAGTAAATTTAAACTCTCTGGAGATATCTACCATGAGGAATGTGCTTTTTAAAGCTCATTGTTTGTTTTAATCCAATGGAAAAAAAAAAGAGAGAGATAAAAACGGAGGAGTAAGATCTATAAAGACAGAGTGCAAATATTAAGACTGGCAAATGGAAAAAAATAGTCAGGGAATGGCCTGAAGGCCAAGTTCAACTTTCAGACTGTCCTGGCAAAATTTTCACTGACGTGAAAGATTAAGGTCCACCTGAGCATAGCACCTTTGTTTAGCTCGGTAAGTCTTCATGAAAAATCTGTTAGTATTTGTCCTTGTTACGTTTTCAGCTATTTAATTTTCCACGATCTTAAAGTGATACATCGCTATACACACACATACACACATTTGGAAAATATCGACAAGTAGGTAGGAGAATATATACACCACGAATAACCAAACCTACCACTCAAAGATAACGCACACCTTCTCTTCTTAAGGAGAGGATGCGGTAGGAGGTATTATTTTCATTATTACAATAAAAACCCCAACCTTTTTGAGCCGAACGCGTCAAATAATGTTGATAACCCAACATCTAACTGTAGGGCGATGGAAACTCTCATCTAGAAAGGCCGTGACATGACAGAGACCACCCAGACTCTCACATATCCAATCAGGCTAAGAGATCAGTCTAACTCGGTAGGCTAGCCCAGAAAGGGCAAAGTATTTCAGGCAATAACGCTTGGTAAGAACCAAAATCTGGCCTCAGCCCTGGAAGAGCTGTGATTTACAAAATACCAGCTTCCTTACAAAATGAGACCTTGATGCTGAAAAGAATTAGTGTTCCTTAAGTTTTGTAGCTCTCTAATTACAGAGAGGATTTTTAGACTCACCCCCCAGAGGTTTTAATATTGTTACCTTAATTTATAGCTGTTCTTTAATTTTAATAGTCAAATGAAAGTTTTAATTATAATCAAGCAGGTCTTCCTATGGAAAGACAGCACCGTTGGCTCGCCTTCTAGAGAACATGTGTGTTTCGTTATTTTCTGGGGCCCAGGGGAACCACAGCATTTACCCACCCTGATTGAGTGTACATTTGCACAAGACCTCGCTAGACAGAACTGGAAGAGGGATGATGGCTGTGGCATTAAACAGAATCAACGAGCCCACGGGAAACCTCATAGTCTTGATTTTAGCTGCTTTATTCACTAAATGGCCTGCCGTGAACTATTACAAATGGAAGGGAGGTCTTTACTATGTTAACGGTGGAGGGGCATGTGGCTGGCTCAGTCGGAAGGGCATGACTTGATCTCGGGGTGGTGGGTTCGAGCCCCTCATTGGGTGTAGAGATTACTTAAATAAATAAACAAACTCAAAAAGAGACGAGATACACCCCGGGCATCTCGGTATAGAAGGAAAAAAACAAACAAAAAAGCCCAGTTGGTCTGTAAAAGAATAAGGTATGAGAAATATTGAACATTGAAAATAAATCTATGTTGAATACTCAGTACCCAACTAGAAGATGCTCTTTTGGGGTTTTGTCTCCTCTCTTTAAAGAGACGTTACGTTGGAATAATTTTCCATTTATGGAAAAGTTGCAGAAAAGGGGGCAAAGTTCCCGTTTATCCCGCACCCGACTTTTCCCATTGTTAACCTCTTACAACAGCACGGTACACTCATCACAACTGAGAAACCAACAACGGTACGTTGCTGTGAACTGAATGCAAGGCTTCATTCACACTTCACGTGTTTTTCTATTAAACCTCCTGTTTCGGTCCTAGGGGCGGTTTCCACCCAGGACACCACCCTGCATTTAATGGCCACGTCTCCTTAGTCTCCTCTGGGCTGTGATGGTTTCCGTACCTTTCCCTGTTTTGCATGACCTTGACCATTTTCAATAGTGCCAGTCCTGGATTTTGTACAGTGGCCCTCAACGTGGATTGGCCTGATGCTTTTCTCATCAGACTGGGGCCATGCGTTTTGGGGAAGACGCCAAGCTCCCCTCCTATGGGGACAACCTAAGGGAAGGTACCTGAAATCCACTGGACATCGCAGGTGGTGTTACCCTTCATCGCTTACTGAAGGTGCTGTCTGCCAAGTTTCTTTGCTACAAAGTCACCGATTCCCCCTTTCCTTGTTCATACACTGGTCTTTGCGAGTGAGTCACAAACTCTTACCCGGTGGGGCAGGGGGAGGAAATAGCCTCTTCCGGGAGGGTGGGAGGGGAGGATCTATATACGGAATTTGGAAATTATTCTGTAAGGAAGAACCATATTTCTGCCTTTGCCCCCACGATGTGATCTTTTAATGCCCAAAGCATGACGACCAGGCAAATTTTCATTCAGAGAACGCTTCTCTTGAAGGTCAGTAGTTCATTAGAGAGCCATGCTCGTGAAAGTCATTTCTTGCCAGATACTGAACTCTGTGTTCTTTTCGGAAAATCTCGCCACCAACGTGCAATCAGACATTTCACTGTCCAATCACCGGCGGACCTGGGGTAGGCTAAGCAACGAAAGAGTCTCTCACAAAGAAGTAAAGAGGCTGGAAAGGAGAAGAGAGGGGTGAGGCCAGATGAGGCGTCTACCTGCTGTTATAATCGGTAATTACCTGCCAAAAGACATTATGTGCACACAACAGGAGAGGCGGCGCCCCCAGGGCGGTTTCCAGAAGCTGTACAGGTCAACTCACCCAGAGGCAGGTTTTTCCCTGGTTGTTAGTCCGCTAATCAAGGGTCATTATGCTTTATGTGTTTGAGTTCTTAGTCTTGGACTTGTAACAAAAAGTTTTATTTGGGCAGCAATCTACCACGAGGGACAAACTTTTACCTGAAACGATCAGGCGGCTTAAATGGTAATGATTAAGTACATACATCCACAAATGCACAACTTAGCTTTGTTCACTGGGCCCTTTCATTGACGGGGACAACATTTTCCCATCTAGGACATTTAGGTCAATGTCATCGTTCTTTTGTCTAGATCCTTCTCCCCCTCGTTGTGTTGTGGTGTGTGTGTGTGTGTGTGTGTGTGTGTGTGTGTGTGTGTTCTTTCTGGGGATTTTACAGATGCCTGGTCAGATTTTTCAGCAAGCCTTTGCTACCCTGAGGGTCTCTCTGCAAACACGGTTTCATGTTACCCCTTTTACCCTGTGGAAGACATAGGTCCTGTGTATGATTGTGTCTGTCGGACGGACTCCCTTTCCCTGCGGCTGTATTCACATCATACCTCGAACCCTCCCGCCCCTTGCCTTTGAACTTCCTGACTTTGGGCACCGGGAGTAAGAGTCATCCCATGTGTGGGAAGTGGTTCTAGAGTTCTCTTTTAACCCAGTATGTGCCAGGGTTGGAGGAAACCCTGTCACCTGGTGAGGGAAAGTCTGGTGTCTTGGCCGAATCCTACCCAGAGAACCATCTGGCTAAAAACAAATCAGTCTCTGGCAGGATGCCTGGTTGTTTCCCTTTAAAGCATCCCTATGTGGCCCATGTTACGGGATCAAAGGAGTCACTACACTTAATGCGTATGGTCAGCAACGTGATGATTGTGCATAGTACGTTTTGGATCCAGTTGCCAAGAGGCAGGTAGTACAGGCCACGTGTGGAGCCACACCGTTCAGTAAACATCAGCAAAATCCAGACTGTGGGAAAGTTTACAGGTCAAATACCCCAAGTACGTCAACAGAAAAACCTTAAGGAAGGGCTAGAGGGGCGAGCCGTAGATGAGAAGACAAAAGTTTCAAAGAATGAGTAAGACTCGACTTGTTTTTAGTAAGAACATAGCACCTAGGGATGCACACCTAGATGAGAAAACCATAAGGAAGCAAAAGGAAATTATCAGTATAAAAGTAGGGAAGTGATTAATGCGGGGGCGTCGAGACTAGAATGGGGCCCATGTGGGGCTCCTGGGGCAGGTGGCAAAGTTCTATTACTTGCCCTGGGTGATGGTTACGAGAATTGGATGCTTGCCTGACGATAACGCATTAAGCGACGCATTATTTTTGGCAGTTTACTTTTTTGTTTTACAGTGAAAATGTTACCATGTTTTTAATGAGTTAGCCAATAATTAAAACCTTTAAGACTGCATATTTAAATCTCTCTATTTCTGCCTCCTCTCAGGAAATCAGATTTGGCAACTCTGGGTCCATGTTTCCTTATGGTAAACGGCTGGAGGCAAGAAAGGGCTCCCTCCCCTCTTGAGAGAGCTTGGCCGCTCTGGTCGTTTACATGACCTGCCGGGCACCTGTAGACACATGAGCTTGTGACCCCAGAGGTGGAGAACACTTGCTCTCCTCTCCACCTTTCATCGGCGGTGTTCCTAGATGTAGTACGTAAACTCTACAGAAAACAACTCAACTTACGTTTCTCGAGCACATACTCCACAGAGCTCCATGCTAGGATCTGTTCTGTTCTTCCCAGTCCAGATAAGGGCCTCCAATCTGGTGAGGAAAACAGAGGTTTAGTTAATTCGGCACGGGCTCTAGGCCTTCACAGAAAGTACCAGCAGAATTGTCGTAGTTGGGGGGGGGCGGGCCGGCGCGGGGAAGGGGGCAGAATTCATCTGCACGAGGATCTAGGGAGGCCTCTCGGAGACCGTGAAATGACTTGGGCCTTGGAAGATGACTGGGATGAAGAGAGAGCTTGACAGAAAGAAGCAAAATCCTGAACCTAGGGACAGAGCCCGAGGTTTGTAGAGGAGGACATTTGGATTAGAACCCCTGTGCTGGTAAGTAATGGATGGGAGCTCGGAGGAACAAGGTGCAATTGACTTGTCCTGTGACTTGAACCACAACAATGCCGTTGACCAACTTAGGAGGACAAGTTTCACAGACAGGATGACTTTAAACAATGGTCATGTAGAGATGTCTAGCCAGATGGAGTCCAAGGGAGACACAGAGTCACTGGGTTAGAGAAAATAACTAGAGTCTTGGGGAAATTAACAGCATAAGTTTATTTATTTATTTTGATGGGGGGAAGAGAGAGAGAGAGAGAGAGAGAGAGAGAGAGAGAAAGAATCCGAAGCAGACTCTGTGCCATCAGCACAGAGCCGGGCACGGGGCTCGAACTCACAAAACCGTGAAATCATGACCTGAGCCAAAAATCAAGAGTCAGGCACTTAACTAAGTCACCCAGGTGTCCCAGAAACACTTTTAAAAGGTCAACAGCTACCTTCCTACTTCCCCCAAAACACAGAAGAAAATGTTTATTATTTCTGATGACATATTGGAGCCTCTGACTCTTTTGAGGATATGCCCCTACTGAAACCACAGACTTTTCCCTGGTTTTCATAACAAATACGTGGTCCGGGTGTCCTTAAAAAGACTTCGGGGGTGATTCACTGTTCAGGGACACAGCTGCTTCAGCACGGACCTCAAGACGCAAGATAGGAGAGGGCACAAGTTATAAGCAAACAGCAGCACTGGGGCGAAGACATCCACAATATCCCTTGTCCGTCGGGAACCTGCAAAGGATCCGCCCCTGCCGGCCCTCAAGCCTTTGCTGTCCGCGCAGGACTAATAACGGGCACCTTCTCTGCCAGATCATGAATAGTATGTTTAGTAGATCAAGTGAACATTGAAGACCTGATTTGAACGGAAGGTAAAGGACTTACCCGTACGGGTCTGTACCCCTCTTTAAGATCACAGCCACACCAGGTGAGAAGGTCGGTGGCAGACAGGCCCTAAGCTGACTCTTAAAGACGAAAGGACACCACAGGCCTGCCTGTATGAGCCATACCTCGAAAGGGCATGTGGACATACTCCTCAGAACACGGCACCTCTGTAATGTTGAGTCTAGTCGGGCAGAACAAGGCCTCAGGCCCACGTGTAGAAGCTGCTTTTATTTTCAACGTTGTTAGCATGGAAATTTTGAAATTGCATTCATTGGTTTCTTCTCGAAGGTGGAACCCAAACGTGAGAAGTCACATTAGAAGGAAAGATAGAGTTGGAAATTCACCTCCTTGGCTGACATCAGAGACATAATCGATACAGGCAAGAATCACCAATAAATGCCAAAGCTATTTGGTGACAGCTTGATGAGCAGAAGACCTGAGGCTTTTTTTAAGGAAGTTTTTTTTAATGTTTATTATTGAGAGACAAAGCGTGAGCAGGGGAGGGGCAGAGAGAGAGAGAGGGGAGACACGGAACCTGAGGCAGGTTCCAGGCTCTGAGCTGTCAGCGGAGCTCGAACTCACAAGCTGTGAGATCATGACCCGAGCCGAAGTCAGAGGCTTAACCGACTGAGCCACCCAGGCGCCCCTTGAGTCTTAAAGTGTGTCCCTGTAGGGGCGCCTGGGTGACTCGATCCGTTAAGCGTCCGACTTCTGCTTGGGTCACGATCTGTCGGTTCGTGAGTTCGAGCCCCACGTCGGACTCTGTGCTGACCGCTCAGAGCCTGGAGCCTGTTTCAGATCCTGTCTCTCTCTCTCTCTCTCTCTCTCTCTGCCCCTCCCCTGCTCATGCTGTCTCTCTCTCTCTCAAAAACAAATAAATATTTTTTAAAAACCCAAAACAAACAGGGTCTCCCCACAGGTTATTGATTAGTAACAAAGGGAAAAGGAAAAAGGTCGGTTTTACAGACCAGAAACCTGGTGCCAGCCATGTCGACAAGCAATCACAGTTACTGTCATTAAGTGGGACAAGTTGACATCATGTGCCTCCTATGAGGGGCATCGAGAAGGACACGACATCCTTCGAAGACATTCCTACCCACAAGTATCTGATTCTAACCATGAGAAGACTTCAGGCAAACCCTAAGTGAGAGAAATTCTACAAACCAGCTGGTCTGTATCCTTCGGAAATGCGAACGCCTCGAAAGACAAAGAACAGAAGGGTTGTTTCAGATTAAAGAGACAGGACAGCTAAACGCTGTGTGTGAGCCCGGACCGGATCCCCAGTGAGGAGGGAAAAAGCTGCCATTAAAGACATTCATGTTCTAGTTCACTGATGTGAAATTTCCTGACTTTGATCACCGTCCTACGGCTATGTAAGAGAACGTCCTGAGTAGAAAAGCGACCACCTACTGAGCACCTAGAATGTTCCAGGAGCACAGACTTCTCTCAACCCTCGCCGCGAGCCCGTGTGTGGGGGGACCATCCCCTCCCCTACTTTGCGGAGGAGAAAAGCACAGCTCAGAGAAGTAGTGAGGCATCGGCAAGGTTGCACAGCTAACAGGGAGCCGGCCAGGGACAAGTGCCAAGTTCAGCGGCAACCGCATGGCATAGCGTGTCGTTGTGTTAGCCCGTGGGAGCCTGGATGGACGAATGGGAAACAGGCTCTCGGAGTGGATTCAGGATTCCCGACCCGGGTATGCAGCAAGGCACGGGGCGGAGAAGGTTTCGAACCAATGTGAAGGGACTGATTAGGAGGGGAAGCCGGCCTGAGAAAAGAAACCAAGCTGCGGGGAGGCAGGAGGTTGGGGAATGGGTGTCTTGATAAGCGTGACTCTGACTCGCGCTCAAAAAGAAAACATTTGACATCACAGGCCGGTAAACACACACCGTCTCCCACACAAGGAACTGACACAGAAGTTTGATTAAACAACACCGACCCTTACCACGCAGGAGAGTCTGGTAGTTCCTGTTCTGTTTCTCGTTAGTCATTGGTGTTAGCTTGTTCGCTGTTTTTGCATTTTTGTTTTGAATGCTGGCGAGCATCAGCTACGTTGACTTCCTGGGACCGCAGGGGGACGCGGCCTGTGGTTTGAAAGCCTCGCTCTGAGGTGTGGCCCAAGGGTGGCAGTGCCCGGCCGGGGGGGGGGGGGGGGGCGGCGGGCCTGTGTGGCGCCACCCCCTCCAGCCTGCCTTGCTCAGCTCAGCCTCGGCCCCCTGCGCGGGGTCTGTTCACCTCGTCCCGAGACCTCACGCCCTCACTGCCCTCGAAGCTTAATGAGGCCCTGATTGGAAACCCCTGCGGCAGGGGGCTAAGTCGCACCTGGGGTCGGTCAAGCCCAGGGTCTAAGAAATTCTGGATGTACGTAGCCGCAGCCGTCAGTGTGCATAGGCGTCAGCTCGCGGGGCTGAGGGAGGAGGGAGAACATAAAAGCTACCTGTTTCAAAGGAATACGGCCAAGAGGGTGGCGTAGCCCAGAAGGCAGGTAGATGGGTCTTAATGTCTGAGTTAGAGTTGATTGGCCTCACCTCTTTTTAATCTGAAGAACGCATTCCTTGAAACTTGGGCTAAGGACCTAAATAAATTTGCTTCGGGGTACCCGTCTCTCCTGTTCGGAAACTTCATGACCTATTTCAGGAAAGCAGCCCTGACTGGACGAAGGTTCCCAGCATTTAGTTGCGAGTGTGTCTGTTCTCGGTGCGTGTGTGCAGTCGTGCCTCTCTGTTACAATACAGAGCTTTTCAAGCAAAAGTCAGTGGGATCTTGGAGGAATACCTTAGGCATCTATGAATGGCTTCGAAAATTTCTGTTTGCATTTATGAATTCACAGGGCTGTCATCATCTCAGCTCAACGTTGGCAACTGTCTTACTTATTTTTATTTTTTGTGTATTTGTGTTTTCAGTGTTTATTTGTGTGAAAGGGAGAGCATGAGCGGGGGAGGGGCAGAGAGAGAGGGAGACGCAGGATCCGAAGCAGGCTCCAGGCTCTGAGCTGTCAGCACAGAGCCCCTTCCATGGCCCGAACTCACGAACTGCGAGATCATGACCTGAGCCGAAGGTGGACGCTCGAATGACTGAGCCACCCAGGCGCCCCAATTTTTTTTTAAGTGTTTATTTTATTTCCTTGGAGAGAACAAGAGGGGAAGGGGCAGAGGGAGAGAGAGAACCTCCAGCAGGCTCCATGTTCAGCGTGGAGCCCGACGAGGGGCTCGATACCCGAGGGGCTCGATCCCACGAGCCTGGGACCGTGACCTGAGCCACAATCAAGAGTCAGACGCTCAACCAACTGAGCCAGCCGGGCGCCCCAATAATCGGTTCTGAAATGACAAGCTGAGGGTTATCCGTTATAGTTCTTTCTTTAAATCATCCATTTTCTATTCTTTTAGCTTTAGTATTTCCTTTTTAATTTTCAGGACTGGCCTCGCCAACTCCTTATAATAGCATATATACTTATTTTCCCCAATGTTATTTTTCACTCACCTTGAGGACATTTCAAATTACCGTACCCACACAATTGCTTTCTTCTGTGACCACCCATGCTACTGATCTCTGTGATCACAGCAAGCACATAAGCGATTCCAAACCTTTGATGTTCCTTCCGTTCTGTGCCTCTTTGTCTCCACTCACCCACAGCTCCGGTTTTCCATATTGATCCTTAGAACGTGGAGTAACTTTCTGATTAAAATGCAAAACCCGCGACTATCCTCTCTCCTTCCACAAACCCACTCGTTCCGCAAAAGGTCCCTGCCCACGGTGCTGCTCGCCAGCGTACCGCGCCAACCATCCCAGTGCAATGCCTCCACCAGAAGACCTACCGGTCACGATTCCTAGCAAGTCGAATGGCGGCCCCGCCAATGAGCTCGGCCCACGTCAAATCCCTGCAACCTGGGAATGTGAGCCTATTGGGAAAAGGAGTCTTCGAGGATGTAGTTAGCCATCTTGAGATGAGATCATCCTTGATTACCCAGGTGGGTCCTAAACCCAATGACAAGCATCCTTAGAAGAGATAGAGGACAAGACACCGAGACAGAGAGGGCCACGTGAAGACACAGGCCAACACCGGATTGACGCCACCACAAGCCAAGGACTGACTATCCCGAGCCGCCAGAGGCTGGAAGGGGCAAGAAGTATTGTCCCCTAGAGCCTTAGGAGGGGACGTGGCCTGCCCGTACCTTGACGTTGGACTCCTGACCTACGGAACTGTGAGCGAATGAATTTGTATTGTTTTAAGCCCCTGGATTTATGGTACTTTGTTACAGCAGCCGTCAGGAAACCAATACATGAGCGAAGGCCCGCTTTGAACATGCAAACCCCAATACAAAGCGCTGCAAATCTCGGCGGTCCCACGCAAAAAATGTAATTTTAACCATTTCAAACATATTAATCTTCTGTCCGCACCAGTATAAAACTTGGTAGCAAATGAACAGGAAAAGTGTTTATCAGGTGGAGCCACTACAGCCTGTCTTATTGAGACGTAGACTAAGAAATACCAATAAAAGCATGATTTATTACCTTCCCCTACGAGGTTCACGTAACACCGATAATCTGCTTTTGCCATAACAAGTACGAACAGCTTCTTCGCCCTACCCTCCAGATGGCTCTGTTTCTGTACAGGAAGAGTCTGCGCTCGGTCTCGTGGGTGACGTGATTTTACTTCTGATATCTCCTGACGGCCCGAGGGTGATTTTCAAGCCCCTCAGTCACACAGCCCTTTACCAGTTCCAGTGTATCTCCCAGCCCAGGGTGTCACCGAGCAAAAATAGCTCAGTGAACAGATGCTGGGCAAAGGTCTGATTCATCTCTCTATTCCCAGCAACCAGGAAAGGGCCGGGCACGCTGGAGGTACTCAACAGATGCTTGGTGCGTCAACGAAGAATGATTCTTTCCACCCTTCATGCGAGCCATTACGTTTATCATCATCATTATTATTATTATTATTTGCAAGCCATTGCTTTAGATTGAAATACCTAGATGACACTCGAGATGATATATAAATATGTTTTTTAATCTTGGGAACTATTTTGGTTTCTCTATCGGGAAAACACTATCGGGAAGTCTCTGTGTAGCCAAAGGGTATCAGGCACTTACAGAGCTGTGTGCGGTCATGAGGAAAGGCCTAATTTCCGGTGGTTTGACAATAATGTCCCAGGAATACAGCTCCAGCTGCTTTGAAAAGATCATGAGCATAACTTGTCCCTCTCTGTCGAAAGCCATGGAATCCTACTCAACAAATGTGACCCAGCTGCCAGTCAGAGAAGTGCCTATACTTACAGATATCCTGATGCGGTCGGGATCTGGCTATCTTCTCGGTGGTGGTGGTGGGGGGGGGGGTTCAAAATTCAAGGGACTGTTTCTGCCCCCAACAATGTTACTGTCAAATTAGAGAAAGGAGGTTAAAGAAGGGTAAGGCTTTAGCAAGAAGTGTTGCTCTAGAAATTCAGCATCAAAATCCTAAAATCCTAGAAAAAGATTTTAAAATAATATCCATTCAGTCCATTCGAGAATCTTGGGCATTCTTCACAAAGGATTATCAAAAGATAACGGCAAGGGGCAGCTGGCTGGCGCAGTCGGTAGAGCTTGCGACATTTGATCTCAGGGTCGTGAGTTCGAGCCCCACATTGGGTGTAGAGATTACATAGAATAGAATAGAATAGAATAGAATAGAATAAAATAAAATAAAATAAAATAAAATAAAATAAAATAAAATAAAGGGGTGCCTGCGTGCCTCAGTCGGTTAAGCCTCTGACTTCGGCTCAGGTCATGATCTCATAGTTTGTGAGTTCCAGCCCCGCATCAGGCTCTGTGCTGACAGCTCGGAGCCTGGAGCCCACTTCAGATTCTGTGTCTCTCTCTCTCTCTCTCTCTCTGCCCCTCCCCTGCTCGAACTCTATCTCTGTCTCTCTCAAAAATAATAAACATTTAAAAAATAATAAATAAAACAAATAAAAAGATAACAGGCAAGAATTATTATGCCCAATCTTTCTATGCTAATAAAATATTTGATTGTGGTGCAAAGAATCAGTTGGTTTCCATCAAATTTCACTCACCACAGATCTTTGGGAGGGGTTAGAATGGAATCATTATAGATACATTTGGGGAAAGAGTCCACAGTAAAGCAAAGAATACATGTTTAGATGTATTTAAAAACTCAAAGCCCTAGGGCACCTGGCTGGCAGAGCATGTGACTCTTGATCTCGGTTGACGTCATGAGTTCAAGCCCCCTGTTGTGTCCAGAGTTTACTTAGTAAAATATATATATATTTTTTTTTTATGAAAAATAATTAAAAACCTCAAGGCCCTTGGGTTCATCATTCACCCTAAAAATGAATAGGAATAATTTCTTAGCATTTTCTGCTCAGATTTAGATGAAAAGAACATCTTTAGCCAAGGGAACACACATGAGGTCAGGGATCTCGGTGGCAAATATAATAATAATCAACAAACGCCCGGCATGTACTATTCTGTTGATAAATATTGGTGGGGTGAACTAATGACCCAGCACTCTGGCTTAATAGATGTAGTTGGCTCTAAGTGTTGATTCAAAATCAGCACAACCAAGAACAGTGGCAAATTAGCCACTGCTCACAGCTCTTTAAATATTATTTGTAAAATAATTTTTAAGTTTCAGAGGTGGCGAGTCCACATAATGTGTGATTTTCCTTTCATTACATTTAGGTGGTTATTACAAATAAATATTGAGGATGACATCCCTGTATAATATTGATTAAAAAATATATTTTGGGGGCGCCTGGGTGGCGCAGTCGGTTAAGCGTCCGACTTCAGCCAGGTCACGATCTCGCGGTCCGTGAGTTCGAGCCCCGCGTCAGGCTCTGGGCTGATGGCTCGGAGCCTGGAACCTGTTTCCGATTCTGTGTCTCCCTCTCTCTCTGCCCCTCCCCCGTTCATGCTCTGTCTCTCTCTGTCCCAAAAATAAATGTTGAAAAAAAAATTTTTTTAAATAAAAAAAAATATATTTTGTTTATTCTGTTTACTTATTTTTGAGAGAGAGACAGAACACGAGCGGGGGAGGGGCAGAGAGAGGGGGAGACACAGAATCCGAAGCAGGCTCCCGGCCCTGAGTTGTCAGCACAGAGCCCGACACGGGGTATCGAACTCACAGACCGTGAGATGGTGACCTGAGCTGAAGTCGGACGCTTAACCGACTGAGCCACCCAGGCGCCCCAAAAAATATATTTTAAAAATATATATGTGAGGCCAAGGAGAAGTGTAGTGAGGCTTAATATGTGGAATCAATGCCAATGTCCTTGGCTGGCCATTCTAGTCTGAGACCGTCACAGAAAAAGGAAAAACAGTCCATGGTGTTTAGTAAGACTGCTTCTAAGTTATGGCTGTATTTGGCCATTGGTTACTGGCAACCATTTATTTGTTTATCAGTAACCAAAAATATATACACATCTGAAATCGTGCTATTTACTATGACATTCCCACATTCAAAGGTACCCCGAAACCATCACGTTACATAAAGTCTGCATCAATTAAGAGAAGAAAAGTGGATATTGCAGCCCTAAGATGTGCCCCTTACCAGGCGAGGCCCCATTGGACACAGAAGGAAAACCACAGGAGTATGAACTTAGGGCGCACACGTACCCTGCCCGCAAGTCTCAGAAGCCAACAGTATCACGAGAGAGGTCAGAGGCTATAGTACAATTATCCAGGGAGCACATAAGCCAGGCAAATTTAAGCCATAGAAACATATTTTCTTCTTAGCTTGCTGCATTGCACATCTGTGTCTTCGATTTGTCATCTAGCCTCTTACAACATTCAAATAAAATATAGTCGAACTTCAAATCCGTGTGTTTAATTCTCTTAGATTGCACCGTAAGACGCTCTTAAAAGTGAGAAATATGCGGGGGTGGGGGGAGCTGGGCAGGGTGTTTTTCTTATTCTCTTGCCAGCTCAGTGAACCCTACGAGGGGACATCAAGTGCTAAGTGCTTGCAATTTTATGAAATAATGTTTCGATTTATAATCTGGAACTCAGAAAGGCTCCAGCTTGGGGTGTTTTTGTTTGAGAGTCTCTGGGTGAGTCTCTTTTTACTTCCTCTGTTTTTGCTTGATTCGACCGGATCAATTGAAAATTTGCAGAAGTCCCGGACAGGACTGTGTGACCCTAGGCTCTTACATAAGCAACCTTGGCCTCTTTCCTCCTGGGGGAGGAGAGAGGGTCCAAGATGCGGTGGCTATGGCCTCCTTCAATTCGAGCAGTCCCTCATTCTAACGGGGACCTCACTCTCCGTGTCTGTGAAAAAGACCATCTACTCCAAGCTCCTAATAACAGTATACATTCCCATACGGATTCACAAATATCCCAGGCCCTTCTGGGAGGATCCTCTCTTGGGAAGAAAACAGAATGTACTCATCAGATTTTTTTACAAAAGTAGCCTCTCCTACCCCCCATCCCCACGTGCAGTAGTTAAGTGCACAGTGCGATATGTACAGAAGCTTCTGAATTTCCCCATCCCACACACCACCCCGCCAAAACTCAATCATTACCAGATTTTTCATTTTTACTTTTTTTTTTTTTCCTTTCCCCTTCACGCTCATTTCATCTCCGCATGGTTTGAAAAACGGACACAGCAAAAACCCACGTGGGCTTGGCCTCTCTTTGTGCCTTGGGCATTTTCATTTTGCCCACACCCTTCCTTGCAGGAGGGAAAAGAAAATGCGGGGCTGGAGGGCCGGCTGAGCAGACTGTGGCATTCGGGTTTTGCAGCCAACCGGCACACATCCCTTCCCTGGCGCTGCAGATACGCTTGTAGCTGATGGTCTGGTTGATTGTCTAAACCACAGGTAAATGGTTTCCTGTGCATTTCTCAAAATAAGTGTTGAGCAAAGGAAATGAAATCAACCGGTTTAATACTGATCAACAATCTGCCCTCCACCCCCTCCTTCAGGAGGGGCATTTTCCTCACTCCTGGGCCCCCGGCCCGGGGGGGGCCCCTCAGTTGAACTTCCTGGACATCTGCATGCCAAGGCTTAGCTTTGCTGAGATACTTACTGGGTGAACTGGCATCCTTAAAGGCTGCTGCCACTTGAGAACGTTGGTAGGATTTTTGAAAAAAATATTTGCACCCGTCCTTACAAAGCAGAGGAATCCATTAAGGACATTTGAGAATGATATCCTTTGTATTTAAAAAAAAAAAAAAATCCTGAGACTTCGATTCCCTTTTTCTGTACCTAAAGGGCCCCAAACAAGGGCTTGGCTTTTCCCCACCAGTTAAAACAGGTACTTCAAAGAAGTAATCAGCCTCAGGAAAGGCAAACCCTCGAGATGAACCAATTAAATCCCGTGGACTTTTAAATTTAACATAGATTCCATCCTTGTCCTGATGTCGTTTAAATCCAAAGAGGTCCTCTTTATTTAAAAATGATATTCATTAATCATAAATGCACCCATCATTTTATAAAAACAATTTTGAATATTGAAACCGGCCATTAGACAAGGAAGCACATTTTGAATTCTTTTATAAAGGAGCTGTTAAAAATGTAGTTTTTCCTCATGACCAAACTGCTTAAATCCTATTTGTGTCAATGCTGGTAACTGGCTAAGTAAGCAAGTTCACCTTGACTCCTGAATCCAGGATTGTGCTGTGAATTACCACCACCTCCATTAATGCAATAAATTCGGCGTTGTCTTATCGAACCCTATGAAAGGCAAAAACTGCAAATGTATTTTTGTTTTCGTACAACTCATACTGGGAATGCAAGCAGCCTAAAGAAATAATCTTCCCATCACCTAGGACACGAGGTGTTTCACATTCCTGGATGAAATTCATTTCTACGCCGTCTCTGATTTTACCCCCAATTACCCGATGTTTGTTACCCATCATCGTTCCCCAGCGAGACCGCTCTCGGCCCTTTGGCAAAGGGTTTGTGTATGAATAAGCCGCTCCTTCCAGACACCACAGTCACACCAGCCAGGTTTTAAAACTTTTTATTTGCATATTAAAAAAATTGTGCATTCCAATAATTAAAATCATTTGAACAAAAAAATGGCACTCTGATTAAACTGCATTTTACAGCCTGCAGGACACCTTGGACCAGCTTGGTTTTTACTCTAGATTTCACTGTCGTCCCACCCAGCTTCTTCCTTCACCAACATGCAAGTTCTTTTCCTTCGCTGCCAGCCAGACAGGCAGATGGGAGGCAGGCGCCTTCGTTTGTCAGTAGTTCTCGATTCTTTGATGTGAAAAGGGGGCAGCACAGTCATTTAAACTCGATCCAACCTCTTTGCATCTTACAAAGTTAAACAGCTAAAAGAAGTAAAATAAGAAGGCAATGCTTGTGGAATGTACAGTGCATATTGGCGGCGCACGCCTCATTACGATTCGCCTGCTTGCTTCTCCTGCTCAATCGCTGTGACAGGAAAGAAAAAAGAGAAGAGAAGAGCTCATTAGGGGGACTCAGTGTAGCCTAGTGTCAGATGATTGCACTTTCTTTTACCGATCGCTTCCCATATCCCAAGTATCAAGCCGTTCCACCACGAAAACATGCACATTAAAAAGACCATTTGAACAGATAAAATGGAATACATACTGCAT
>NW_024420331.1:662999-727167 GCF_014898765.1 Herpailurus yagouaroundi
TCTTTTACTGTCCTGTTTCTTATTTTCCTAAATATAAAAGTGATTGCTAAGGAGGCCCAGTGCCAAAGACTGCAGTCCCATCATTTCTAAAATCGAAAGATTAAATTTAAAAATCTCATTCTGTTTCGAAGAGAGCCTTTCCAGCCCAAGACATTATTGAAGGGCCCTTCTAAGTTACGTCCGGAAATAGGAGATTTCGGTGGAGACGAGCAGTTTTCAAAATGGCACCTTGCCTGCTAGTACTGTGACCCCCTTGCCCCCGAAATTAGTTACAGACCCCGTGCCCTGTGCCTGCGAGTGGCAGGTGAAAGGAAAAAGACCGGCGGGTTGGAAAAGAGCTACCTGAGATTATTTTGAGCTGCGAAACAGTATGCATGATACTTTTTATCCCTTTCTGCACCCTGAGGAAATATTTCCAGAAACCCCTTACTAATCATGTGTAGGGCAGTGGCTTTTGTCTCCTGGGGATTAAAGTCAAGTGTTATATAGGCCCTTAAAAGCCATTGCAGGAGCACCTCCGACTTCCCCATTTCTTTATCCACTTGACTTCCTTCTTCCCGGGGTGGGCAGTGGGGGGGAAAGCAGGAGGGGGTGGGGAGGGGCAGGTGACTGTCTGGCTCCCCCAGTTCATGCTCTGCTGGGTGGCTGCCATTCTGTTCTCTAAACAGGACGCCACCTCTCTGATTACACCTCCCCCTGGCCCTACCCTAGTTGAGTCCCCTTGGTCGTGGAAGCTCAGAAAAGATCACGCAGGGTGAATTTCCGGCCCGTTTCAGATACTGACACCATTTCTGTGGGTTCCGGGATTCCATTTTGCCTCACTCAGCTGCTGTCAAAAGTCACTGCTTCCCGCCCCCCCCCTTCCATCCCCCCTCCCCTGCAGTGTCTCCCGGTACAAAGGACCACAAGGCCCAGTCCTTCTTCTCCCCAAGGCCTTTTGCTTAGAAAGGGTTAGGCCTGCCAGGGCAATGTCTCCAGAAGAGACAGAGGAGGGGAAATTTGGAAATGCCCGGAGAATCTTTCGAGTTTCGAGTTTCGAGCAAGCAGCCTTCCGTGGTGTTTAGATATGGACAGACAGAGAGGAAGGGGACACACTAAAAGCAAGGGTGTCTACTGGGCCCGGCCTGTCCTGACACCTTGTCTGGGACCCAGAGAGAATGGAAAGACAGGGGGAGGCAGATGAAGGGAACCGCGAACTGAAGGCATATTCTTCAGAGTTAGGCGACCCTGGCCACGTGAATTCATGTTTCCATGCCCGAGCTTTCTCGTCTGTAAAATGGGGTCATTGCAGTTGTACGGACCTCACGGGGTGGCTGGGAGGCCTAAAGCCTTAGAAAGTGCTTTGTACCGTTATTCTCATTTAGGATGGCAAGTGGAGGGAAAAAATAAGTGAATGTTCGGTGTTTGGAATTGCAAATTTTCGATGTTTTCATAAAGTACCGGGATAAATGAAATCTCGTGTTAGTTTTACAGCAAATAAAAAATCGCATCTCCCCTTGGTTGATGCCTTGTAAGCGTCAGGCATTGTCAGACGTGCTTTAGACTTGCTTCTGCCTGTCCTGCCCGCTGCCCGTCCGGGAGGAGAGGTTCACAGATGGGGAAACTGAGGCTAGAGATCCATTGTTGTGGTAACTCAGGCGGGAGTTATTTGTGTTATTTGTGCTGAGGGGTTCATAAAAGTCTTCACCCCCGTCCCCCAAGTCTGTGCCGGAGAATGCTCAGGAAGCGTGTGAGGAGGGGGCAGGCCGCTCTGTTTGCCCGAATGCCTGGCAGAGCTGACTGACTTCAGTGAGGAAGGTCCTTGAACCCGGCTGGGCCCAACTTTGAACCTGTGGCGCTAACCACCTTGCCTTCTTCCCCCAGATGATTCAAACCCCTCAGCGTCCATGTTTCAGATGTCCCGGATCATTCCCACCTCACCGAAGCTACCATTTTAAGCGTGCCGGGCACAGCCACCGTGGAGGTGGGGGTTTTCCGTCCCACTTGAAAAGATGGCGGCTTTGAGTGACTACAGAACTTCAGGCTGCACCCACCCCGCTCAGGGCTCTCCGGTGGAAGACTCTGGTAAGGCACCCACCTGGTGCCGGCCAGGCCTTCCTCAGCTCGTGGGCCACAGCACCCTGTGAAAAATGCGCCGAGAGAGCCTGCACTGGGCGGCGGCCCACCTCCAAAGCCCATGCCCCGTGGAACCAGGAAGAGGTGTCGGACCACACTGGGTTTCATTTTCCTTTCCAGGCATGGCCCGGGACGGGTTTGTAGCTATTTTCAAAGCTGGACAAACAGCCAGGGAAGTCTGGGTTCATGCATACCAGTCCTCGTCCTTTTAACCTATTAAATTCTGGGCAGAGCACTGTCCAGAACAAGAAGAGAAGGAACAGAAGAGACAGCAGCGAGGTTCCCCACCCTTGGCCTCCTCAAGCGCGGCGTCCCTGTGTCCGGGTTCCAGGGCCGCCCACCAGCTGCCCTACCTGCCTGCAACCCACTTTCCCCGGTGGCCCCACGCCACCGGTTCATCTAAATCCCCCACAGACAACGCCCGAGTCCCCACCCCCTAATGACAGGGAAGGGGTATTGAGTGGCCTATCCATATACAGTATCTAGTTCAACTCTCACTGGCTGCAAGGGGCACTAACAAAAAAACAAAAAACAAAAAACAAAAAACAAGGCAAAAAACCGAGCCGAGGAGGCCAAGCAGAGCAGAGTCGATCACTCTGGGGAATGGCAAACGTGCCGCTCACCTTCCCCGTTCGCTTTGTTGATCTGATGGGATCTTAGCGCCAAAGGGAACTTTAAAGGGGATTTCATTCAACCCAGTTCCCTTCTGTGGCTTGAATTCGCCTCTACAACATCCCCTCCAAGTGGTTACTCAGTCTCTGCACAGCAAGGGCACCAAAAAGAAGGCAGAGAACCTTCAAGTATGTGCAGGGGGCGGTGCGTGGCTTAGTTTGGCCGGGGCTCGCGCAGAACGAGAGAAACTAACAGGAAATAAGGTTGAGAAGCAGGCGGCGGCCAGAGTCAACCATCGCGATCATCGCCGTCGTCGTCGATAAGAACAGCAGTAGAAGCAGCAGTCGTGACCGTAATGATAACGTTTTTTGCGTGCTCGCCGTATACCGGGGAGCTCTCCATGCGTAATCTCCCCAGATCCTTACCCAACCTATGACAGAGGCACCTCTGCAGTTGAGGGAGCCCTGGGGAGATTAAAGGATTTACCCAAAACCACCCGATGGAAACCAGAGGCAGGGTTGGTTCAGAAGCTGCTTCATTTAAACACTATGCTTTTCTAGAATCCAAAGGCCCTTAGGCTTTGTTCCATAGGCCCGATAAGGGTGAAGTTTTATCCCATCGCAATACATTTTTCCGGCACGAAAACTTTGAAACACGGATATCGCAGTCACATAGCATAGCAATTAAATTTGAAAATTAAAACGACAGTGTTGGCACTTTCGCACAGCTTTGCACGACTTCAGTATTTTCCCCAGAGGTCATTCCCATTACAGTGGTGACAAAAAATGAGCAGGTCAAATAACAATATATTGAAAGGGGAGGCTCCGCCTACTTCCGCTGGACTTATGTTGTAAAAAAGAAATGATCAACTTTTTACTCCGCTGCGAAGCGGAAGTTATCACCCGCGAGTAACAAGTGTTCCCAGTATTTTAATGTGCGGCTTCGGCGGACGTCAAAGCTTTTTAAATAGAATGTGTCTCCCACACCATCAGCAGAAGGTGGCTAACGGCTTTATGGTAAGGAAAATCAAGGTGGGCACTAGATTTGAGAGGCTACCTCACGTAGGCCAAGTTCGACCTCCTTGGATGACCCGGACCATTCCCCCTCTGCAGGGCTGGCTCCAAGGGCATGGGACCTATGCAGAGGTACAAGGCCCCGCGCTCACAAAGACCCTTGGCGTGGCTTCGTGCTCCCCGGCCGCCATCTTGAAATCGTTAATTTTCAACGAAGGGCCCCGCGCTTTCATTTTGTACCGTGTCCCCGGGTTATGAAGCTAGTCCTGCCCCTTTCGTTCTCATTCCCTGTGCACCCCCAGTGCCCTGGCTTTTCCTAGGACCCAGGAAGGGGCCCATCTACTCCTGGGCCCCTTCCTGGGCCTACAATGCCCTCCCTCTCTGATCCTTCCCACCTATGCTGCCCGAGCGTGAAAAGGTGTGAGCAGGGGCACCGGATGGTTCGGCCTCTGCACCCTCTGCTAGGCCTCAACCTGAGCCTAGTTGCCCTGGGAGCTGGCGGCCACCACCCTTTTCTAGGGCCTGCGCCAGGTGTCAACCCCAGTTCTCTTCCGTCCCTTGCTGCCTGGCTCTTTTTCTCTGCCCGCGGGATGCCTGCAGCTCTTAGCTTACTTGTACGTGAGAACCTCCTGGCAGGTTCCAGGGCCGATGAGGGAGCAAGCCTGTGCCAGCAGCACTGCCCACTGCTCCAATTCTCTCTGCCGCCTTCTCTCACAGGAGGCTTCCCTGGGAAAGAATTCCCCAGATAGAATTTGCAACAAAGCAAGAAGAGGAGGATATCATTTTCTCACACAAAGGCCACACACAAGGCCGATGGAAACACCAGAAAAGGATGCTTGCGTTCAAGGTTTTTTTTTTTTAAGTTGATTTATTCTGAGAGAGAGAGAGAGAAGGCATGTGAGTGGGGGAGGGACAGCAAGAGAGAGGGACAGAGAGAATCTCAAGCAGGCTAGATGTACTACTGTCAGTGAGATCATGACCTGAGCCGAGATCAAGATCAAGAATCAGGCGCTTAGTCGACCAAGCCACCCAGGCGCCCCGAGGTCCAAGTTTTTACTGCGCAATTTAGAGCCAGGACTCCACTGCCTGAGGGGGTCAAGACGATACGGACACTTGAGATTCATAGACACTACGGTTACCAAAACTCACTTTAGCGAATCGGTTCCATCAAGGCCACGCATCCGAACAAATACTCGTCTTCTTGTTCACAGCAACACCATTTGGCCGACGGCCAAAAGGTAGGGCCAGCCACATGCCCGTCGGCGGACGACCGCGTGAAGGAAATGTGGTGTAGCCACACGAGGGGACAGTGTCCAGCCATAAAAAGGAACGGAGCCCTGGTGGGCGCTACGACATGGGAGGACCTTGACGTGTCGTCTGATCCCATTTACGGGAAACATCCAGAGTAGAGACAAGTCCATAGAGACAGAGAAAGAGATTAGAGGTTGCCAAGGGCTGAGGGGAGGGAGCCCAGGGGAATGACCGCTGAATAGGTCCAAGGTTTCATTTTAGCGTGATGGAAACGTTTGGGAACGAGACAGCAGGTCGGTTGCACAACACCCTGGACGTCTGAAATGCCGCTGAATTGTTCGCTTTAAAACTGTTCATTTTATGTTATGTGAATTTTTACCTCGATTAAGAAAGCGGGGGGTGGGGGGGCGGCGCGGGTTGGTGGAGAGAGAGAAAAAAAAGAAAGAAAAAGTAAATCATAGGCCCATTTCCTCACACCCCAGTGTCTGGTTGGGGGTGGAGTGAAAGTCTGGTTCTTAACTCTTTCCGTGCTGCACCAATTTGATGAAGCCCCAGACCTTTTCTCAGAATCATGAAAATGCAGAAAAGAAAAGAAAAGAAAAGCCTAGGGGCGCCTGGGGGGGTTCAGCCGGTTAAGATCCTCTGTCCCCCTTTCTCTCTGCCCCTCCTCCGATGCTTCTCTCTCTCTCTCTCTCTCTCTCTCTCAGCAAATAAATACACTTAAAGAAAAACCTGAGATCAAGAGCGAAAACAAGTGTATTTCCATGCAGTTACCAAGAGAAGTGTAAACACGGTGCGGGAGTAATAGACATGCTGCTTTAGGCATTAAATAACACAATCCAGTAGTCGGTCGGTCCCCTGTCCGGCATAAATTCAAAGTCGTGAGGAGCGTGTAGATATCTGCAGAAGGTGAACAGATATAAAAATATCTGCGGTGTCTTGGTGACCCAGTCACGGGAACTGCCAAGGCTACAGACCTTCCTTGCCGAGAAGGACGGCAGCTTGTCCGTGAGCCAGACGAGAAACAGGTTCTCCCCAGGAACTAAATGTGCCTGCGCCCTGATCTTCGACTTCCCAGCCTCCAGGGCGGTGAGAAATAACTTGTGTGTCGTTTAAGCCGCTAGGTCTGTGCTATTTTGTGACAGCGGCCGGTGCTCAGAGCCTTGCCCGCCCATAGATCTGCTGGAAGGAAATGCTAACGCTCAGTTCGAGGTTAATGAAAGGATGTAAGTTTTTTTTCCTTTCTAAGTTCAGGGACTCCCTGGGGTCCCTCCAAGGCCCTCTCGGATGACCGTGGACCCGAGCCTGTCTAAGGGAGGGGGTCTCTGGACCCAGAAAAAGTCACCAACAGAATTTCTGAGACAGAATGGAAGGGATCATGGTGTGGCTATCAATGAAGCAGACAAACCAACGAATATCTGCTTTGGGAAGGTAACCTACCACTGCCTCCTGCGTGTTCTCGGCCTGGCCTAGATTCTAGGCCGTACTAGCAACTTACTCACAAGGGCTTAGACGCGAGCTCAGAGCGACCAGTAAACTGGACAACAGTTGGAAGAAAGGCCAGCTTATAAGTGTCACCTTACGTTTGGGGCTCCGGTAATTCCTTAGGTAACGCGAGTCACATTTGTCTGGTGTTTGTGAACTTTGTCGATGCGGTTTCTTCATCTTGTGTGTCATTTTCTCCTGAAGGCGGCCTTGGGCAGATAAAGGGACTAGGTATTGGCATCAGGATTTTGCAGTGGATGAAAGCCAGCACAGAGAGGGGAAGCGACTTGCCCAGTGGCATTCAGCTGCTCAGCAGAGCCAAGGGCAGAAAGCAAAGCCCCTTATTTTCTGCGGTGGGCCCCTAGCCCTGGAGGCGTGATTTTAGGCGCGGGAGCCTAAACACCTCAGGAAGCAGATTATATAGGATGAAACGGAGCCAGATGTCGTGGTTTATGAACGTCGGTCGTGTGAGAGTAGTGTTGCTAACTCCAGGATGATTTATTGGTACTGGAAGTGTTCCCGACACTAAGTAAACAGCACCCGATTCTGTTGCGGCCGTGGCCGTGGCGGTGGCGGTGACAGCGTGCGTTTGGTTAGTTTTATCCTCCATGAATCCATTTCTCAGATTTGAACCTGCGTGCCTGGCTTCCAAAGACCCACAGTGACTCCTTCACGAAAATGGCGTCCCCGACATAAGCCGCACCCCCCCCCCCCCCAACGCGCGTGCACACACACACACACACTCTATCTTAACTACCAGTAGTCCTTGGCAGGAAGAGAAAGCACATGTTTGGACTTAACTCTTTCTGTTTTTCTATTTATAGACTGGGACACAATTTTAGTTTGGGCCAGGAGGAGGTATTTTAATGTTTGAATAGTATATTTTGTACTCTCAGGCTCTATTTGCATAAATGCCTTACTTTTCTAGCTAGAATACTGGATCCGGTTTGCATAATAATGTGGCTGGCCTTGGTCCCTGGTTCCTGGTTCCTGCGAGGTAGCCTCTAAACCCTTGGTGTTTCCCAAGTGGTTGCACGGTCTTTGTTATTCCTGGTGCGCCCCTTGGACAATGTCTGATTGTTTATGATAACGAGGTGGCTTACAGAAAAGTTGCAAAAACACAGTGAAGAATTCCTGTGTACCCTGCACCCAGACTCATCAACTGTTAATACTTTGCTACATTTGCTTTATCATTCTCTCTCTCTATATGTATCTTCTAAACCCCCGAGAGCAAGCCGCGAATATAATGCCTTTTTGCTCCCGGATACTCGGTGTGCATTTACTAAAAACAAGGACGTTCCCCAGCACAGTCACTGTACAATTACCAGTACTAAGAAGGTTCCCGTTGCTACAAAACTGCTATCTAATCTACAAATCTCATTCGAATGTTGCCTATCGGCCTGATAATGTCCTTCTAACAAATCTTCCTTCCGGTCCAGGTTGCGATCCAGGAGCACGCGTCCCATGTAGACGTTATGTCCCTTCAGTGTCTTTGAGTTTAGAACTTCCTCAGCCTCTCTCGGTCTTCCAGGACACTAATATTTTTGAAGGCGACGGGCCAGTTGTTCTGTGGAATTTCCCTTGAGTTAGGTCTGTCTGGTGTTTCCTCGTGATTGGATTTGGGCTTTGCCTTTTTGGCAGGAATGCTGCATGAGGGATGCTGTGACCTTCTCGGCGTCTCGAATCAGGAGGCTCATGACGTTGGCTTGTACCATGATTGGGGGTGTTAACTTTGATCGCTGGACGAAGGTGCCGTCTGCCGGGTTTCTCCACGGTGAAGCTGTTCGTTTTTGCGACATACTCTTTACTGTATCTCTGTTCCTAAGATGGCGGGGCCATGTCAGCTGTCTGCACAAACAGCTCTTAGGTCAGGGTCTTGGTTCCTTCAGGCTACTACAAGGAAATCCCACTGACTGGGGGGCTTACAGACAGTAGGCGTTTATTCTCACACTTCTGGAGGCTGGACGTGTGACAGCAGGGGGCCAGCACGGTCTCGTGAGGGCCCTCTTCCCAGTCCCAGTGGAAGGGTGAGGGAGCTCTACGGGGCCTCTCATAAAAGAGGGCACTGATCCCATTCAGGAAGGCTCTCCCCTCATGACCTAGTAGGCACCTCCCGAAGGCCCACCTCCTGATACCATCATCATGGGGGTTACGATTTCAACACCTGAAGTTTGGGGAGATACAAACTCCTCCCCCCCCACCCCGCCCCCACCCCGCACAAGCGAGAGTCTGTGGCACGGACGTCACCGGATAAACCATGTCAGTGACGTCTCCACTTAGGTGTCACTTAGATTCAGAGTGCACCCAGCTTCCAAAGGAGACAAAAAAAAAAAAAAAAAAAGGAAGAAAGAAATATGGGAGATATAGTTTCACAAAGCAGGCCCATGAAGGTTTTATCAAACTCTAGAAAATGGGGTAATGGGCACCGTTCGCTCACACCCAGCTTGCTGAGCATCGCAGGATATATAATTCCATCCCAAAGGGCAGGCCAGAAAGTTGGGGGCTGCCCTTCCACCAGTCCCCTCCTGCAGGGTTTATAGTCCCAAAGGGTCTTCAGCTAGCCCGGCACCTAGTAAATGTTGACAATCACCTGTAGTGGAGGGGACTCTATGCTTCACCTGTCCCGCTGGGGGACATGGGCTGAGCAGTTAGGGGGATCCGTGGCTGGGAATAACCACAAGGGTCATCCAGAGCCAGTCCCTTCTCATGTCCCTTCTCATTCCCCGAGCGACCTGGGCGGGTAGGTAAAGCGAACACCCCAGCCTACAGAGAAGAAACTGGGGCTCCAACGTGTAACACGCGCCGGCTCACTCACTAGGCAGACGGACCATTTGATGTGATCGCTTAAGTTTTCTCCTGCAGCGTTTTATTTGCATTTTCCTCCCTCAAGCAGGGGCAGCGCGTAAGAAGGTGAGATCTCAGATATTGCAGAAAACTGTTCCCGGGCCTCAGACTGGGCCAGTCGAAATTGGCTTTTCGCGGTTTTGTTTTGCTTCGATGGGGAGCCCATTCACATTTGTCGTGCTGGCCACTTGTCGGAGGCTTTCCATAACCCCATGGTCTTGGGCTTAGGATGCTTATTTTACAGATGGACAAACTGAGGCTGCCCAGGTGCCGGCACTGGGATCAAATCCAGCTCTCTCTCGGGTTTCAAGTCTGGCCTCTAAGCCCCTCCCCTCTGAGCCAGGATTCGAGCAGGAAGATGCCCCTGGCTGGCAGGCTTTCAAATGCAAATCAAACAAGCAGGCCCTCTCAGCCCCTTGCCCGCTGACAAAAATGTAAAGGTTAAGTAATGTCTGAGGTTGGTCCGAAGGCAGGGAAGGAAGACTGAGAGCAGCTCTCACATGCCCTTGTTGGAAGCGTGAGCTGGTGTAGACTTTCTCAGAGCTACCAGGGGCCCTCACAAATAAACGAGCATTTCCCATTTGATCCGGTGGTTCCCCTGCTAGAAATGTTCTCTAGGGCCGTGTTTGGGCAGTTATGCCAAAATATACACGTACATACACACATGCACATGTATCTGTCCCCATAGCATT
This sequence comes from Herpailurus yagouaroundi, assembly GCF_014898765.1. Taxonomy (NCBI): domain Eukaryota; kingdom Metazoa; phylum Chordata; class Mammalia; order Carnivora; family Felidae; genus Herpailurus; species Herpailurus yagouaroundi. The sequence continues at coordinate 673,012 of NW_024420331.1, forward strand.
GTACGTAAGACGAAGAGCTAGGATTAACCCAAGTGTGTATTAATTAGGAAGTTAGTTAAATATGTGACAGATATGCAAACGATGGAAAATTACACAGCCATGAGGAAAAGACTAAGGCAGGGGTGCCTGGGCGGCATCTGGCTCTTGGTTTTGGCTCAGATCATGATCCTTGGGGTCGCAGGTTCAGGCCCCGAGGCTACTTGGGATTTTTCTCCCCCTCTTTCCCTCTGCTCCTCCCCAGCTCAAGCTCCCTCTTCAAATAAATAGAAAGAAAGAAAGAAAGAAAGAAAGAAAGAAGAAAGAAACCCAATGTGGGGCTTGAACCTACAACCCGGACATCAAGAGTCACATGCTCCACCAACCGGGGCAGCCAGGCTCCCCCAAAGTATAACCCTAAATGGAAAAAAGAGAACCTTCTAAATGTCGTATCTTCTATCTCTGTGCGATAAATAAAGTGAGGTTACGGAGACAATTTCCAGAAGGGAATTTTAAGAACTATGAACAGAAGTTACCTCTGGGGAATCCTCAACCATTTACATTTTACCAGAAGCATGTATTACTTTCATATTTTAAAATATTAAAAATATCCTATTATGTTTTACTTTCACCTTTTATATATTTAACAAACACTATTTGTGTCGGGGCGCCTGGGTGGCTCAGTTGCTTAAGCGTCTGACTCTTGATCTCGGCTCAGGTCATGATCTCAGGGTTTGTGAGTTCGAGCCCTGCGTCGGGCTCCCTGCTTGCCACCCCCCCCCCCCGCCCCACTTCTCTTTCCCTCTGTTTCTCTGCCTCTCTCTGTCCCAGAACAAATAAATAAAACTTTGAAAAGAATATATTATCTGTGTCGGCAATGGGGGAGGCTCTGCCTGTGTGTGTGCGTGGGCAGAGGCTATATGGGAAATCTCTGTACCTTCCACTCAGTTTTGCTGTGGATGTAAAACTTCTCTAAAAAATAAAGGCTATTTAAAACTAAAAAGTAAAAAAAAATATATTTGCATATTTTCCTGCCCAAGAAATTTCATAAAACCCAACACAAAGGCAGTTAAGGCTGCCTTTGAAAGAAAGAGATGAGACCTTGGGCTTGGGGTTTCTTTAGTACGAAAACACGTCTGGAAGGAAGCGAAACTCCCAGCCAAGATAGAGCAGGGACACTTCCTGCTTTTCTGTACCGAGGGAACTTCTGTTCTTAAAGGGGCAGGAGGACAGTTACTAAGACTATGACGCTCATAATCCTAAAGCAAATGGACTGTAGGCAGGTCAACCACAGGCCTCCTTTCTAGAATGCAACCCAAGCACATCGAGTGCAGGCAGCCAGCCTACCACATGCCCAATGAAGAGCCGTCCCAGCTACAGAAGCTGGGTCTTAGATGTTTTCCCGTAAAATGCGAGCACAACGCTACCTTTTGGTGAATCGATTCATATTTTCAGAGGAGCTGCTGTTTGAATCTCCCGGCGATGTGTGTAGGTGCCTGAATATTCACATATTGCATTTCTCAAAGCAGAAGCACCTGTAGCCAGGTTGAACCACCATAAAAAGGTACATTTGTACAGAGGCTTCATTTTTAATTGTTTTAAAGTTTATTTATCTTTTATTGTTTGAAAACATTTTTTTTAATGTGTATTTATTTATTTTTTTTCAGAGAGAGACAGAATGTGAGTGGGTTAGGGGCAGAGAGAGAGGGAGACACAGAATCCGAAGCAGGCTCCAGGCTCTGAGCTGTCAGCACAGAGCCCCACGCGGGGCTTGAACTCACGAGCCGTGAGATCATGACCTGAGCTGAAGTCAGACGCTCAAACTGACTGAGCCACCCAGGCGCCCCAATTTAGTTATTTATTTATTTATTTTGAGAGAGAGAGAAAGAGAGACAGAGACAGAGACACAGAGAGAAAACAAGTGGGGGAGGGGCAGGGAGCGAGGGAAGAACCCTAAGCAGGCTCCACGCTGTCGGCGCAGAGCCTGACGCGGGGCTCGAGTGCACGAACCCTGAGATGGTGACCTGAGCGAGATCAAGAGTCGGACGCTTACCCGACTGAGCCACCTGGGCACCCCCAGGTGTTTCATTTTTAAATGTTGCCATCACTTTGCACCTGCCAGCTCACTCCTGCCTCCTGGCAGCACTGGAAAAGGGTGCGGGAGGGCAGCTGGCACCCCGTCTACAAATGAAGAGACAGGGCACACGGTAAGGGACTGGCCCAAGGTCTCTGGGCATGTAGTGAGGCCAGAAGCGGGTCCCAAGCCTGGCAGGCTGGCTTTTGCCTGGGGCCCCGGCTGGGAGGAGCCGTGGTTTCCTGGGGTTTCATCATCCGTCCACCGGTTTATATGCAAGTAACTCTCCGCTGACTCCTCCCATGCCTGCCTAGACAGTTCGGTGCCCGTGGAGCCATGGGGTGAAGGTCCTAAAGGGGGGGGGGTGCCACGTGGGTCTCGCGAGGATGGGGAGGCCCGGGAAAGCGGGTGAGGAGGCCGGACAGAAGTCTGGCCGCCCTGTCAGCCTCTCGGTGCCCCACCTGGCTACCTCAGCTGGCCTCACGGGGAGGGAGAAGGAGCCCCACAGTGGGGGAGGGGACGAGGCACCTTCACAGCCCATCCCCTTCTTTCCCAATTATCAGGCTCATCGGATAATGGCTTCGGTGGAAAGCAGCCTCACACCTCACACACCCTGTCACCGTGGTCCCTGCCATTCCGATGCCCTGGAGGAAGCACCGAGAAGGCTTGGCCGCCCTTGCCCCCGCAGAGGGCTGTGTGCTCTCCTCGCCCTCTCCCACTGCGGCCCCCCACGCCGAGCAGGGCTGCTAGATGTAGCCAAAATCCCGCTCCGCTGGAATTTCAGACGAATGACAAACACTTTCGAGTGCAAAAGTTACCCCGTGCAATATTTGAGACGTAGTTAAAAAATTATGATTTACCTGAAATTCCACTTTAACTAGGACTCCTGTGTTTTGTCTGGGGGGAAACTGAGACCCGTTCCCAAGATCGATCGTCACTTCAGCTCTCTGTCCATCCAGATCTACCCAAACACAGACACACATGGGCCTTGGTAAGTCTCAGGCCTCAAGGCTCTGGCCTGGGGTCTCTTGGCAGCCCAGCCCCAGCTGGGTCCTAGGCCTGGGGGAGGGAGGGGGAAGAGGGGAGGGGGAAGAGGGGAGGGGGATCAGGGAGGGGCAAGGAGAGAGGGTGGGGGCTTCAGAAGAGAACAGCATTGGAGGAGGCGGCTGAGAGCTCAGCCCGGAAGAGACTAGTCAACAAACTCTAAGGGCACATGGGAGCCACGAACATGATAAATGCTCCTTCAGAGCCTGGAACTGGTCGGCCAATAGGGCCCTGCGTTCAGACCAGAAGAGCCCCCTGCCAAGAGGAGGAAGCAGAAAGACTTCCCTGAACTCCCCAAGGCCTGGCAAGGTCAATGCATTTAGCTGAGGCTCCTCCCCTGCAGAGGCTGGCCTCAGCCCTCAGCTCCTGGTGGCCGCACAAAGGCAGGATTCAGAACCGGGAGCAACACGGAGCCGGCTCCTGGGGACACACTCGGCCCTTCAGGGTCTCATTCGGCAGGGAATCCACCGAGTGCCAGGCAGCGTGCTGACGTGACAACATGGCGCCCGGGCCTGCAGACTGTTTCCAATCGACCTGATTGACGTTTCATTCACATGAAACAGAGTGCCTTCGTTTTACGTGTGCTTTCCACGGGGGCTGACGGCCGTGTATGGCGGTGTGACCACCCTCCCAGATGAGATGCAGAACGTTTCCATCAGCCCCGGAAGTTCCCTGTCTGGCAGCCATTTTAGAGACTTGTGCTTAAATGTGACCTGAGGTGGGAAGCTGTCTCCACTCCCTGAGGCAGCATGCTATCCTCACACCCCCAGGCCCCTGGAGGAAAGCCTTCCGTTGCAACATGTGTCCCTGTTCCCATCTGTTTGTTCCCTGCCACTCTCCCGGTCGGGCTGGCTCTCCTCAGTGGTAGGCCCGGGCTGGTTTCCCTCTGCATCTCCAATGCATAACAGCAAGGGGCCTGAATCACGAAAAGTAGGGAGATGGTTATTATTATCGTTTTCGAACGTTTATTTATTTTTGAGAGAGACACAGAGTAGAGCAGGAGAGGGGCAAAGGGGGGAGACCCAGAATCCGAAGCGGGCTCCAGGTTCTGAGCTGTCAGCCCAGAGCCTGACGCGGGGCTCGAACTCCTGGACCGCGAGATCGTGACCCGGCTGAAGTCGGACGTTTAACCGACTGCGCCAACCAGGCGCCCCATGCTTACCCCCACTTTATAGAAGGGACCCAGGTTACCTAACTTGTCCAAAGTCCCATTTTTAGTGGGTAGGAGCTGGGATTTGAGCCCAGGCAGTCTCAGGCTTGAGGTGCCTCACTTCTTGGGCCCCTACCAAGTTTGAGAGAAGAATCTGGGAGAGACTTGGAAGATTTTTTTTTTTCTTTTTCTGGTTTTGTTTTGTTTTAATTGCCTGGCTTGTTTCCTCTGAAATGTACAATTATTATATGACATAATTACATGCAAACACGATAGATATGACATATGATCACAGAGTAATCAGAGAACTGATCATGCCTCTGAAAATTGGAAGGGAATGTCCGGGGGGATAAAAGCCCAAACTGAGAAATGACACTAACAGCTGTTCTTTTTAGGAAATTAAATTGATTTGTTTTCTTCTCAAAGAGTTTCCACTTCCTGAAAAAATGTATCCTGTTTGCTGTGTGCCCAAAGGCAAAGTTTGTGCATGTGATGACACCCCCAGATAGGCCCGATGTCCTCGAAACAAAAGGCTAGGCCGTCAGGCGTCAGCAGGTTTTTTCTACCCACTGCACTCCTCCCCCCACCGCCACTTTGCCGTCCAGGATATCCAGATTTGTAACCCAAACTTGACATTTCCACTTACCCCTAAGTCATCCACCCTTCCCCGTTTCCCCCCACCAACATACCTCTCACCTCTTCTCCAGGACCTCCTCCCCACTGTGCCCCTGGAGTGTTGTTGCAACAGCTTCCTCTAGGGGGTGCTCTCGCCCTGCTCTGGAGTCAACACTGCCCAGGGTCGGCTTCATGGGTGTGCAACCTGTGTGGTCACACAGGGGCCTGTGCTCAGCCAGCAGGGCCCCAGGCTTGGTTTAACGTCCTGCTGCTGCCATGGGGACATGTAACCAGTTCTGAAGGAGGGCTCACAAACTATGTAGCCGGTCCCAATTCTGACACTGAGAAACGATAGGACTGTAAGATACGGGTCATGGCCAAGGGCTTGGAACGGGTGGGATGCGTGGAAGTAATCAATAAATGGAACCTATCAGGCTCCCCGTGTCATGTGTGAGGAAACAGGGGCCCAGTGACTCGATCAGCAGCACACAGCCGTCACATGACAGAAAGTGAGGCAACTCACTTTCACTTCCCGTGAGAATGTGAACTTTCCTACGTAGCCCCGGCTCTCAGCACGTGGTCACATCTGCTCCTAGCGTATTAACCCTGTGACAGTCAGTACTCAGTGCTCGCCCATACCTCTCTCCATTCCTTTTTCACAAGCCTTGAAAAGTAAGCAGAGCACCGAGCTGGGACTTTTCACATTGGATCAATGAGAGAGTAAGCCAGTGCCTAGCCCGAAGGCCCAAATCCAACACAAGCCTTGCTGAGACAAAGACGGCGACGTCAGAGACGGGCGCGCCATGAGCCCGTTCGTCACGCCTGTTTCTCTCGGGTCTTGAGCCACAACCCTCCTTCCTCTGCAAAAGAGGCTGACCCACGCCAGCTGGAGGAAAGGCTGCTTCTGTGGGGCCATGGGGAGAGGGGCGGTCTTGACCTTTCCTGGGGCTCCCGGATTGCACTACAGGGAGCGGAGGAGGTAGGTCCCGACGCCACCAAGAGCAGCTTTTCATGGTCCCGCGACAGTGAGAGTTCAGCGCCCCGATTTCTGGTGGCGGCAACGGGGCAGCGCTACTGCTGAGGTCAGAGTGGAGCGTTCCGTCCCTTAAGCACACACTCACGCGTGTTGCACCGGCGCTGATGCCCTGCTCTTGGGGAAGGAGCTGGTGGAGGGCAAGCAGGAGGGGGAGAGAATGGCATCTTGCCCTTGGGGATTAGGCTGACTGATGCGGAGCATTACCGCCGCAGGAAGTGCTAAAAGCCACGGATCATGACAACTCGGGGGGAGAAAAGCCGGGGCCTAGAAAGATCGAGGAACAAAGAGGCCTCCCGCGCCCCCTCTCACCCCCCGCGGGAGCTGGAATGTGCCCCTGAGACTTGAAGGAGGAGGAGGAGGCCTAATTGCCTGCTCAGCTCTTCGGCCACCACCGTCACAGTTGCCATACGTTTCTCAACTTAAGCAACACAAATGTATTCTCTTACGGTTCCGGAGGTCACAAGTCCCACGCGGGTCTCACCGGGCCAAAGTCAAGGCACTGGAAGGCCGTGTCCCTCTCTGGAGGCTCCAGGGGGCATCTCCTTTCTTGCCTTTAGGCTTATGGAGCCTTCCTTTGTCCTCAAAGCCAGCAATGTTGCCTCTCTCCTGCCCTGTTATGTTTCCCTCCCGTCCTCCTGTTCTGCCTCCCTCTCGCCCGGCTCAGGACCCTTGTGAGAACACTGGCCCCACCTGGGTAATTGAGGCCGCTCCCTACTTCCAGGCCCGCTGACCAGCAGCCTTCGTTCCAGCTGCAACGTGAATTTCCGGTTGCCTGGTTGCCCAGACATTCACGCAGTTCCGGGGACTAGGATGCGGACTGCTCCCCTCCCTCACCCTCTCCCTCTGCCACTCCCCTGCTCACGCCCTCGTTCTCTCTCTCAAGATAAATAAGTAAACCGTAGGGGCACCTGGGTGGCTCAGTCGGTTGAGCGTCCGACTTCGGCTCAGGTCACGATCTCGCGGTCCGTGAGTTCGAGCCCCGCGTCGGGCTCTGGGCTTGATGGCTCGGAGCCTGGAGCCTGCTTCCGATTCTGTGTCTCCCTCTCTCTGTGCCCCTCCCCCGTTCATGCTCTGTCTCTCTCTGTCTCAAAAATAAATAAACGTTAAAAAAAAAAAGATAAATAAGTAAACTTTAAAAGAAAAACTACCTGACATGGTTATTATTCCCTTAGAGTAGAGACGAGCAAAGTGAAGTTCGGAGACAGTGAAAAACCTGCCTGGTGTCACGCTGTCGGCTTTAGTTCCTCCCACCACACCTGCCCCGCCACGCTACCCCTCCGACCCTGCCTGCCCTGGAGAGCACCGTTAGTCTGACTTCCCGAAGAGAATTATGGGACTTAACAGCATGTTCAAAAACGTAACTGGCACCCCATCCCCCCGAGATGACAGATGGCCATTTTGTGGATGGAGCTCACCCACTCACAGTCGTGGCCTCCGTGTAGTAACCTTTAAATGGACTTGACCTAAATTGTGTTTGGAGCCTCGTACTCCAGAGAATACAACAGCCTACAACGGTAATTCTCAGTTGGGGAGGTTTAAAGGGATTTGATACAAACTGCCGGGTAACTCAAAAGTCACAGTGCCCCATGGCTTCCTTTTAGACAACCCGGAAGTGTTTGAAGGTCAGCTAATACAAACGCTTCATTCAAAAATGAATAAAGTAAATAGCAGGCCCGTATTCTTTGGGAGCAGTTAATGGTGGCAATTTGGGAAAGAGAGAGACAGAGAACCTGACTCTGTTTTATGCTCAATTTTAATCGGGTTCCTATTCCTCTATCCTGTGCTTTTTCTTTTTCTTTTTCAAAAAAATTTCTTTTAATGTTTCTGTTTGAGAGAGAGAGAGAGACCAAGCGAGAGCCAGGGAGGGGCAGAGAGAGAGGGAGACAGAATCCCAAGCAGGCTCCAAGCTCCGAGCTGCCAGCGCAGATCCCGACGTGGAGCTTGAACCCACAAACCGTGAGTTCATGACCTGAACCGAAGTCCTTCACTCAACCGACTATGCCACCCAGGCGCCCCAAGTGCTAATTTTTTCTTACCAAGTGTTGGGTTTTATTTTAAATGTGCTCAAGGCATAAGGAACCTAATCTAGTTAGTGGGTGTGAGGATCCCATTAACACGGGAGCAAACGTTGCACATCGAACAATGGCTCTCGGGCCTGGCTGTTCACTGGGAGCACCCGGGGATCTTTCCAAACTCCAGCCGCCCATGTGGTATCCAGACCAGTTGATCAGAACCTGGGGCGGGGCCCTGGCAACGGCACGAGCCCATTAAACTCCCAAGTGGCTTCCAGGCAGCAAAGGTAAGAGCCTCCTCCCCAGAGTTTACTTTCCTCACTCTCGCTTCGCATTGCCGCATTGCCGTTTCTTGGCTTTTCTGTTGTTTATTAGGAGCACTTGGGAAAAGCTTAGTATCTACTTACCACCAGAGGCCCTGGCTCCGAAGGAGGTGAAAGGCCTTAGGGCTTTTTTTTTTTTTTTTTCTAGATGGTTCAGGGACTAAGTTAAAGCCCCACACCTAGAAAACCTGTTCTCCCAGCCTCGAGTGACATCACCAGGAGCCAATAAAGAACTTCCACTTGAGTTGACCAGTCAATGTCTAAATGGATGAGACTTAGACACAGCTGGACAAACCTTGCAGGATTAGGACTTCCCCCCCCCCCAAAACTTGTGTGTTTTTTAATGAGACAGAGTCCACTGTCCGCTTTGCACTAGATGCAGCCTTTCATGAGCTTGGTTCCAACACGTTGGCCCCGAGGCCACTTGCAGGAAAATTGGAGTCCACAGGCAGGTGAGAAGCCCGGTTTCAGAGCAAACAATGAGCGCTCCACACCCTGAGCTCTCTGTGAAGGGAAACCCAAAGCTTTAGGCAGAGTGTTGCTGTCCCCTACCGGCCGTGAGTGGTGTTGAGTCTCCAGAAAGAGTCGCATGCCCCCTGGTGGCGGTAAACCCCCCCCCAGCTGGACCATCTCCTGCACTAGCCTGGCCTTAGCAGAAAGGGCTTTGCCCTCAAATGTACCAGATGGGGTAATGAGACCAGGGAGATGCGCTCCCCTGGTAGTTTATGGGATCTCTGGACCGTGTTCGTGTGAATCCTAAATGAGCCTTCCTTTAAAAAAAAAAAAAAATTTATTTTTGAGAGAAAGAGAGACGAAGAGAGAGCCCCTGCGCACAGGCCGGGGAGGGGCAGAGAGGGAGGCACACCCAGAATCCGGAGCACGCTCCAGGCTCCGAGTTCTCAGCACAGAGCCCGACGTGGGGCTCGACCCCATGAACCCCGAGACCATGACCTGAGCCCAAGCCGGACGCTTCATCGACTGAGCGGCCCAGACGCCCCGCGAGCCTTCCCTTTGTACTGTTTTCCCTTCAACTTTGCTCGGAGGGACATCGTTAGAAACACGCTCATTCGGTTTCAAGATGCTGCCGTCAGTTATCTCTGAAATCGCTGAAAAGGTTAATGTGCGCATCATTTATACAATAATGGTGTTATTGGGGATAATTCGTCATAGCGATGTTTATCAGATCACCTTCCAGAATTTTAGCCCCCATTTTTTTTTTTTTTTTTTTTTTTTTTAAACAACTGCGAGCTAAGATTTACCCTGTGCGACGCCCTGGGTGACACTGTGGGTATGAATAAACTGGGGTCCGGGCCCTCAAGGGATCCGCAGTCTTGTCGGGGAGGGAGGTGGAACGACCGTGACCGGGACAGAACGAGCAAGTGTCGCCATGCAAAGTGCCGTCGAATGTGGACATGGAAATCCTTGACTGTGGCTGTGGGACTTGGGCGATGTTTAGACCAGCGGTTCTCAGCGCCGGTCCCCGACGGGCAGCCGCCACACCACCTGGGCACTAGTTAGAAATGCGGATTCTCGGGCTCGCCCCGGACGGTTTTAATCAGCCCTCCGGGCGGCGCAGAGGCCCAAGTTGAAGATTCAGTGCCTCAAAGAGAAGACGCTACGAGAGAGAAAGAGGGCCCCCAAACACGTAGTACTTTTATAATTAAGGGATGGCGGGAGGGCATTTATACTACTGATCCCTTACATTTGCGTTGTGATTTACCCCCTAGTATCTCATTTGGCCTTTACAGCAATGGGACACGAGACAGAGAAGGGAGTGCAAGAAGGTTAAGTTTGGGGGCAAGAAGCGTTGGGTACGAATCCTCACTATTGGGGGGTTTAGACAGGAGACATATAATTTGGTGGGTTGTTCCTTACCAAATGGCTATTATTTCTATATGTTATTTCTATGATCCCCTGTTGCCCATGAGAAAACCCACGCTTGACTGTGGATGGGAGGCTGCCGCTTGGGTTTCAGGAGACTCTCAGTCCTGGGCTGGTGTCCTCACCCCACGTTTTTTTTTTTTAAAGTTTTTAAATTTGTCTTTGAGAGAGAGAGAGAGAGCACAAGCAGGGGAGGGGCAGAGAGATAGGGACAGAGGATCGAAAGCGGGCTCCGTGCTGTCAGCACAGAGCCGGATGTGGGGCTCCAACTCACAAACCATGAGGTCATGACTTGAGCCGAAGTTGGACACTTAACTGACTGAGCCACAGTCACTTAAGGCGCCCCTTCACCCTACAGTTTCCGCAACAGATGCCTTCTCGCTGTTTATAGGTTGGTTAGCATTTCTGGGTTTTACCATATGTGGGACTGTGGGGGCCTCCATTGGTTTGGTATGAAAATGGCAGCCACTGAGGCAGAGCCGGAACAGATGGAATTGAAAATCAAGAAGTATCAAGGGGCGCCTGGGTGGCTCAGTCGGTTGAGCATTCGACTCTTGAATCGGCTCAAGTCATGATGCCAGGGTCGTGGGATGGAGCCCCTCATTGGGTTTCATGCTGAGCGTGGAGCCTGCTTAAGATTCTTTCTCTCCCTCTGCCCCTCTCCCCTGCTGGTGCTCTCTCTCTCTCGAATTTAAAAAATAAAAATAAAAAATAAAATAGGTTCTCTCTCCACCCCTTCCCCCACTCGCACGTTCTCTGTCTCCCTACAGCTAAATAAATAAATAAATAAATAAATAAATAAATAAAAGAGTTATTGAGAAAGCTAAGTCGCACATAAACACTGGTGAACATCTTACTTTCTCCTCCAAACAAGTCACTTTGGGGGAAGAGATGTACATAAACCCTCCCCTCTTTTTCCCAAGTTTAAGGACAAAAATGGGCAACTTTTGATAACCTATGGCTATTGGATAGAGACTTGGACTCTTTTAAGAATTTACTAGGGGCACCTGGGTGGCTCAGTTGGTTGAGTGTCTGACTTTGGCTCAGGTCATGATCTCACGGTTCAGGGGTTTGAGCCCCACGTCAGGCTCTGTGCTGACAGCTCGAAGCCCGGAGCCTGCTTCTGATTCTGTGTCTCTTTCCTCCTCTCTCTCCCCTCCTCCCTTGCTCATGCTCTCTCTCAAAAATAAATAAGTGTTAAAAACAATTACAAAGCAAAAAAAGAATTTAGTATATTTTTTCCTTATACGTGTAGCACAAAAACTGGGAAAGTGGTCCCGGCATGGGGTGGGCAGACACCAGGGACCTGCTAAACCTCCTACAGTGGACAGGACACCCTCCCCCTCCAAAGAATTACCTAGTCCAAAATCCCTGGAGGGGCAAGGTTGGGAAATCCCACCCTACGGTATCTCACTGTCACCCCAAAGTCAATGTGTCGGAACACAAGACTGCTTCTCCCCAAGCTTGCCTGTTTCTATAATTGATTCCTCCCTGTCACCCCAACTTTGTCAGGCCAAAGGCTTTAGTGTTGCCTCGAAGCCTGCCTGAGTGTTGCTCCATAAATCCATTCAGTCTGCACAGTGTGCAGATTGTTGCCTTACAACGTGCGTCTGATTCATGCCTTCCCGTCCTCACCAGCCCTAGCCAGGCATCACTCCCCATTGCGATTTGTCCAGTGTCATCTCTGCTGGGTCTGTGCTTCCGGAATTCAGGAAGCCTCGTGTCCAGATGGTGCTCCATGGGTGGAAATACTATGGAGAAAGAACTCTGGCTCAACACAAACACAAATTTCTAATTATTAAATGAAAACATATACATAAAATTTAAATGCATTGTTGGGGGCGCCTGGGTGGCTCGGTTGGTTAAGCATCAAGTTCTTGACTTTGGCTCAGGTCATGATCTCACAGTTCATGGGTTCAAACCCCGCATCCAGCTCTGTACTGACAGGGTGGAGCCTGCTTTGGATTCTCTCTCTCCCACTCTCTCTGCCCTTCCCCCACTCACGCACATGCGGGCACGCACACAGACACACACACACACACACACACACACACACACACACTCTATCTCTTTCTCAAAATAAACCTAAAAATGTATCTTTGAACATGTATGTTACTATGGCAAATTTTATCTGAATTAAACGTGCTTCATGAAGGAAGGATCAATATACTGACATAAATTTTAAACTTTCTTTGGAAGTTCCACTCAAACATCTTTGTTATGTACTTCTTACCCCTTAATTCGTTCATATATCTGTCAAACAGTAAGTCCTATAAAGATCACAGGTGGTTTGTGGGTTATCACAGCCTGTGAGGTGGAACTATTTTCTGTTCCTTCCCTCCACTGGTTTTTCTCTCTCACCCCAGCCTTGCTTCTTCTCTGACCTGCACACTCACCCCATCCTCCCAGTTCTTTCTTCTCTTGTTCACCAGCTTACACAGCAGATACCTGTTCACCTTTAGCCACTTTTTAGTGTATGCACTGAACCAGAAGAAGAAATGCCTCTGAGGGCATCTTCAGGATTTTGTCTTTCTTTTTTGTTTTGTTTTCATTTATTTATTTTATTTGTTTATTTTTTGTGTGAGAGGGAGCGCACATGCACGCTCACAGGGTGGAGAGGTGTAGAGGGAGAGAATCCCAAGAAGGCTCCCTGCTCAGTGCAGAGCCCGACTCGGGGCTCCGTCCCAGGAACTGTGAGATCACGACCTGAGCTGAGACCAAGAGTCAGACACTTAAATGACTGAACCGCCCAGGTGCTCCTGGGATTTTTGTCTTTTTTGTGTTTTCTTTTTGATGAGATGATGCTTTTCAGTGACTCTGCTGTTATGAAATGGAGGGTAGAAAAAACATTTAAAGGGAAATAGAGAAATTGCTGTGGCATGCAATTTCCTCAGAATTTCTTTATGTAAAATAAGTAAATGATTTTAAATAAACAAATTCTTCATTAAATAAAAATGAGATGTTGTGGCATCTCGTGTTCCTAATTTCTTTATTTTAAATTTCATTCAATTAGTATGTTCTTTTTAAGTTTATTTATTTTGTGTATGTGAGAGAGAGAGAGAGAGAGAGAGAGCTCAAGCACAAGCAGGGGAGGGGCAGAGAGAGAATCCCAAGCAGGCTCCTCACTGTCAGCAACGGGCCTGACTTAGGGCTTGAACTCACAAACCATGAGCTGAGATCAAGAGTTGGATGCTTAACAATATTAATTCTTCCAATCCATGGGCACGGAATGTTTTTCCATTTCTTTGTATCTTCTTCAATATCCTTCATAGGCTTTCTATAGTGATCAGCATACAGATCTTTGACATCTTTGGTTAGGTTTATTCCTAGGTATTTTATGATTCTTGGTGCAGTTGTGAATGGGATCAGTTTCTTTATTTGTCTTTCTGTTGCTTCATTGTTAGTGTATAAGAATGCAACTGATTTCTGCACATTGATTTTGTATCCTGAGACTTTGCTGAATTCATGTATCAGTTCTAGCAGACTTTTGGTGGAGTCTATTGGGTTTTCCATGTATATTATCATGTCATCTGCAAAAAGTGAAAGCTTGACTTCTTCTTTGCCAATTTTGATGCCTTTGATTTCCTTTTGTTGTCTGATTGCTGGTGCTAGGACTTCCAATACTATGTTAAACAACAGCGGTGAGAGTGGACATCCCTGCCGTGTTCCTGATCTCAGGAGGAAAGCTCTCAGTTTTTCCCCATTGAGGATGATATTAGCTGTGGGCTTTTCCTAAATGGCTTTTATGATGTTTAAGTATGTTTCTTCTATCCCAACTTTCAACAAAACTAAAAGGCAACTGACGGAATGGGAAAAGATATTTGCAGATGACATATCGAACAAAGGGTTATATCCAAAATCTATAAAGAACTCACCAGGGGCACCTGGGTGGCTCAGTCGGTTAAGCATCTGACTTTGGCTCAGGTCATGATCTCACAGTTCGTGGGTTTGAGCCCTGCATTGGGCTCTGTGCTGACAGCTCGGAGCCTGGAGGCTGCTTTGGATTCTGTGTCTCCCTCTCTCTCTCTGCCCCTCCCCTGCTCACACTGTCTCTCTCTGTCTCTCAAAAATAAATAAATGTAAAAAAAAATAACTAAAAAAAAAAAAACTCACCAAACTCCACACGAAAAAGCAAATAATCCAGTGAAGAAATGGGCAGAAGACATGAATAGACACTTCTCTAAAGAAGACATCCAGGTGGCCAACAGGCACATGAAAAGATGCTCAACGTCACTCCTCATCAGAGAAATAAAAATCAAAACTGAGATATCACCTCATGCCGGTCAGAGTGGCTAAAATGAACAAATCAGGAGACTATAGATATTGGCGAGGATGTGGAGAAACGGGAACCCTCTTGCACTGTCGGTGGGAATACAAACTGGTGCAGCCGCTCTGGAAAACAGTGTGGAGTTTCCTCAAAAAAAATTAAAAATAGACCTACCCTATGACCCAGCAATAGCACTGCTAGGAATTTACCCAAGGGATACAGGAGTGCTGAGGCATAGGGGCACTTGTACCCCAATGTTTATAGCAGCACTTTCAACAATAGCCAAATTATGGAAAGAGCCTAAATGTCCATCAACTGACGAATGGATAAAGAAGTTGTGTTTTATATATACAATGGAATACTACTTGGCAATGAGAAAGAATGAAACATGGCCTTTTGTAGCAGCTTGGATGGAACTGGAGAGTGTTATGCTAAGTGAAATAAGTCATACAGAGAAAGACAGATACCATATGTTTTCATTCTTATGTGGATCCTGAGAAACATAACAGAAGACCATGGGGGAGGGGAAGGGGAAAAAAAAGGTACAGAGAGGGAAGGAGGCTCTTAAAAACTGAGAATAAACTGAGGGTTGATAGGGGGTGGGGGAGAGGGGAAAGTGGGTGATGGGCATTGAGGAGGGCACCTGTTGGGATGAGCACTGGGTGTTATATGGAAACCAATTTGACAATAAATTTCATATTAAAAAAAAAAGAGTTGGATGTTTGACTGAGCCACCCAGATGCCCCCTTAGTATCTTAATATCTACTGACCAGTCATTAATGACTATCTTTATCTATATATAGATACTTCTCCGCATGTATCTGTATGTATATATTTTACATACATGTACGCATATCATAGTGTTTCCAATGCAAGCAGTATCGCTAGAGTATCCATTCTTGGTTGGGTCTGGTTTGCTGATTTAATGGTGGAAATTCTTTCAAGATTAGAGACTAACCGCTTTAGTCATTCCCACTGGATTTACCATCTTCAAAACTACAATATTCCTTAAGTCACTAGAGAGCACGTTCAGCCACAGCAAAGATCAGTATCATGTCTCTTTTCAGTTCGAGTACTAAAATTATCCTTTATATGGCTAATAATGTTTTAGAAATGAATATTAACCACTTCATCCTATACTAGAGAATTTGGTGTGTTCTCATTTTTACAGTTTCATTATTTACTGCTTCTGCATTATAATCTGCTTTATTGTCACTTCTCTCTTTAGAAGCAATAATGTTCCTTCTGGAGACCTAGTGCGCCCAGTTCAAGGAGCCAATCAGGGGGCAATAAAGGCCTCAAGCATGTGGCCTAAATTATTTTTTTTTCTGCTTTTAAAACACAAAAATCCAGGACACCCGAGTGGCTGAGTCTGTTAAGCATCCGACTTGATCTTGGCTCAGATCACGATCTCACAGTTGTGAGTTTGAGCCCTGAGTCAGGCTCCTCCCTGATAGCGTGGAGCCTGCTTGGGATTCTGTCTCTCCCTCTCTCTGCCCCTCCCCTGCTCTCTCTAAATAATAAATAAATAAACTTAAAAAACACACACACAATTCATATCAGAATAGTAACTGTCAACATATATATGGAAGCACTTCCACGGGCTCACTAGCGTGGCTGACTCTCTATCAGGCCTTCACATCAGCAGTTCCAAAGAGGAAGAGAGAACAGGAAACCCAACAGTTGCCTTGCAAAAAAAAAAAAAAAAAAAAAGGAATCCATGGTCTAATAAGTTGGGACACAGTGTAATATCGCTCCCTCTTGGAGATCACAATGCCTATTAGAAATACTATAATGGGGTCCCTGGGTGGCTCAGTTGGTTGAGCGTCCAGCTCTTGATTTTGGCTCAGGTCAAGACCCCAGGGTCGTATGATCAAACCCTGTGTCAGGCTCCACACTGAGGGTGGAACTTGCTTAAGATTCTCTCTCTCTCTCTCTCTCTCTCTCTCTCTCTCTCTCTTTCTCTCCCCCCCCCACTCTGTCCCAGTCCCTTCTCTTTCTCTCTCTCTACAACAAAACCAACCAACCAACAAAGAAATAATATAATGACCAAGCAGCTCCCAAACTTATTTGACCTCAGGCACATTTTTGGTGGAGTACTTACTAACGTGGTATGGGGCTAACTTGGGGAGATACAGTCAGGAACCACCTTCTGGGGGCCTGATTTCAGACTTGCTGTATTTGTTTATGGACTATCACATGGTCTCTATATACAGTTTGTAGTCAACTTACTTCTGTTTCATGATATCTTCCCTTGGTTCCTTCTTTGTCTATGCTTTACCTGCTTTGAACCACAGCCCAACATTCAGATAAGAATGCAAATAATTCTTGCCCAGGCTCAGAGCCTCATGGAGTCAGCATCATGGCCTCCGAGATTGTTGGCGCTGTATGGTACCCAAGACACAACTGGCATGCTTGCTCCTGGGAGTGGGAAGGTGGGAAATGGAGAGGGAAGAAGTCCTTCCCCCCTCCATAGATGCTGCAGTGTGACATTTGACAGTGTGACCTCCTACTCACACCACATCTGTCCTGGTGTGCAGCTCGACAAGTCTCTCTAAACATTCATTCATTCATTCAATCACTTGAAAAGTATTTCTTGAGAATGCTTATTGCGTATCAGGCATAGTAATGAATATTAAGGACAGAGTCATGGGCAAAAGGCACCTTCCCTCATCTCTGAAGCCTACAGTCCAAAGGAACACCCATGTGTTAACACCACACCATCCATTTCACTATTATCTACCCAACAAAACGTGTGATAAATGCTAAGATGATATATAAGGGGGCAGCTAAGTGAAATTTGGAAATTAGGGGAAAGCCTCTCTAAGAGACATTTAACCACTTCCTGTAGGAGGAGCAGGAATTAGCTAAGTGAAGTCTGGAGGAAGTGGTGACTCAAGGCACTAGTGTGTGTATAATTGCTGAGGCAAGAGAATTTGGTGTGTTCTCAGTAGGAACCAAAGGCTAGTGATGAGGGTACTTCGAGCAGAGGCTGGAGGGGCAGGCAAACGGGAGGTCACAGAGGCTCTTCTGCATCTTGTTCGGGAGTTAAGATTTCAAACTTAATTGAGAAGTCACACCTTTTACAAGAATCACTCTGGCAGTTGGAACTGAATTGGAGGGACCAGAACGGAGATCCAGAAGCCAATGGGAAATGCTGACCGGGACAAGGGGTGCCGATGATGGAAATGGAAGATGGATGGGAGAGAAATTTAGGAGGTCAAATCAAGAGTACTTGATAAATGGTTACATGTGATGGGTGCCAGGGTGGTCCAGTCGGTTCAGCGTCCAGCTCTTGATTTCGGCTCAGGTTATGATCTCACGGTTTGTTGAGTTGGAGCCCTGCATCAGGCTCTGTGCTGACAGCGCAGAGCCTGCTTAGGATTCTCTCTCTCCCTGCCTCTCCCCTGCTCACACACACACACACACACACACACACACACACACTCTCTCTCTCACTCAAAATAAATAAGTAAAACTTAAAAAAAATAAACATATAAGTGGTTGCCGGTGGGAGGGACATGGTAGAGTCAACGGGCCTCAGATTTTTGGCTTTTGGCAACTGCATTTGGGGCTTTTCCTGCAAAAGCCCAGACATTGCTCTTGATCGTCCGTGATCCTCTGGTGCTATCGTAACTAGGGACTTATCCCCAGAACAGTACAGGTATAATGTCAGAGGAGAAGAACACTGGGACAATATGACAGAGGGGTCTTTTCTCTCGACCCCCGGAAATGTATTTCCCACAGGAAAGAAGAAAAAAAACCTCCAACAGTTTCCCAATGACAAGTCTCTTCTCTTTGTGCACTGGAGGGACATTTATTTTTTATAATTATTTTTTTAAGTTTATTTATTTATTTTGAGAGAGAGTGTGTGAGTGGGGGAGTGGCAGAGTTGGGGGGAAAGAGAATCCCAAGCAGGTTCTGAGCTGCCAGCTCAGAGCCCAACACAGGGCTCAAAACCACAAAACTGTGAGATCATGACCTGAGTCATAACCAAGAATCAGACGCTTAACCGACCAAGCCACTCAGGCACCCCTGGGGGGGACATTGATGAAGACCATTTTCCATTCGGGGTCATTGGCACAGGAAGTCCTGAGATGTCCACTTCAGGTTCAAAACAGTTATCTGTTGCCCTGTATCCTCTAAGGCTACGTGATTGTTGAGTAAGACACGGGGCTTCATCAAGTCCCCCATTCCCTAAAAGCACTCAAGGGCAGAGAGGAAGAGAACACAATTGTGTGACCTTCTTTTGTACTCATTGGAAATAATGGATACTATTATGGCTTTAAGTTCAAGGATAATGACAGTGGAAACCTGGCCATATCACCATAATAGCTTTATTAACAGCTGGGAGGGAAATTGCCTATTCTTTCAACCATCATAAAAGACTTTCCCATTCACAAGGACTTTTTCAGTTTTCCTGGAATTCGAAGTCATTGCTAAAGAAGAAAAGCCATGGCTGTTATGGGTTGAGTTGTGGCCCCTGACCTGCCACAAATTTTATGTCTAAGCCCTAACCCTCAGTACCTCTGAATGTGATCTCTTTTGAAAATAGGGCTATTGTAGATGTTATTAGTTAGGATGAAGCCACATTGGAGTAGGGTGGAACCCTTAATCCAATATGACTGATGTCCATATAAGAAGATGAGAGAGGAGCGCCCGGGTGGCTCAGTTGGTTGAGCATCCGACTTTGGCTCAGGTCATGATCTCACAGTTTGTGGGTTCGAGCCCCGCACCTGGCTCTGTGCTGACAGCTCAGAGCCTGGAGCCTGCTTCGGATTCTGTGTCTCCCTCTCTCTCTGCCCCTGCCCTGCTCACACTGTCTCTCTCTCTCAATAAACATTATACATAAACATTAAAAATAAAAATATAAACATTAAAAAAATTTTTTAAAAAGAAGAGGAGGTGACATGGAAGGAAGAGAGCCATGTGACACTGGAGGCCGAGACTGGAGTGACGCATCTACAAACTAAACCACACCAAGGATTGCCAGCAAACACCAGAAGCTAGGAGAGGCAGGGTGGGACCCTCCCATAGAGGTTTCAGAGGAAGCTGAATTTCCGACTTCTAGCCTCTAGAGCTATGAGACAGTATACTTTTAATGTTTTAAGCCACCTAGTCTGTGGTACTCTGTTATGGTGGCCCTAGGAAACTAATACAGTATTAATATTTGAAAATACCTTGGGGATCATTTAGGCCACTCTACAAATGAAGAATCATGCTCAGAAAGGTGGAGTGATTTTCCCCAGAGTCACCCAGTTCCTTCACTATGACCAGAACTGGGCATTCCAGTCTCTGTGGTTCAGGGTTCTTTACAGAGGCCAATAATCAGAGATCAGTGCCAAACAGGGATTTGGCAAATCTTTGCCAGCTCCGAGAAAAAAGCAGAGAACCAAAGAGAGCTGATAGGACTTCAAGAGTATAGGGTAGAATTGCTAGCAGCTTCTGACATGGTGGGGCCATGCTAGTACTGCCACCCAAAATAAAAGAAGAGAAATAAGGCTGTCAGTAGAGTCAAGGTTGTGCGACCATCACTACACTCAGAACACGTGCATCATTCCAACAACAAATCCTGTGCCCGTTAACCCTTTCTATCTTCTCTTAACCCCCAGGCCCAGGCAACCACTTTCCGCCTCTATGGATTTGCCTCTTTTGGACATTTTTGTATAGATGGACTCATAAAACTTGTGGTCTCTTGTGCCTGGCTTCTTTCCACTGTGTGGAGAGATCACATTTCATTCATCCACTGACCAGTTGGTGGATTTGGGCCATGTTTGAACCCACCTTAGGATTCAGTGCATATTAGTTGTTCAAAAGGCATTTGTTTATTAAGTATACATTTTAAATTGAAGAGGAAGATAAGTGTGATGTTATATGACATATTCCAGGCCTGATGATTTTATATTCTTACCAAAGCTGGTCATAGGGGAGGATGAAGCCTTTAAAAAGATAAAAGAAGTTTGGAATGTATGAGACCTATTCTTTCTTAATAGAAGGAGTCAGAGGATCTAATTACAGCTGAAGTGTTAATGATTTACCTCTTGTTGTCTTTGTTTTTTAAATGTTTTTATTTTTGAGAGAGAGAGACAGAGAGAGGCAGAGTGTGAGCGGGGGAGGGGCAGAGAGAGAGGGAGACACAGAATCTGAAGCAGGTTCCAGACTCCGAGCTGTCAGCACAGAGCCCGATGCAGGGCTTGAACCCATGAACTGTGAGATCAGGACCTGAGCCAAAGTCGGACACTTAACCAACTGAGCCACCCAGGTGCCCCTAGGTCTCGTTTTCTTTAGCACATAGCGATGAGCAACGTGTGGATGGTTTTAAGTATTATGGCAGGACCAAATGGAGCATGGAGGCCTGGCAGACCTTCCAGAAAGTCCTTCACACACATAGATGTTGACTGCTACAACATGGCTCCCCCTTCCCACAGGAGTTTTCCCTTCTTTTTCACCCCAAGGATACATGTTCACCTGAGGCCTGATCTTGTAGAGAAGAGGGAAGACTGGTCACCATTGGTTCCATGACTCTCTGCAAGTGCACTTGGACGCAGTGACAACTGGTGTACATCGTAGGCGCTCACTCAATTTTAGTTGCATGAACATCGTAAGAATGAGCTATATCAAAAGAGTGGATAGGGGCACCTGGGTGGCTCAGTGGGTTAAGCATCCGACTCTTAATTTTGCCTCAGGTCATAATCTCATGGTTCGTGGGCTTGAGCCCTGTGTAGGACAGTGTGGAGCCTACTTGGAATTCCTTCTCTCTCTCTCTCTCTCTCTCTCTCTCTCTCTCTCAAAATAAATAAATAAACATCTAAGAACCAACAACAAAACGGTAGAGAATTCCTCTGACAGAGTCTCCACTTGGTAGGAAAAGTTTCTGGAAGTGGGAAGGAGGATCTACCTGGGTCTGACTCCCCAGGTTGCTGGCAAAATGCCATCCTGACAGATTTCTCTCCCAGGAAAAGACTCTACCTTTCTTCTCATTCATATGTCCTATGCTGAGGACAGTGGGAAGCACTTGGTTCGACTGGTAGTTCTAATATCTGGGTCGATTTCAAAGCAAACAAGCCCCAGCATTTCCCTGAGAAGATGTTAGATTTCTAACAGCATCAGGGAAGCCTATTTCTGGAGCTTTATGGAACCAGGTTCTACATCTATTCTTATTCCGAGCCAGAGATCATAAAAGGAAGAGCGAATGCATAAAGAAGCAACAAACTGAGTACCTGTCCTGGGCCACATGTCAGATCTTTGTTGCCTCAGGCTCCTCCTCCACTGTCATCATGTAACACTCCCTGTGTCCTTACTCAGTTGATTAGTCACATTAAACTGAGTAACCTTATCTCCGGGATCCTCAACCAATGTCTCCCCTCAGAGTTCCTCACTCCTCATTCCATGGATCACCATCAGTCAGTAATATGGTATGAAATTTTGCATGGTGTTGTTTCTATTATAAAGGCAAAACACATGCTAAATAGGCTTTCCTAATGCCCTCTCCTCCTTCCCAATGGATTCCACACCTGCCAGGATTTAATTAAATCCATTTAAATCCATGCCAGATTTATCACTTCTAATTCCTCAGGAAGGAACCTTAAATTGGAAAAGACAATCATCAACTTTTATTTGACCCTAATTCTATAACTCTTTCCATCAAAACTCTCGGTGGGGAGCTTGGCGAAGATGCCTACAAGCACCGTGACAGCCACCACCCCACGGATGATGTAAATGATCAGATGAAATCCCAGAGTCTAGGATGACTAATTTAAGAACCTCAAACAGGGGCGCCTGGGTGGAGCAGTCGGTTAAGCGTCCGACTTCAGCCAGGTCACGATCTCGCGGTCCGTGAGTTCGAGCCCCGCGTCAGGCTCTGGGCTGATGGCTCAGAGCCTGGAGCCTGCTTCCGATTCTGTGTCTCTCTCTCTCTCTGCCCCTCCCCCGTTCATGCTCTGTCTCTCTCTGTCCCAAAAATAAATAAATGTTGAAAAAAAAAATTTTAAAAAAAAGAACCTCAAACAGTATGGAAGTTTTTTCGCGTCTCACATCCATGAAATATAGCCAGATCAACACTAAACCATCCTGCACACGTAGAAAACTGATTTGAGGATTAACACAACAATGTGCACAACCTGAACCACAGAACTCAGCAGGTACACAGTGCAGAGAGGTGAATTAGGGGAGAGAGAGAAGCCACATAGGGCATGGAGCTATTTTTGCTTGTGGAGAGAGGACAGAGACGGGGGGAGAATATGGGAAAAGAACTCTCCCACAAAAGGGGCTGGAGAGAAAGTGGAAAAGTAGAAACAGCCACAGGGACTGAACTAAAAAGGGAGAAAGGAGAAAGGAAAGGGTTTAAATTCCATTAAGACTCTATAAACAGGGGGAGCACAGAGTCTGAAACTCTGCAGCTTGATATCTGGTGGTGCTCTGGTGGGAAGGGTGAATCCTCAGGAGCAGAGTGAAGTCCAGGGGTCTTGGGGCCACACGGGGAGAGACAGTTCCCCTGCTGGAAGGACATCTGGTAGAGGCTGTGTGGCCCCCCAAGAGGCAAAGGCCCCAGTGGACCCGGGTGAACAACCACATTCACTGAACAGGTCATTAAGGGTAAAGCCTGGTGCCAGATGTGTGTTGTGATTTTTTCATAATCCCTGAAATGCTGCTGCTACATGATCACATGAACTTTTTCTGGGGCAGGCTGGCACCCCGCCACAGTCTCTGGGCATTGGAAGCAGCACGGTCCCATGAACATTCCTGGGTGCAGCTGGCACTCAGCCATTGCTTGGTGAGACCCTCCTGCAGAGGGGCAGAACGGGTCAAAGCCGCAGTCCCTCAGAAGTGAGGGGTCGGGAAAAACAGCTGCATCTGAGCTAAAACTCAGGAGGGAGGTGCTGCTTGGGGCTTGGTCACGGACAGTGTAAAAGCAGGGAGTGGATGGAAGACGAAGACAAAGGACGGGTGCATAATTGCTGATCCAGGAGAACAGAGTTCCCATCCTAGAGACCAGTTAGCTGGGTGATGCCATTTTCACTGCTCCTGCGCATGCGCATACACACCTACAAGCGCCACAACAATCCACCCCAGTAAGCTAAGCAGCGCCATCTAGTGGAGAATGGAGCTGTTACACTAAGCCCCGCCCAACTGGGCCAACCTTGCTCTTCAGGAACAACACAAGTCTCTCTGCCTGCTTAGTTTGTGGACTATAAAGTGCTTCAGTTTGACTTCTAGGGGAAAACAAAGTAATTTCAGTCATATTTCAGTCCGTTCGCTGGTCCATCTATTCGATTTTCTTTTTTTTCTCTTTTTAATTTTTCTTTTTTTTGAATACAGAAAGATAAAATTTATTTTTATTTTCAACTTCTTTAAAGATATTTTTCTTCTACTATATTTTTTACTTTTGTGTAAATTTTTTCAAATTCTATTTTACTTCCATCATTTCATTTTTTTTCAATTTTTTTTAACGTTTATTTATTTTTGAGACAGAGAGAGACAGAGCATGAACGAGGGAGGGGCAGAGAGAGAGGGAGACACAGAATTGGAAGCAGGCTCCAGGCTCTGAGCCGTCAGCCCAGAGCCCGACGCGGGGCTCGAACTCACTGACCGCGAGATCGTGACCTGAGCTGAAGTCGGACGCTTCACCGACTGAGCCACCCAGGCGCCCCATCCATCATTTCATTTTATTCTATTTCAGTGTATTCATTTTTTTCAAATTTTCAAACGATTTCCTTTTTTTCTTTCCACTTTTTTTCTCTAATCTATCTCCGGGATCTCCGGACCAATATCCAGACCAAAACACACCTAGGATATAGCATCATTTATTTGATTTGTGTGTGTGTTGTTTTTAATTTTAACTTTTTTTTACCTCATTCATTCCTTTTCTCCCTTCAAAATGATGAAACGAAGGAATTCACCCCAAAAGAAAGAGCAGGAAGAAACAACAGCCAGGGACTTAACCAACACAGATACAAGCAAAATTTCTGAACCAGAATTTAGAATCATGATAATAAGAATACTAGCTGGAGTCAAAAATAGATTAGAATCCCTTTCTGTGGAGATAAAAGACATAAAAGCTAGTCAGGATGAAATAAAAAATGCTATAACTGAGCTGCAATCTTGAATGGATGCCACAGCGGCAAGGATGGATGAGGCAGAACAGAGAACCAGCGATATAGAGGACAAACTTATAGAGAATAATGAAGCAGAAAAAAAGAGGGAGACTAAGGCAAAAGAGCACGATTTAAGAATTAGAGAAATCAGTGACTCATTAAAAAGGAACATCAGAATCATAGGGGTCCCAGAAGATGAAGAGAGAGAAAAAGGGGTAGAAAGGTTATGTGAGCAAATCATAGCAGAAAACTTTCCTAACCTGGGGAAAGACACAGACATCAAAATCCAGGAAGCACAGAGGACTCCCATAAGATTCAACAAAAACCAACTGTCAACAAGGCATATCACAGTCAAATTCACAAAATACTCAGGCAAGGAAAGAATCATGAAAACAACAAGGGAAAAAAGTTCTTAACCTACAAGGGAAGACGGATCAGATTTGCAGCAGACCTATCCACAGAAACTTGGCAGCCCAGAAAGGAGTGGCAGGATATATTCAATGTCCTGAATCATAAAAATATGCAGCCAAGAATTCTTTATCCAGCAAGGCTGTCATTCAAAACAGAGAGATTAAAAGTTTCCCAGACAGGGGCGCCTGGGTGGCTCAGTTGGTTGAGCATCCGACTTCGGTTCAGGTCATGATCTCGCAGTTTGTGAGTTCAAGCCCTGCGTCGGGTTCTGTGCTGACAGCTCAGAGTCTGGAGCCTGCTTCAGATTCTGTGTCCCCCACTGTCTCTGCCCCACCCCTGCTTGTGCTCTGTCTCTGTCTTTCAAAAATGAATAAACATAAAAAATTTTTTTAAAAAGTTTCCCAGGCAAATAAAAATTAAAGGAGTTCATGACCACTAAACCAGCCCTGCAAAACATTTTAAGGGGGACTCTCTGAGGGGAGAAAAGATGAAAATAACTAACTAACTAACTAAATAAATACCAAAAGCAACAAAGACCAGAAAGGACCAGATAACGCCACCAGAAACTCCAGCTCTACAAGCAACATAATGGCAATAAATTCATATCTTTCAGTACTCACTCTAAATGTCAATGGACTAAACGCTCCAATCAAAAGACATAAGGTAACAGAATGGATAAGAAAACAAGATCCATCAATATGCTGTTTACAAGAGACCAACTTTAGACCTAAAGACACTTTCAGATTGAAAGTAAGGGGATGGAGAACCATCTATCATGCTAATTGTTGACAAAAGAAAGCCAGAGTAGCTATACTTATATCAGACAATCTAGACTTTAAAATAAGGAATGTAACAAGAGATGAAGAAGCACATTATATCATAATTAAGGGGTCTATCCACCAAGAAGACCTAACAATTGTAAACATTTATGTGCCAAATGTGGAAACACCCAAATATATAAATCAATTAATCACAAACATAAAGAAACTCATTGATAATAATACCATAATAGTAGGGGACTTCAACACCCTACTTACAGTAATGGACAGATCATCTAATCAGAAAATCAGCAAGGAAACAACGGCTTTGAATGACACACTGGACCAGATAGACTTAACAGATATATTCAGAACATTTCATCCTAAAGCAGCAGAATATACATTCTTCTCCAGTACACATGGAACATTCTCCAGAACAGACCACATACTGGGACACAAATCATCCCTCAACAAATACAAAAAGATCGAGATCACACCGTGTATATTTTTAGACCACAATGCTATGAAACTTGAAATCAACCACAAGAAAAAATTTGGAAAGGTAACAAATACTTGGAGACTAAAGCACATCCTACTAAAGAATGAATGGGCTAACCGAGAAGTTAAAGAGGAAATTAAAAAGTATATGGAAGCCAATGAAAATGATAACAACCACAGCCCAAAACCTCTGGGACACAGCAAAGGCAGTCATAAGAGGGAAGTATATAGCAATCCAGGCCTTCCGAAAGAAGGAAGAAAGATCTCAGATACACAACCTAACCTTACACCTTAAGAAGCTGGAAAAAGAACAGCAATAAAACCCCAAAGCAGCAGAAGACAGGAAATAACAAAAATTAGAGCAGAGATTAATGCTATCGAAACAACAACAACAAAAAAAACCCCAGAAAAGATCAATGAAACCAGAAGCTTGTTGTTTGTTTGAAAGAATTAACAAAATTGATAAACCACTAGCCAGTTTGATAAAAAAGAAAAAGCAAAGGACCCAAATAAATAAAATCAAGAATGAAAGAGGAGAGATCACAACCAACACAGCAGAAATAAAAACAATAATAAGAGAATATTATGAGCAATTATACACCAATACAATGGGCAATCTGGAAGAAATGGAAAAATTCCTAGAACATATAAACTACCAAAACTGAAATGGGCATAAATAGAAAATTTGAACAGACCCATAACCAGTAAAGAAATATAATTAGTAATCAAAAATCTCCCAAAAAACGAGTCCAGGGCCAGATGGCTTTCCAGGGGAATTCTACCAAACATTTAAGGAAGAGTTAACACCTATTCTCTTGAAGCTGTTCCCAAAAAATAGAAATAGAAGGGAAACTTCTAATCTCTTTCTATGAAGCCAGTATTACCTTGATTCCAAAACCAAAGACCCCACTAAAAAGGAGAACTATAGACCAATTTCCCTGATGAACATGGATGCAAAATCCTCAACAAGATACTAGCCAATGGTATCCAACAATACATGAAAAGAATTATTCTCCACGACCAAGTGGGATTTACACCTGGGATGCAGGGCTGGTTCAATGTCTGCAAAGTAATCAATGTGATACATCACATTGATAAAAGAAAGGACAAGAGCCACATGATCCTTTCAATAGATGCAGAGAAAGCATTTGGCAAAACACAGCATCCTTTCTTGATAAAAAAAAAAACCCTCAAGAAAGTAGCGATAGAAGGATCATACCTCAAGATCATAAAAGCCATATATGAAAGACCCACTGCTAATATCATCCTCAATAGGGAAAAAACGAGAGCTTTTCCCCTAAGGTCAGGAACACGACAGGGATGTCCACTCTCGCCACTGTTATTCAACATAGTATTGGAAGTCTTAGCCTCAGCAATCAGACAACACAAAGGAATAAAAGGCATCCAAATCGACCAGGAGGAGGTCAAACTTTCATTCTTTGCAGATGACATGATACTCTATATGGAAAACCCAAAAGATTCCACCAACAAACTACTAGAACTGATCCATGAATTCAGCAAAGTCGCAGGATATAAAATCAATGCACAGAAATTGGTTGCATTCCTATACACCAGCAATGAAGCAACAGAAAGAGAAATTAAGGAATCGATCCCATTTACAATTGCACCAAAACCCATAAAATACCTAGGAATAAATCTAACCAGAGAGGTAAAAAAATCTATACACTGAAAACTATAGAAAGCTTATGAAAGAAATTGAAGAAGACACACACACACACACAAAAGGAAAAATATTCCATGCTCCTGGATAGGAAGAACAAATATTGTTAAAATGTCAATACTACCCAAAACAATCTACATATTCAATGCAATCCCTATCAAAATAACACCAGCATTCTTCACAGATCTAGAACAATCCTAAAATTTGTTTGGAACCAGAAAAGACCCTCAATAGCCAAAACAATCTTGAAAAAGAAAACCAAAGCAGGAGGCATCACAATCCCAGACTTCAAGCTGTATTCCAAAGCTGTAATCATCAAGACAGTATGGTACTGGCACAAAAATAGACACTCAGATCAATGGAACAGAATATAGAACCCAGAAACGGACCCACAAATATATGTCCAACTAATCTTTGACGAAGCAAGAAAGAATATCCAATGAAATAAAGACAGTTCTCTTCAGCAAGTGGTGCTGGGAAAACTGGACAGCAACATGCAGAAAAATGAACCTGGACCACTTTCTTACCCCATACACAAAAATAAACTCAAAATGGATGAAAGACCTAAATGTAAAACAGGAAGCCATCAAAATCCTTGAGGAGAAAGCAGGCAAAAACCTCTTTGACCTTGGCCACAGCAACTTCTTACTCAACACGTCTCCAGAGGCAAGGGAAACAAAGCAAAAATGAACTATTGGGACCTCATCAAAATAAAAGGCTTCTGCACAGTGAAGGAAACAATCAGAAAAACTAAAAGGCAGCCAACGGAATGGGAGAAGATATTTGCAAACGACATATCACATAAAGGGGTAGTAACCAAAATCTATAAAGAATTTATCAAACTCAGCACCCCCCCCCCAAAAATAATCCAGTGAAGAAATGGGAAGAAGACATGAACAGACACTTCTCCAAAGAAGACATCCAGATGGCCAACTGACACATGAAAAAATGCTCAACATCACTCATCATCCAGGAAATAAAAATCAAAACCACAATGAGATACCACCTCACACCTGTCAGAATGGGTAACAACAACTTAGGCAACAACAGATGTTGATGAGGATGTGGAGAAAGAGGATCTCCTTTGAACTGCCGGTGGGAATGCAAACTGGTGCAGCCACTCTGGAAAACAGGAGGTTCCTCAAAAAATTAAAAATAGAACGACCCTACGACCCAGCAATTGCACTACTAAGTATTTATCCAAGGGATACAGGTGTGCTGTTTCGAAGGGACACATGCACCCCAATGTTTATAGCAGCGCTATCAACAATAGCCAAAGTATGGAAAGACCCCGAATGTCCATCGATGGACAAACAGATAAAGAAGTTGTGGTATATATATACAATGGAGTATTACTCGGCAATCAAAAAGAATGAAATCTTGCCACTTGCAACTACGTGGATGGAACCAGGGGTATTATGCTAAGCGAAATTAGTCAGAGAAAGACAAATATGACTCATATGAGGACTTTAGGACACAGAACAGATGAACATAAGGGAAGGGAAGCAAAAATAATATAAAAACAGGAGGGTGACAAAACATAAGAGACAAATATGGAGACCAAACTGAGGGTTACTGGAGGGGTTATGGGAGGGAGAATGGGCTAAATGGGTAAGGGGCATTAAGGAATCTACTCCTGAAATCATTGTTGCACTAGGTGCTAACTACCTTGGATGTAAATTTAAAAAATAAAAGAAGTTGGGGCACCCGGGTGGCTCAGTCGGTTAAGCGTCTGACTTCAGCTCAGGTCATGATCTCACGGCTCATGAGTTCGAGCCCCGTCAGGCTCTGTGCTGATAGCTCGGAGCCTGGAGCCTGCTTCAGATTCTGTCTCTGTCTCTCTCTCCCCCTCCCCTGCTTGCACTCTGTCTCTCTCTCTCAAAAATATAAGTAAACAGTAAACAAATTTAAAAAAAAATAAAAGAAGAAAAAAAACCCAACTCTTGGTGGGGATTCCACCTGAACAACCACTTTGCAGAACTGGGCTGTATCTATAAACCAACATTAAAATGCATAAGCCCTTGGACTCAGTAATTCCACTTCTAGACTAGTAGTCTCCCAACCATCTGTGAGAGAAGACCATGTTTTTAAAATGCCCAAATGTATCGATCTCTAAACATGTATCTCTTACTTATATTAAACTGATAAAACTCTCAATTTCTCTATCTCATCAAAACCAAGCAACATCTAGATCAGAGATCAGCACCAGTCTGCAGACTACTGTTTTAGTGCCACTGTTCTAAAAGAACTTATTTCATAAATACACCTCCATGTAAGCATATTGACACAAGGGTTATAGACTCATTTATAATATCCAATGATTGGAAACAACCTACATGTTCAGCAGTAAAGTACTGGGAAAATACCTTACGGTATATTCACCTACGGCAGGACTATTCAGCCATCAGAAAGACTTTCTGCCAGGCATATTGCCCAGCATACCGTGCAGTTATGAGGGGCCGGATAGGTCCTCCCTCTTAGAAGGCGAGCAGAAGGTGGGTGCCACTGTTGAGTGTCCGCCTTAAGATGCTGGTCTGGGTATTCTTCCTTCTTATTCCCCCCCTTGCCTCAGTTGGAACCCAACTGCAATGGCGCCCCAACCTGGACCATGCTGCTGATGCCAATTCCCTACAGGACAGCCTAGCAACACGAGAAAAGGAAGACGGGATCTTGGATGGCCATGTTGAGAGAGCTGCCTCGCCAAACTAAACTATTATCATTGAAAGGGCCACGTTTATAACAGCATCAGTCCACTCTTGTGGCCTAGTCACCTCCTGAAGGCCCCACTAGCTGACACCATCATCACCTTGGGGGTTAGATTTCAACATATGGATTTTGGGAGGACACAAACATTCAGGCCATAACATATAGAATAGAGAAGTAAACTTCCATATTGTTGGGTCTTTTGGTTGAACTTTTACACTGACAATACAAAAGAATACACAAGAGGGACACCTGGGTGGCTCAGTCGGTTGGGCAGCCGACTTCGGCTCAGGTCATGATCTTGCAGTCCGTGAGTTCAAGCCCCGCATCGGGCTCTGTGCTGACAGCTCGGAGCCTGGAGTCTGTTTCAGATTCTGTGTCTGACCCTCCCCCGTTCATGCTCTGTCTCTGTCTCAAAAATAAACGTTAAAAAAAATTAAAAAAAAAAAAAGAATACACAAGAATCTTTACGAGTGATGGTCTCTAGGAGGTAAAGTTGTATTGAGAGAGAGATTTAGGGGCATCTGGCTGATTCAGTTGGTGGAGCATGCGACTCTTACTCTCGGGGTTGTGAGTTCGAGCCCACATTGGGCATAGAGTTTACTTAAAAATTTTTAAGAACTAAAAATTTAAAAAGAGAGGGATAAATTTCATTGCACATCCTTTTGTAAAATTTGAATTTTAAAAAACCTATATGTAGGTATTTGCATATATTCATTGTAAGATAATAACAGAACAATGTTTACCTTCTCTTTAAGAAATTATAGCTCCAGAGGTGCCTGGGTGACTCAGTCGGTTGAGCATCTGACTTCAGCTCAGGTCATGATCTCGTGGTTCATGAGTGCAAGCCCCACATCAGGCTCTGTGCTGACAGCTCGGAGCCTGGAGCCTTCTTGGGATTCTGTGTCTCCCTCTCTCTCAGCCCCTCCCGAGCTCGTGCTCTGTCTCTCTCTCTCTCTCAAAAATAAATAAAAACGTTTTAAAAAGAAAAGAAATTACAGCTCCAATTTTCCCATACCAGTAGCTTAAATGAGAAAAGGTGAGTTTCAGAAACACGTTTTTATTAAGCACTAATTACACTATCATTTCTTTATGAAGATATTTGCTAAGAGGGGAAAACTGTGGCCTTCATAAGCTTTTGATTCTCAACAGAACACTACCAAAGTGTGTGAGCCTAACACAGATCTGTAATTGCTACTAAAAAAAAAAAAAAAACCTACATTTTTATTTTGCCAAAACAATCAGACAACAAACAAACGTGGCATTAACAGGAATGAGCTCTAACTGCCCCATACCTTCTTTTTAGGGTATACCTTCCTACAATTATCCTGCTTGTAGATACTTGTCCCCATGCCTCAACAAGCTCAAGCAAAAACATCTTCCTATAAACATCAAGGTCACAGAACAGGGTCCAAAGTGACAAAGATGAAGTTGTCCTTGGACACCTTGTGCTGATTTCTACTTTGTCCTTATTAAACAACACTGTAACATACCATTTTGTTCAGTTCCTTAGAAACTCATAATTAAAGATAAATCATCCTGCAAGATTAACTAAGAGACTACTTAAGAAAGGATGGATGGGGGCGCCTGGGTGGCGCAGTCGGTTGAGCGTCCGACTTCAGCCAGGTCACGATCTCGCGGTCCGTGAGTTCGAGCCCCGCGTCGGGCTCTGGGCTGGTGGCTCGGAGCCTGGAGCCTGTTTCCGATTCTGTGTCTCCCTCTCTCTCTCTGCCCCTCCCCCGTTCATGCTCTGTCTCTCTCTGTCCCAAAAATAAATAAAAAAAGTTGAAAAAAAAATTAAAAAAAAAAAAAAAGGATGGATGGTGCATTGGGGATTTTTCTTCTTTTCCTTAAAAAAAATTTTTTTTAATGTTTATTTATTCTTGAGAGTAAGAGAGAAACAGTGTGAGCAGAGGAGGGGCAGAGAGAGAGGGAGATACAGAATCTGATGTAGGTTCCAGGCCCTGAGCTGTCAGCACAGAGCCCGATACGGGGCTCAAACTCATGAACCGTGAGATCATGACCTGAGCCAAAGTTGGACACTTAACTGACTAAGCCACCCAGGTGCCCCTTTCTTCTTTTCCTTCTGAAGGGGCTTTATTTATTTTTTTATGCTTGGAAAATTTCTAAAAAGTTTTTTAACGTTTATTTTATTTTTGAGACAGACACAGAGTGCAAGAGGGGGAGGACAGAGACAGAGGGAGACACAGAATCCCAAGTAGGCTCTCGGCTCCAAGCTGTCAGCACAGAGCCCAACGCAGGGCCCGAACTCATGAACCGTGAGATCATGACCTGAGCTGAAGTCGGCCGCTCAACTGACTGAGCCACCCAGGTGCCCCTATGTTTGGATAATTTCTAATTATTGTCAGGTAAATTTCATAAGGTACTTCTTCAAGATTCATACCTGT
Organism: Herpailurus yagouaroundi; assembly: GCF_014898765.1. NCBI lineage: Eukaryota > Metazoa > Chordata > Mammalia > Carnivora > Felidae > Herpailurus > Herpailurus yagouaroundi. The sequence continues at coordinate 705,943 of NW_024420331.1, forward strand.
AGTGGAAGGAGGATGCTATGGACTGAAGCAGAGGAAGCACAGGGCTAGTAGGAGGGGTAGAGTGTCAACATTGTTTCATTTGGGAGAATTGAATAAAGGGCATGAATAGGTGGGCATTTCCGACTTTGTCCTCTGAGTAGGAAGTAAAGGTAGAATTAATTTTTCTATTAGTAATTACTTTAATGCATAAACTTCATCAAAACCGTTTCCCCTTTGATTTTTTAAGATGTTTATTTATTTATTTTGAGAGACAGAGAGAGAGAGAGAGAGAGAGAGAGAATGAGCACGGGTGGGGGGAAGGGCAGAGAGAGAGAATTCCAAGCAGGCTCTGCACTATGAGTGTAGAGGCCAACACTGGCCTCAGTCTCACCAACCTTGAGATCATGGCCTGAGCAGAAACCAAGAGTCGGACGCTTAAACCAGCAACCCCCGCCCCCATCATTTTTACCAAAGATTTTTTTCAAAGTATTCTCAAAAACCTAGTGTAGATGGCAATTTCTTTTACATTACAGGTCCATTCCCCTACCGTATATTTATCATATGTGCATCATGTGAAATGAAGCATTTTTAATCATTTGTTTCCAGATTTATAGCAACGGCAATTGACAGATATTCCAAATGTTTCTAATTGGGCCGCAGAATTTTTGAAAAAATGGTGAAGAAATAAAAAAACACTTAAAAATATCCATCTTAGCCTTTAAATGCCATCTAAACTTTAGAGGTCAAGTATCGTAGCCAACATTTATATAAGTAATTGTAAAAGAGACTAATGCAGCCACAGCACAATATAACCATGTAGCCATGGATATAGGGTAAATCTAAATAGCAACCTAACATCAGAACCATGAGTTATAGTTACAAAAGTTCTTAGATATTTGAAAAGAAGGTATAGCAGTCAACCGTTAAGATGGCCCACGATAATTTCTGCCTCCTGGTATTCACAATCTATGACCAAGATGGCAGACCAACCAAGGCCATTACAACTGTCCATTTTGGACAGGGACTAGTTTCTCTGAACTGAGGTGAACAACTCGCATGGAGCAGGCAGGACCTGTGACTTACTTCTAACTAATAGAATATGGCCCAAATGATGGGCTGTCACTTCTGTGATTGGATTACTAAACATGGTGACTTCCATCTTGTTAGCAACCTCTGTCTTTTGCTGGCTTTGATGAAGCTGCCGTGTGGGAGAGGTCCACGTGGCCAGAGGCGGAGCACAGCCTTTGACTGACAGCACAGGAGGAACTGAATCCTGAAAACAACCACGTATGCTTGAGCTTGAAGTGGATCCTAACCCCGGGAGAGGCCTGGTCCCTCCCTGACACCTTGCTGACAGCCTTTGAGAGATGCTGAGCAGGGGACCCAGCCAAGCCTCACCTGGACTCCTGACCCAAGAGACGGTAAGATCACAAGTTGTGTTATTTTAAGCCACTGGGTTTTGGGATAATTAATTTTTATTATGTTGGTGAACCATGACTTAACATCAGTTAGTATTGTTTAATGGAATCAACATACAGATTGTTATACCGTGAATCATTTTCAGTTAAGACCACGTTCTTCAGACTTTGCCAAAACAAACCTTCCGCCTTGGGGTTGTCAGGCCATTGAAGGATGGAGCTCTTGCAGATCCTTTGGCGCAGCCTCAGGTACTGAGAATTCTGTAGCACTGGCTCCAGCAGAATAAATATGATCACATCCATATTCTCATCCATTAGCCTCTGCAAGGCCAAGTAGAATGCCGTTTTAAAGTTCCAGTTTTTGGCATATTTTTTGGTTAAGACAAATATTGTTTTCTTGCTTTGGTTTATGCTCTGGACGAGGTTATCGATGATGGCTAAGCCCGGGTCCCAGTCCCTTTCCTCTAAACAGAGGAGCACATTTTTTTCTTCGCTCTCTTCTAGGTGGAAGCGTAGCTCATTTATCACCCAGTCGGTAACAGAGGCGTCTTTGGTGTCATAAGAAACGTAGGCATCATAGAAAGTTTGGGATGTGGAAAGAGACCTGTAGCCTTTTATCTTAGCTAAACACACATGATAGATAAACCAAACATCCCAGTAAAACCAATGGTGACCCAGGGCAGCCAACATAACCGTGATGGTGATAAAGAACGTGAAGAAACACAATATCACTGCAATGGTGTCTGAAACACAAGTTGTTAGCTCTAGACTCACGATGCTCTTCCCTCTTTGATCCCCCGGGCTAGAGCAAATGACGTCTGCCAATCTAGGAATGGTGACATCCAGATTTTCATCCATCCATCTTCGAAAATCTCCAATGTCACAGGTACAGTCAAAAGGGTTCCTACCTAGTTCCAAAATGGTTAGGTTGGTGGCGGTCTTAGTTTGAAGTGTGGATTCGTTGATCATCTTCAGCAGGTTGGAACTTAAATCGAGGTGTATCAGACCGCTGGCTTCAGAAAGAAAGTTGGAGGGCAGGTGGGAAATCCTGTTTCGACGCAGTAGCAGCGTGCGAAGAGAAGGCGTGAATTTAGAGAGGCTGTTGGTCAAAGAGGACAGCCTGTTTCCACTTAAGTCGAGCAACTGGAGATGAGGAAACAGCTGGAGCAGTGTCCAGTTAAAGGAATTTAATACATTATCTCTTATGTATAGTTTGGTGAGGCTCTGGGGCAAGTTAAGGAAAGCTTCATTCGGGATGTGCCTAAGGTTATTTGAGGACAAATCAAGCCATGTCAGATTCCCGAGATTTGTAAAAATTTTCCAGTACTTGTCACCTTCGGCGTTCCACAAAATGTCAAGGCGGTTTCCACTGAAAACTAACTCTTTCAGGGACACGCTTCTCAGGTCTTGCTCCGTTAAAGTATAAATGCTGTTGTGGCTCAAGTTTAAAACTTTTAGTTGTGTTAAATTTTGAATAAATCCTAAGCGGTGCGTTACCCCTGCTATTCGGAAATAGTGTGCGTTGTAGCTGAGATCTAGAACTTCTAACTCTGGCAGGTCACTGAGAGCATTATCATCATCAAAGTCCAGTCTATTGTTTGTCAAATCCAAATATTTGACGTGAGGTACAGCTGAAAATTCAGTCCCGTGTAACACTTGGCCGTTGCCATTAGAAGACAGATTTAAGCAGGCAATGTCATGAAAAGCTTTGAATTGCTCTCGCCCAATAAAGAAAATACTGTTCAGGCTTAAATCTAAGGCTTTGCCATAAACTGTACACTGTGGCTTTATTAAAGGGTTGGTGTTATGATAAAAATTTGAATGTGGGTCAAACTCAGTATCTGCTGAGCGTAGCCTACGGATATGACTTTGAAAAGAGGAACCACTCATATCGTTTTGCTTGATATCATTTACCAAGGGTGATATTCTGTTTTCTGACAAGTAAATGATGCTCAGGTTGGAGAAATTTTGGAAAAGGGTAAAATTAATTTGCTTAATAAAGTTAATGCCCAAGTTGATAGTCTTTAAGTTTGAGAGATTCATGAGGGGCTGGAAATCTTCTGCTCTAAGTTCCTGGAACACATAACCTCTCAAGTGCAATGTCTGGAGCAACTTCAGATGAGAGAAGTTTTGAGAAATGTTAATATATCTTGGATATTTCGCCTTTACATAGTTGTAAGATAGGTCAAGAATTTCTAAGGAGGGCAGTTTCGTTAAAAATTCCCCAGAGGCTATTTCGTCAACTAAATAGTTGAATTCCAGATGTAGCACCTTCAGATTATGCATACTTTGAAACCACATTGCAGGAATCTTCTGGAGGGAAGTGCTAGAGAGGTTTAGGTAGCGAAGTTCCGTCAGGGTTTGGAAAGCAAGAGGATGGATCTGAATTGAAGAGCCTCCTTCACAAGGTGTACAGGGAAATGGCGCGTTGAAACACCTTGGACAGTTCCCGCTTAAATCTAGCACTCTTAAATTTGTCAATCCCTTGAAGTCTTCCTGACTGATGACTTTAATCTTGGCATTGCTAAGGTAAAGTTCTGTTAGGGAATTTGGCAGTTTAGGTGGCACATGGACAAGTTTATTAAAAGACAGTGACAGCACCTGCAAATTTGTAAGACTTTCAAACGTCCCATCTTCTATGTCGAAAGTTTTGTTATTACAATTATTGCGAAAATAGCAGTTCCAGCTCAAATAGAGTCTTTCCAGATTCGTAAGTCCAGAAGTATTCTTTTTAGCCACCCAAATTATGTTGTTTTGAATTAGACTAAGTTCCCTCAAAGACCCCGGCAAACCAGCAGGTATTTGGTCTAACTGGTTGTCTTCAAGCAGTAGCTGGTTTAGATTTTGTAGGTTGAGGAATGCCCCATCTGTAATATTCATGCCACTTCTGTTTATATCAGGGTTTTCATTCAGGTGCTGTTGATTGGCATTGTGGTTTAGATTTATTCTAGTAAGATTTTGCATCCCTTGAAATGATTCGTTTGTTATGTGTGTGATGAAATTATAAGACAGGTCTAGTGCTGTCACATATTTGCTCACTGTTTGGGGAACTTCTCGCAGTCGACGGTCATTGCACTGTGCAATAATAGAGCCATTTTGTCTTTTCTCGTCACAAGGATAGCTTCTAGAATAATTTGCTTCAGTGAAGAACTCATGGGAATCAGAGATCAGCAGGAAAAGGCAGGTCAGAAGCAAAGACTGAAGGGTCATGTTTTCCTAGGGAAAATCAAAAGTGGAGGCACAATGTTAGAGAAGCAGTAGTTACCAGGCATTTTATGATGAAATTAACAGTGTTTCATCACACTGTGCATGTGTTTCCAAGTGTGAGTTTCCTTAACAACTAAGCAAATTGCATGAAGTCAGGTTCAGAATATTTTTTTTAAATTGTTTCTTCTTTTGATGTTTATTCACTTTTTGAGAGAGAGAGAGAGAGAGAGAGAGAGAGAGAGAGAGAGACAGAGCATGAGCATGAGCAGGGGAGGGATGGAGAGAAGAAGGAGACACAGAATCCAAAACAGGCCCCAGGCTCGGAGCTGACACAGAGCCTGACGTGGGGCTCGAGCCCACGAACTGCGAGATCATGACCTAACCTAAGGTCGGTCGCTTAACCAACTGAGCCACCCAGGAGCCCCGAAGGTCAGAACAATTTGAATGGCTCACTGCATTCAGCTTCACGGTGCTAAAAGAAGTTGGAGAAGAAGCTATCTGAGATGATGATGATGAGAAAGCCTGGGAAGTTTTTGCGGAGGCATTCATCAAGATGCCCCATCAGCATAAGATGTCTGATGCTGGCCCATTGCTATGGTTCATGCTAGAGCTGTAGCACAGCAAGTTATATATTCATAGCTTCAGCCTATTAGCATAACTCTTGAGGAAAGTTGGCCCATCCCAAGGAGATTTCAGACCCAGGTTTCATTATGGTATCACCTAAGATCTCCAAGCCAGAGTCACCTCTACCTTATCTCCACAGCCATCTCTCTACACAACCATATCTCTTACTGGCATTTCCTGCAATTTTTCCATACCTCTCTGGTGGCATGTATCAAGATCTCTTATGTTCCCGCACGACAAGGAAGTGGACACCTTCTGTTGATAAGCAGAACAAAGTGTCAGGTATTGTGCTAACCATAAACATTTTCTTATCCACATTAATGCTCGTCCCAACACAACGAGATAGGTCCTATATTATCCACGTTTTGTGGATGAAGGAATGAACTCAGAGACTTCAGTGGCTTTCAGAAGGACGACATGTCATAGAGCTGGATTCCAGTCATCCTGATTCCAACATCATGTTTTAACCAGTAGCCATCATGCTACGCAATCTCATTCTGAAGTCTTCGTGCCAGAACAGTACCTCACATGCAGACAGCACTCAAAAAAAAAAAAAATGTTGTGGACTGGCTACTAGAACTCATATGTTCCTTATCATATGAACATTGGCATTAATGGCTGTTCGTTGGCCAGCATTGTAAACTTCGGTAGGGAAGACATCCTCTGGAACACTTAGTAGACTGCCTCACTTTCTGCAACTCTCTCTTCTAGAGGGCTGGGTATCTTGCTTTTGGTAATTATACAATGCAATAAACAGATTCATGTGATTGGTCTGATGAGGGCTGTGATCAAAAGAACCCTCAAAATCTTATTTCACGGAGTATGGAGACCAACCTTCGCAAAATTAAATTTTTCGTTAACGCCCAACTCATGCCCTTATTGTGAGTTAAGCCAGGTAAGAGCTCCCTTTTTGAATTCTTCTAAAATTTAGGGTTAATGAATAGTCACTGCCACACCCTTATTCTGCCGTGAAAGATTTTTATGTGGATGGTGATTATTCAGAGGATCAATCATCGTTGCCAGTTTATAGCAGTCAGGGAAGAGCCAGCTCCTTATGAGATGAACAGTAGAGTGAAACAGGACTCCCAGGGCATTTGCAGTTACTTTTGGCTATTTTCCAAATACAGCACTATCTAGATGCTGCTGGCTAATGTTCTACTTTTACCAGAAGAAATCCCTGCTTTATCTGGTTTTGTCGGCAGGATTTCAAGATGGCCCCTCTCACCTTTGCCCCCTCGTATTACTGCTGTAATTATGCTATGTCATGTGGCAAAAGGGAGATCATCTAGATGGGCCTAATTTAATTGCATGTGCCTTTAAAAAATGCTTTTTTAATGTTTTTATCTATTTTTGAGACAGAGAGAGACAGAGCATGATCAGGGGAGGGGCAGAGAGAGAGGGAGACACAGAACCGGAAGCAGGCTCCAGGCTCCGAGCCGTCAGCCCAGAGCCTGATGCGGGGCTCGAACTCCCGGACCGCGAGATCGTGACCTGGCTGAAGTCGGGCGCTCAACCGACTGCGCCACCCAGGCGCCCCGAAGCTGGAGAATATTTGATGCACTATTGCTGACTTAAAAGCAGAGGGGGCCACCGACGAGGAATGCAGGCAGACTTTAGAAGATGAGAGCGGTTCTCTGCTGACAGTTGGCAAGGAAAGGCCCTCTCCCCCATCCTACAGCCACAGAGAACTAAAACAGACTGACAACCAGAATGAACTTAGAAACAGATCCTTATTTTAGAGCCTGGAGATCAGAATCCAGCCACATCTTAACCTACAGAAATTTGAGCTAATAAATGGGTATTGTTGGAAGCCTCTAATAATATTAATTTGACATGTTAAATTTGAGTTTGTGACCTCCCAGTGATGTCCAGGAGGCAGTTACGTATATGCCCCTTTGGCTCAGAGGAGAGTTCTCATCGAAGGATGAACTTGGGAGTTGTGGCAAGTATAGCCACGTATGAACTTGTACAAGTACGCATGTATGAATCAGATCATCCAGGGAAGTGAACGCCATAAAGGATATTCTACACTTCAGGTTCTATCAACAATTTTCTCATCTTTTCTTTTAGTAGTTTTATGATTTCATTTTCTCACATGGAGATATCTTATCCTACTGGGATTGTTTTACCATAAAACGTGAGGGGCAGACCCACATTATTATTTTTTTTCTACATGGAGATCTGGTTGCCCCAACATCATTTTTGTATTTACTTATTTATTTACTTTCATTGAATATAGTTGACACACAATGTCACATTAGTTTCAGGCATACAGCATAGTGATTCCACAATTCTATACGGTATGTGATCGCCACAAGGTAGCCACCATCTGTCACCATGCAGCACTATGACGCTACCAGTGACTATTCCCCACGTTGTACCTTTCCTTCTCATCAGTTATTAACTGGAAGCCTGTAGCTCCCACTTCCCTTTGCTCCTTTTGTTCATGCCCCAACCTCCACCCTCTCCTCTGGCAACTACTACTTTGTTCTCTGTATTTATGGGTCTGTTTCTTTTATTTGTTGGTTTGTTTTGTTTCTTAGATTCCACATATACGTGAAATTTGTCTTTGACTTATTTCATTTAGCATAATACCCGCTAGGTCCATCCATGTTGTCGCAAATGGCAAGAGGTCATTCTTTTTTTTTTTTTTTTTTTTTTTTTTTTTGCTGTGGGTGTACACGACATCATCTTCTTTATCCACTCATCTATCAATGGACACTTGGGTTGCTTCCACATCTCGGCTATTATAAATAATGCTGTAATGCACATAGAGGTGTATTTTTTTTTTTTAATTAGTGTTTTCATTTTCTTTGGGTTGAGACCCAGTAGTGAAATTCCTGGATCATATAGCATTTCTATTTTTCATTTTCCGAGAAACCTCATTACTATTTTTCACATCGGTTGCACCAATTTACATCCCCACCAACAGTGCATGAGGGTTCCCTGTTTTCCGCATCCCCATCAACGTGTTTTTTTCGTGTGTGTGTGTGTGTGTGTGTGTTTTATTTTAGCCACTTTGACAGATGTGAGGTGATATCTCATGGCGGCTTTGATTTGCATCGCCCTGATGAGTGATGTCGGCCATCCAGATGTCTTCTTTGGGAAAATGTCTATTCAGGTCCGCTGCCCATTTTTAATCAAATTATTTATTTATTTTTTTGGGGGGGTGTTGAGTTGCGTAAGTCCTTTATATATTTTGGAATATCATCCCTTTATTGAACATACCCTTTTGCAAATACCTTCTCCCGTTCAGTTGGTTGCTTTTTTGTTTCACTGAGGTGCAACATCGTGTGTTGAATACTGCTGTTCTCGCCAACCCGATATGTTCCTTTTATCATATATTAACTTTCCTGCGTATTTGGATCTATTTCTAGACTCTCTGCTTCATCCATCTGGTCATCACTGATGTGCTAGAACCACATGTTTTTAAGAATGACAGTTTGAGGGGATGTTAGTAGCCGATGGGGCAAGTCCTACTCCTTATTCTCCTTCTGTGAATGGATCACTTCGTTTTACCTTTGAATAGGTCCTTGCTGGTATCCATTAGCACTACTGATTTCTAGAACTTAATTTTATGCCAGATCACTATACTAAGTTCTCTGATTATTTCGAATAGTTGTTTCCCCATGTGACTTTCTTGGGTAAGCAATTAACCTATCTGCAAATAATGATTCTATTCCTAACACCCTTTATGCAGTCAAATGTATCTTCATTGTCTAATTGCGCTATCTACTCCAGAACAACAAAAAAGAGAACAGAGGCCAAAAAAGGAAAAAAAAAAACCTGACCGATCCAACCACACGCAAATTAAGAGTTTCGCCTCACAGAAAACCTGGTAAACAATGCCAAAAGCGAAACAGTAAATTGGGAGGAAATATTTGCAGTTTATATCACAGATAAGGAAGTAAGATATTTGATACGTAGACATTTCATGCATAAGTGAGAAGACAAATAACCCAACAGAAAAATGGACGAAGATATATTCAAAGACAGCTCACAGAAAAAAGAAACACAAACAGCTCATAAGGATAGGAAGAGATATTCGACCTCACTCAAAAACGTACCCTGACATACCATTTTTTACCAATTCTACTGTGTAGATGAGGATGTGGAGAAACAGGTGCTCTCATATTTTGCTGGTAGGAATCTAAATTAGTGCCACCTCTAAGACAGAAAGAAATTTGTGATAGTTATCAAAAGTGTCAATCAATGTAAACTCAGCAATTCCTAGAAGCAGGTCCTAACGATAGACCCTCACGGCGGTAACTGAGAGTGTGATAGATGGTGGGAGTTACTATGGAGGCCAATAACAACAAGCAACGGGACAGTTATGCAGACTGTCCCTCCATTGGAATTTGTCGTTTCTCTCCTGATGCAACTGGGGCGATGGGTCTTGGGGACGAAGACCACACAAGCCACGTGCCACTCTGGTCCCATCACACCAAAGGCACATACGAGCAGCACCTGGCTGAGGCAGTGCCTGTCAGGTTTCTGCTGGCATTTTTCATGATAAATTCACAAACATTTCAAAATTAATGTTTACATGCGGCCCACGAGGAACAGAGGGTAGACTCTTCCCTTAGCACGATGGGAGGGGAGGCATTTTTCGGTGGTTACTTGGGCAGGCCCGGCGGCCAGGGCTGACCCGTGCGGCCTCAAGTTAAGGCCTCCGCGTCTAATTCCAGGTGCTAGGGTCTCCCTCATACAAGGAACAAGTGAGCTGAAAAGCCTCTAGGAGGCACTGAAGATGAGGAGGCGAGCTTTTTGAAATTCATCATTCTTTTCGGGGTGAAAAAGGCCTCCCAGAAAGCTGGGCCATAGAAGGGATCAGAATATTCTGGGGATTTGTGAGCGAGGAGCTTGAGATTCCTAACCCCACCCTTCCAAGGGTCCTGAGGGAAGAACAGGGAGTTGATAGGTTCCACATAACCTCAATCGGAAGAGACGCAAGACGCAAGAGCTGAGGACAAATCCCCAACCGGCCAAGCCTCCCCATCCACGGGAGAGGCGAACGGACGGCGAAGGCCCATCATCTCCCCGGGGTGCTGGGCTGAGGCCCGTGGGCAGGCCACTGGGCAAGGGCGGACAGAGTGAACCTGAGCTCACTCGTCCAGCTGGAGCTGAGGAGACCCTCGAGACCCGCCCCCCCCCTCTTGGCCACACCCCTGTCTTGGGGTACCCAGAGTCGTGCTTCCAGAAGAACTTCAGAGGGAACCGGATCCCAGATGGAGTGAGAAGGGCGCCAGGGAGAATTCGCCTCATTAAGGTGTCGCCAACGAGCAAAACACCCTCCCACCAACGCGCAACAAGCCATCCCGCCCGGCAGAAGAGAAATGGCAACTCTGCAGATACGATTGAGGGGAAAGGGGGTAATCGTGCAAGTAAGATAGAAAGTGCAACTAGGCAAATAAAAGCGAACCTGAGGCAGAGAGAAGAAAGGACACTTACTTCTGCTGTCCACCCCACCCCCCTCTGGCCCAGTCCTCCCTCCCTGACAGTGACTCAAAAGGTTGAATCCGGAGCCCCGGGTTCAAGACTCTGGGCACAAGTGAAGGCAGGGGTGAACCGCCAAGGACGAACGGGGGTTTCACAACTTAAAATCCCGGGTGGGCTAAATAGTCAACACTTGACATAAGGGCAGAACGCAAGCCTGCATTCGCAAGGCGCCCTGTGCTCGCCTCACCCTGATCCCAGCCCTGGTGCCGATAAAACTTTATTCATAAAACAGGCAACTGGTCTGCAGGCTGGAGTCGGCCAGTTTGACTTTTTAAATAGAACCTTAAAATATTACGTATCTTCATTACTGAGCTTTTCGATCTCCTCTCCTCCTTAAATTTTGCACCCAAACGTGTGTCTCACTCTACTCACCCTGGTCTCAGCCCTGCACCACAGAAAACATCTATGATCACATTGGCACGCTCTGACCAAAAGCGACTCGCAGGCGTTCATCTTGGGCTGAGACGCATCTGTTGGGAAGCCCCGTCCTTGAACCTGGAGCTGCCAGTCAGCTATGTGGTGCCCCAGCCGTGAGTATGAAATAATAGCCGGTACCAATCACCTAAGGGAATCACCTACCATGAGAGCTATCGACACAAGGACAAAGGAAAAAAAAAATCAGACATAGGGATTGATAGAATCGTGCCTTCTGGCCCCCAAGTCAGTGGTTTATGGTTTCTTTCCTTTCCTTTTTTTTTTTTTTTTAAAGTTTATTTACTTTTGAAGGAGAGAGACACAGAGCATGAGCAGGGGAGGGGCAGAGAGAGAGAGGGAGACGCAGGATCCCAAGCAGGCTCCAGGCTCCGAGCTGTCAGCACAGAGCCCGATGGGGGCTCGAACCCACGAGCTTTGAGATCATGATCTGAGCCAAAATCAGACGCTCAACTGACGGAACCACCCAGGCGCTCCTGGTTTATTTTCTCAGTGCAGGTCTTCCCTTGCCCAGATTCTCAGTCTCCCCCCCCCCCCCCACCTCTGCAAGTCTGAAATCCTAAAAAAAAATCTGAGCACCGGAAGACTTCGTTTGTTTTTTTGTAACTTATTTGGTAGCAAAACCTGACCGGAACTGACCTAAGGCTCTTATAATCTCTATCTATCTACTTAGCGGGACCATTCTTGTTTCAGGGCAGAAATAGCCATGCACGTGACCTGGGCCCATCAGAAGGGTTTTGTAAGGTATCATCTATGCACCGTCTTGCTAAAATACACATTCTGAACTCTGACACCATGCTGGCCCACAGGTTTCAGATCAGGGATTGTGGATCAATACTTAAATCTCCTTCACTGGGGACACACTGGCAATTCCTGAAGTTTCCTTGGCATATCTGGTAAGTCGGAAAGTAGAGTGTGCTTGTCAACGGGGCCAAGTGACGATTTTCATGGGCCCAAAGCACTTTGGCCCTTGGGGGCCCCTTCCTCCAGTCAAAAAATCATTAAAAAATGGTATTTTATGACCGCATTGGTATAAAGACAAACATAAGCTAGGCTGCATTCTGTTATTTTCCCGATTTTAAAGAAAACAAAACCTTTCTTTAAAGTTTCACTGGGCCGAGGCCCCGTGCGTTCTGAAAAGACAAGACAAGGTCTCTGAAAAGAAGTCAGCCCTGGTTGTCTATGATGTTGTCCTGGGGCTCGGACCCAGGGCTGGGGGAGCTGGGGACACACCTGCCTGGGACTTCTCCCTCTGAGCCCCCCAGGAAGGAACCAATCGTGCCGATAACACCTTGATTTGGGACTTTTGGCCTCCAGAACTGAGAGACGCCCCGCTGAAGGTGACTGGGTCTGCGCGGTCTGGATTGCTAACTGGGTGCTGCCTTGGAACACTTAGAACAAGCCAGGACCTGTTACAGAAAGCACGTGAATTACACACACACACACACACACACACACACACACACACACGCCTGCTTCACTTCCCCTTCCCTGACAAATACAGCTACCGAGGAAGCCACTATTTCACAACCGCTTTCCTCTTTTCTGTGCATAATCAGTTCTTTGGTTGGGTCCACGGGCACACCACAGGCCAGTTCTCTCCTTCGCGCTCTGAAGGAACCGAATCCCACAACGAAAACAAACCCATCTCGGTCCCCCCTCAAACCTTCCTTCTCCGCTTGGACCCCAACTGACACCAAAAGCGCAGTTTTAGAAGACCGGTGCGGTGTGCGGGACGGCTCAGAAAAGTCTGCCTTGGCTGAGGAGAGGCAGGCAGAGGTGAGGGGCCACCCCCAGGGACCCAGCCCCCTGGGGTGAGGGCTGTAGGCAGGACAGCAAGAGAACGTGCTGGATGCAAAGGGAGTGTCCCCGCCGGGTGACGCTAAAATCAATCCCGCAGGCTGTCCCACACAATTTCACAACCTAGGGCGAAAATAGTGTGCGAGGGTTGGGGAGGGGCGCTAAAGCTGCCGTCCTGGAATCAACAGCCTTTTATTTTTCTACATCCCCTTCCTAGGCTGCAAAGGGCCATTTTGCAATGATGCCTCCCCCCCGTCTCCCTCTTCAGAGGCTTCCTTTGCCTCAGACCATCTCCTGAGCTGTGCCCCTTTCTCAGGATGGGACCTGCTGATATCCCCTAGTGGTCAAGTGTCCAGAGAACCTATTGATTATAAAACATGATCAATCCCCCCTGTTGAATCGTTTAGCTGTGTAGGTACGATGTGGGATTCAACCAGAACTGAATTTGTGCCAAACGGGACAGATTTCTAATTTTTCGTGGGTTCTGATTCATCTGCAGGGGACTCTGTTGCCCACGGAGACATTATGCAAGTAAGTGAATAAAGAAATGGTTGGCAGATAGGGCTTGTCACCTTCGATGAAACTGACAAGCAATCAAAAGATGTTTTGTTTGATCCATCCCACATCTGATGGGTTCACCAACAGCGTTGGAAGCCAAAAGAAGTCACAGCCACATGAGATGCACATATCAGTGAAGAGACGGGTCCTGATTTCCTGTGCATACAAATATGAAAAATCATACGCTATGTGAATCCCTGGAAATACAGTCGGGAGCGCCTGTGAAGTGCTTTGTCATGAAGCAACCACCGGCACCCGTGTGAGTCACACATTTTTGTATTTCGTCCTCAGAAAACTCGGAGCGGTGGGTGCTGTCTGAAGCCTCCATTTTACAGATGGGGAGCCCGAGGCCCAGAGAGGCTAATTTACCCAAGATCACACCAACGGTAGGTGGCAGAGCTGAAATTGAGCCTAGAGATCCCCGAGTAGTTAGCAAATCGGTAGGGCTGGCAGCAAGCAGCTGGTCGGCAAGGATCTGGTTTCAATTATCACCAGAGACCTCGGAGCCATACCTGGAACCTTCCGGATCCAAACGCCTGGGGCGGATCATCCGCCTTGCCTTTCTGCAAAGTGGCAGTGCCCCCGGGCTCTTTCAGCGTCTCTGTATCCAGAGAACAACTGGAACCCAGTGATGGTAGACGCGTGCAGCCACCAGGAGCTACGTGTAACCGTCCGAGAAGTCAACACAGCCTGTACTTGCTAAGGTCGATCCACAACCAACAGGCTGTACGTTCAGATTTACTTTGCGTTTATAGCCTCGATCCCCCCTGAGCTTGGGTTTGCCACCTGCCTGCCTCCCCCTCACACACGCCGTGCAGATTTTAGGATTCGTACATGACAGGATGAGAGGGGGCCACCAGGGGAGAACGAGAGGCCTCCCCTGCCCTCCCCCTGAGCCACAGCCTCGGCTTTTCAGGTCAGGTGTACTTGGAGCTTTGCTTTTGCTTTCTGAAATCAAACCGAGGGACTGATGAATACGCTTCAGGTCTTCCTGGGGTCTCCTCACCCTCTGAAAAAGGACTGTGCCCTTGAAGGAAAGGACCAAAGAGCCATCCGGTGCTGCCGCAAGGCCATGGCTCTCCTCTTGGGCACCTGCTGAGATACCCTTCACCCGTGGGAGGGAGGCAGGGCATTTGAACAAGCTTAGTCTGATTTTATTACTATTCTATTTTCACTCTCTTTGTTGTTGTTGTTGTTGTTAATTTTTTGTATCTTTTAATTTATTTTTGAGAGAGAAAGCACGAGCTGGGGAGGGGCAGAGAAAGAAGGAGACAGGAACCGAAGCAGGCTCCGTGCTGACCGCAGAGAGCCCGACACGGGGCTCCAGCCCACGAGCAGCGAGATCGTGACCAGAGCTGAAGTCAGACGCCTAACCGACTGGGCCACCCAGGCGCCCCTATTTTCACTTTCTTATAATACAATTATATTGGTGGCGGCCACCACGGCGGCTTACAAGTATCAGGTAGCAGTTGGATAACTTCGTTTGCATTTCCATATGGATCACCGGCTGTGTCGGCCACTGTAGTCATCTTATAAAGCACCATAAAATCTCGGTACAGACTTAATTTACTTTCAAGATCTAAAAGGGGCATTAAATGCGGGGCACCTGGGTGGCTCGGTCAAGTGAGCGTCCGACTCTTGATTTCGGATCAGGTCGTGATCTCATGGTTCGTGAGTTCGAGCCCCCCGTCAGGCTCTGTGCTGGCAGTGCAGTCTGCTTGGGATTCTCTCTCTCTCCCTCTCTCCCTCCTCCCCTGCTCGTGCTCATGCTCTCTCTCTCTCTCAAAATAAATAAATAAATAAGCTTAAAATGGGCATTACCTGGATTGAAAAATTAACTTCACACGGCCATAAAAAAGAATGAAAGCTTGCCGTTTGTAATGGCACGTATGGATCGACAGGGCATGATGCTAAGTGAAATAAGTCAGAGAGAAACAAATACATGATTTCACGCGTATGAAGTTTAAGAGACCAAACATATGAGCAAAGGCGGGGTGGGGGGGAGAGAAACGGAGAGATAAGCCAAGAAACGGGGCGCCTGGGTGGCTCAGTGGGCTAAGCACCGGGCTTTGGCTCAGGTCATGATCTCGCCGTTCGTGGGTTCGAGCCCCGCGTCGGGCTCTGCCGTGACAGCTTGGAGCCTGGAGCCTGCTTCGGATTCTGTGTCTCCCTCTCTCTGACCCTCCCCTGCTCACGCTCTATCTCTCTCTCTCAAAAATAAATGAATAAACTTTAAAAAAGAAGAAAACGCATCACTTCTTCAAACTGTAAAGTCTGATTTTCAATCTGCCAGTTCTCAACAATAACAAAAACTGAGCACCTGCTAGATCTAAACGCTGTCGAACACAGTGGAACACAATCGCGGAAGTGGTAATGTGTTTGCCTCAACATACTGAGCAAGCAAAGCAGCGAGCGATTTTGAACACTAAGCTTCTAGGAGTATATTAATTCCAGGCTTTGCCTAAGCCCCACGAAGTGACTCATGCGTGTGAGATCACACAGCTTGCCCTTCTCTGCGGAGGTAGCAAAGGAAAAACACTTCTCCACCCACTCGATGACTTCCAACCCTTCAGTTCTAGAAGAGGACATCACTTCTGGCAGGACCAGAGAGTGATCGTCAACTCCCAACTTGGAACATGCTTGCTGTCCTGTGCAAATTAATAAGACCCCTGCATTTGATTTTCGAAACTGACTGCCTATCAGGCCACGTTGCCTACCTTTAGAATTGTTTCGATTCTTCACCTTTTTTTATACCCCTCGGCCCCATTCATCACTTTTCTTGGTTCACACCATTCGCCACCGAACCGCATTCCAGAGTCAGAAACCATGTATTCTGTTGGAAACACTTGCTAAAAGAGTGGAAGTGGCTTACCGCTGTTCTGTCGTCGTCTTAATTTCTCATTCCGTCACCTGCAGCACGGCGGACGGTACCCTGCGTGCAGTAGGCACACTCTGGGGAAAGAAACTGACCAACTTCCTGAACTTGGCTGCCCTACCATCAGCGGAGCCTCTCACGTGGTTTGCAGAAGTTGATGTGGGAAGAAGGGAACTTGCGATTTCTTAACTGTTGCCAAATCATTTATTGACTGTGCTTTAAAATTTCAAAACTGAAATTCAGGGTGGAAAAGTCATTTGTAAAATGATTTACATAACTGGTACAAAGTTTTTAGTTGTTAAAATCCCAAATATAATAATTGGGGGCACTTCTTTGTCCTGTAGGTCTAATAATGACAAGAATGGCATCCTTTCAGGGGATGAGAACATTCCGTCTAACTGGAGCGTAAAGTTAGTGGTCTTTATCAGATTGATAAGTGAGTTGGATTTGGGGCTCTCAGAAGGCCTAAGCACAGGGGTCAGCAACTATAGCACGTGGGCCAAACCCAGCCCGGGATGTGGGGTGGGGGTAAAGAATAACTTTTACAAATAAACATTTGCAATCAATCTGATAAAGGCCACTAGCTTTACGCTCCGGTTAGACAGAATGTTCTCATCTCGGGAGAATTGCGAGCTCATGACCTGAGCTGAGGTCGGACGCTCGACCGACTGAGCCACCCACGCGCCCGTTCAACGTGCCTCTTGACCCGCAAAGCCTGAAATCTTTACCTCACAGAAAACATTTGCTGACTCCTGGGCCAAGAGAACCATTTGGAATGGGGCAGGGTGTTTTGTCATGGCCTATACTCCTTGAATTGGAAGAAACCACACTGGCGGTTCAGGGCCTTCCCAGAAGCCTTCATGATAGTGAGCCCAGAGATCAGGGACCATTTGCTCAGGAATCAAGTTTTAAAAAGTAAGGGCACGTGACTACTCGTAGTGGGCTGAACTTCAGGCTGAAGAGCGGGTCCGCCTTTCGAGAAAAGCCAGACACACGCATGCCCTGGCTTCCGGGCCACGAAACGCCAGTGAATGACAGACCGACTGGGATCTCGGAAGGCAGGGCGCCTGGTTGGGTCTAGTCCTTACAGGTTTATCCGCACAACCAGTAACCATGAAAGATGAAAACGAAATCGACACCAGGACAGGACGGTCGCCGCGAACCAGAAGTTTAGTCCCACGTGGAAAGTTGCTCTCCCTGCCCTGCCCCGTGAGGGTACAAAGTCTTGGCCACCACCTTCTTGTTCTTCCCCTTGCCACGCATGCTGACACAGGTCTTTATTTCAAAACGGAGACGATCTGCCATGAAGCAGTCCAGTGAGGCAACATACATACCCCAGATGAGCGTCTCGGAGCCTCGGTTTTCCCGTCTCTCAAACAGGGATAAAAATAAGTCACGCTTGTGGAGCCCTGAGAACAGTACCCGGCCCAGAGTAAACACTCACCGAGTAGGGATAGTATGATCAGGACCCTCTCGTCGTGGATTTCGCTCACCTCTGGGCCGTGACCTTCTCCTCTGTTGTCAGCGAGCACCAGAGCGTTCGCAGGGCAGCGGATGGCTCTGCCATGTCAAGGCCACAGCAAAGTGCCACATACAGAAACACCGTGGAACCCTACAGAAGGCTCAAGACCTAGGACAGCACCAGGTACCCGGCATCCGTTGTTTGTCAAAAACCAACCAACCAACCAACCAACCAAAGAAAATCAACATGAGCTCTAGAGAAGCCTACCGTGGAAGGAGTCACGTAAAAGGAACAGGTCTTCAGGAAGGGATTCGGATGAAGAAATGCACAAGAGGATTCCTCTACACAAAGGCCGGATCTGATGTGAGCCCATCCTGGTTGGGCATCGAGGCGCGGAGACCCCGAGCGCATGGGTGCCGTGGCCGCGACTGGGAGTCCCGGTGAAGATTCCCGTGGTGGCTCCAAGCAGGCGGCCCCAAGCAGGCGGCCCTTCCCGGTCGGCGCAGACACAGGCAGGAAGGGCCACAGGACTCCGTCACAGGTAGCAGCCACTGCCCATCTCATGGTCCTCCCACACCTGTTCCCGACAGTTCCATAGCTTTTTCCTGACTCCTCCTTCCTCCCTGACTCCCGACTCCCTTGGCCCACCCTTCCAGAGCACGCGGTATTCGCACTCGTAATTACACCTGCCCAGTTATGCTCATTCCCAACCACCGTTCTCCATTTGTACTATTATTTCTCATTTCAAACAAAAGCTTAAAGTGTAGTCTATACAATATCTCGAGGCGCCTGGGTGGCTCAGTCGGTTAAGTGTCTGACTCTGGATTTTGGCTCCGGTCATGATCTCACAGTTCATGGGTTTGGACCCAAGTACAGAGCCTGCTTTGAGATTCTCTCTCTCTCTTCCCCTCCCCTGCTCACTCTGTCTCTCCAAGAAATAAGTGAGTTTAAAAAAAAAAAAAAATGAAAATGGCAGCCCTCTGGATGAAAAATTTAGCTAACGGCACTCTCCCTGTGGCTTATCAGAGCCCCAGATCAGGGCACAGAGCTAGGTAAGAAGAGGGAGGGCTGGATTACCGCCTCGTCTGCCCACATGGCCAACCAGTCTTGAGCAGTGAACAACCTGTGCAACTGTACATGGTGGCTCAGCTAAACCAAATGGAAGCTGGTTTCAGCCTGATGAATAGGACTAGCCCTTTCAACAGAATGTCTGACTGCACAAGCAGGGGCAGGGCAAGGTCTCAGCAGTCCCCTGCAAACTCCCTTCTTGAAACAGTCCCAGGTTATAAACCAATGACCTGAAAACCTGTCTCTCCATCAGCGGCAACCCATTCCTGTGTTTCCTGAGGTCAGTGTCTCAAGTAACGGGCCAAGACGGCACAAGAAGCCATAGCACTTTAGAGCTGCAAGGTCGCCTTCTTGCAGGGATGTGGGAACTGAAGGCAAAGGTCAAGAGAGCAGTGACAGTAGAGAGGAACATCAGAACTCAGCACTTGGCTTCTGCTGTGCACGCTTTTGACTCGTCCCTTCAGGAAGGCCCACAGCGAAAAGCCAAATGGGATCGAGCCTCCCATCACCATTTTGACAAGAGCAGGAGGGGGAGTTTTCTGGCTCCTGCCAACTCCGCGTCCCTCCTCCACACCCCTTCTGTTCACATGTCCTCATCATCCGGTTTCTCTCTTCGGCGACTGGGCGTCACTCACCCAGCCTGAAGAGGACGGGATGGTCAGGGAACAGCACAACAGAGAGGGAGGCCAGTTGGGTCTCAGACAAGGCTTGGCCTGTGGTAAGTTCAGGAGAGGCTCCAAAGCCACAGGTAAGATTTCGGAATCGGGAGTAGGGGCAGCCTCCTCCTCACAGCCCATCTGGAGTCGTAGGAAGAGGCTGTGTCTGGAATTTAGCCGAGAGTGGTGCGGAGTTCTGGGGCAAAGGAGGCCTGATGCAGCTGCCCGGGTTTGCCCCAAACCCCACAGAGGCGCGGAGGGAACTGCTTCCGAGAAGAGAGTGAGGCTGGCGGACACACCGATGGGGGGGCAGGGTCAAGGTCGGGTTGTGGGGCCAGGGCCCGGGGGGGGGCAGTGTGCACCGATGGCCGCACAGCTGAGTGAGTTGGTTGATGAAACAAGACCATCCTGTGCGACCGTCCCGTTGGGCCTGCAGTGGGACGGAGAGGATATTCTAGCTCGTAAAGCCTTAAGCATTAGCCATTGGGCAGGGGCGAGTCTTTATAAAGTTCAACTAGAAGGGACCACGCGCCACTGGGTTGGTTGGAGATCTCAGTGTGAACCCGTATGTAGCTTAACACGTACTTGTATTTAATAAATTAAATAAATAACTGTAAAAAAAAAAAAAAAGGGAAAGACAAACCCATGTTGAGGGGTAATCTACGAAATACCGGACCGGTAATCCTCAAACCTGGCAAGGTGATCAAAAAGTAGGAAAATCTGAGCGGCTGTCGCAGCTCGTAGGAGCCCAAGGAGACGCCACGACTAAATGTCATGTGGTGTTCTGAACGTCAGGGGAAAACTAGTGAGACCCGAATGCAGTACGGGCTTTAACTGATAATAACGTGTCGATATTGGTTCATCGATGGTGACAAACGTACCCAGTAACGGAAGATGCTAACAGCAGCGCAAACTGGGTGTGGGCTGCATAGCCACTGCCTGTACGATCTTGGCGACTCTTTCCTAAATCTAAAGCAGCCTGCAATAAAAGGTTTGCTTAAATAGTAAAAAGAAACCAAATGACTATCCGAGCTAGGTTAAGATTCTCTGTATATGCATATGTCTGTAAACATATATAAAATAAGGGCGCCTGGCTGGCTCAGTTGGTTAGGCGGCCGACTTCGGCTCAGGTTATGATCTCTCGGTCCGTGAGTTCGAGCCCCGTGTCGGGCTCTGTGCTGACGGCTCGGAGCCTGGAGCCTGTTTCGGATTCTGTGTCTCCCTCTCTCTCTGCCCTTCCTCTGCTCACACTCGGTCTCTCTCTCAAAAATACACAAACATTAAAAAAATGTTTAATATATATAAAATAAAAGGTGAATGTTCCTGCTTAAAACGATAGAAGGAGAGAGACAAAACAAACCTTTTTCCAAAGAGAAGCACAAGGCACAAGGTGTGGGCATTCATGAGGTGTTGTTTCCCCTCCAAAGGTGTTTGTTGTGACACTACTTGTAATTTAGGTTAAAAATTAGGACAAAGCCAAATGTCAATCAATAGGAGATTTGTTAAGTCAAATGTTACATCCATACAACGTGTACAGCAGAGCCAGGTGGAGGAGGAGCGGGAGGGTGAGGGGGAGGAGGAGGAGGATGAAGAAGGAAGGAGGGGAGGCAGGGTGGAAGGGGAAGATGAGAAACAGGGGAGGAGGCA
>NW_024420331.1:732167-770875 GCF_014898765.1 Herpailurus yagouaroundi
GGGGGGGGAGAGGGAGGGGAGGAGGGGAGAGGGAGGGGGAGGGGGAGGAGGAGGAAGGGAAAGGGGGAAGGGAGGAGGGGAAGAGGAGGAGGGGCACAGAAGAAGAGGACTGTTGCCACCAGCTCTGTCCCTTCCAGCTCCACAAGGGCAAGGCCCCTGCCTCTGACCCACTGGTCCACCTCCCCTCCCCAGCCCCACCCTGCCCCCATGTCACTCCTCCGCCCAAACCTGGCTCCCTTCTGAGACTCCTCCGGGACTCAGCTTGGACTTCACCTGTGGGCCGGCCTGGTCTAGACCGCCTCCCACAGAGCCGGCGGCCCGTGCTCCGCACTCCCGAAGGGCCGAGCCACCTGTGCTCTCCTTTCATCAAACTCTTGGCATTTGTGCACTGATTCGTGTGTGCCCGCTCGGGACCGGGAGCCCCCGAGGGCAGGGGCTTTGTCCCTGCGTCCCCACGCAGCCGACCCAGTGGCTGTGGGATAGCGGCAGCTCCGTAGATGTTTCTGGAATAAAGGGAGGAGGGGATGGAGAGAGAAGCGAGGAGAGTCGGAGAAGAAAGGAAGGGTTCGGGAGCCGTGGCTGAGCCTGGGGGAGAGCTGCCCTCTGTCCTTTCCCGACTCACCTCTGCCAGGAACCCAGGTGACTCTGGCTGCAGCATCGTGCTTTTGGCCGCTCTCAGATATCTCAGCAGCAGAAAAGATCGCGGGGTCTAGAAAAAGTCGCCTCATTTGGCAAACGGAGGATTACCGGTGACGTTCGACCAAGTCGTTTTGAGTGGCAGAATCAAAAGCCAGGTTATGAGGGATTGCACGCTACGGGGGAGGGGATCGCGCGGTCACCGGTCCCGCTCAGCGGCTAGCCGGGCCCGCACCCGGCGGAACCTTCCAGAATGAGTCATCTCAGCCCCAACCACCTTAGGAAGCCTGGGCCCGGCAGCCGGTAGACCCTCTCCTTTGCGATCCAGATCCTGCCTCTTCCCTGCTTCCCCTCTCAGCACTCCTGGACCTCGCTCCCACTCCCCAGAGGGAGGCCCCAAGGCAGTCCCGACCCTGAGGCCTTCTCCGCCTGCCCGCCCTTCACCCCACTTTTGAAAGTCACGGGAGCACCCAGTGATCTGCCGGGGCCTTTCAGTCGGGAGCTCCCGGTGCCCTGCCTGGCTCCACCGGCCCCCTGCTCGCGCGGGCCTCGACCCCGCGTCCTCAGTCCCCAGGCCCCTCCTCTCCTGGCATCCCGGGCACCCATCCGGGGCTCTACCCATTTGCAGCCCACGTCCACCTGCGGTGGCGATCACCGTACCCATTCTTAGAGGACGAAGCAGGCTCGCAAAAGTTCTGCCACCTTGCCCACCTAAACCGACAGCGTCCCCTTTGAGTCCGAGGGCCGTTTTATTCATCCAGCTCAGCCCTGGGCACGTATCAGTTGATAAATGTGGGTAAAAATGGAAGGGAGACCCAGAGGATTATAGCGGTAAAATTAAGGGAAGTTTTCTTGTATCTAAATCTCTCCCGATTAGAGGATTCCTACGTAGTTCTAAACATTCAAATTCGGGAATGTAGAACACAGAAGATGAAAGTCCTCCAAATTGCACTCCTTCAAGAAAATCATTATTAACACTGTGGTTCATGACCCTCGAGGTCTTTCCTCGGTAGATACGGACATAGAATTACGGACAATTCTTTTGCAAAAACGGGATATGAGGAGCACTGCTCTGTACCAATTTTTCCAGCTATAGCCCCGTTTTGAATTAAAAAAAATTTTTTTTAAATGTTTATTTATTTAAAAAAAATTTTTTTTTCAACGTTTATTTATTTTTGGGACAGAGAGAGACAGAGCATGAACGGGGGAGGGGCAGAGAGAGAGGGAGACACAGAATCGGAAACAGGCTCCAGGCTCCGAGCCATCAGCCCAGAGCCCGACGCGGGGCTCGAACTCACGGACCGTGAGATCGTGACCTGGCTGAAGTCGGACGCTTAACCGACTGCGCCACCCAGGCGCCCCAATGTTTATTTATTTTTGAGACAGAGACAGAGCATGAATGGGGGAGGCTCAGAGAGAGAGGGAGACACAGAATCTGAAACAGGCTCCAGGCTCTGAGCGGTCAGCCCAGACCCCGACGCGGGGCTCGAACTCACGGACCGCGACATCTTGACCTGAGCCGAAGTCCGGCGCTTAACCGACTGAGCCACCCAGGCGCCCCTTGAATTTTTTTCTAAATGGTTCTTTTTGAGAGGGAGAGGGAGAGAGAGAGAATCCCAAGCAGGTTCCACGTTGTCATCGCAGAACCTGCCTCAGGGCTCGAACTCGCGAACCCGTGAGATCACCGCCTGAGGCGAAATCAAGGGTCGGACGCTTAACCGCCTGAGCCCCCCCAGGTCCCCCTTATTATTATTTTCAGTGGCTAAGCTGTACACGTTGTGCGGATGTAACATTTTACTTAATGAACCCCCTATTGACTGACATTTGGGTTTGTCCTAATTTTTTTTTTTTTTTTAATCACAAACAATGCCACAACGAACAGCTCTGGAAGGAAAATGACTTTGAAAGACCCCCCCCCGTTCAGGTGAGGAGAAGCGCCCGCAGGATGGCAAAGCGCGGTTCCACAAGATGGAGTATACCTGATCGGGCAGGTGTTCCAAGCCGGCCTAAGGAAGAGAGCCAGGAGCAGGCTGGGTGGGGTTTTCACTTCCCAAGGGGAAGGGACCCCAAAGGGAGGGCCCCCTCTCCTTGAGGAATAGGATAGGCATCTCGGTGGACAGGCTCTTTGCAGGAAGAATCTGGTTATTCTGAGATGGTGAAGACGGTGCACGTCAGGGGGCCCCCAGTTTCTCTGTGATGTAGGAGGTGAGGTTGAGTACTGGGGGTGGTGACGTCTGCCGGGGGGAAGGGGTCGATATACCACAGCCTGAAAACGTGCAGGAAGGTTTGGGGAACAGGCATTGAATTCAAATACGAGGGCACTCTGAAAGCAGGAGAAGGGTCTGTGTAGGGTGGAGGCCCAGGGCTCCAGTGGAGAGGAAGACTCCAGAAAGTCTTGATTTGATTCCTCACAATGCCAAGTACCTCTTCCCTTTCCCTTCTCCCTCCCCCAATAGGTTTTCTTGTCCCTTGTCTTCTAATTTGCTTTTTCTGATCTCCATCCCTCTCGCGGTGGTGTTTCTAGAGTTGGAGAAAACCATCCTTTCTGCATCTACACCTGCAGAAACACCTTCAAGGGGGGCAGAAATTACCTCTGGAAGATCCAGCCCAGGGCAAAGGAGTTCAGAACCATCCTGCCACCAGGTGGCGCTCCAAGCCCAATATTTTGGCCTTCCTGACCCGGCAGCTGGGGGGAGTCATTTCGGTAGGATAACGTACAAAGGAGTATGAAATGTTAACTATCTGTAAAAGTTAATAAAAATCGGGGGGCATGTGGGAGCTTCAGTCGGTTAAACGTCCGACTCTTGGTTTTGGCTCAGGTCATGATCTCAAGGTCGTGAGATCTAGCCCCGCGTTGGGCTCTGCACTGGAAAGGTGGAGCCTGCTGGGGATTCTCTCTCTCTCTCTCTCTCTCTCTCTCTCTCTCTCTCTGCCTCTCCCCTGTTCGTGCTTTCTCTCTCTCGCTCTCTTAAAATAAATAAATAAACTTAAAAATGAAGTCAGTAAAAATCTGCACACGTATGAAAAAAAGCTTTATTCCTAGTTCCCGGGGGCAGTTTCAGGGATAGCATCGCAAATTTCTAAGTAAAAAGAATTTTTATTCGTCATGTGGCCTATGGGTCTCAAAAGGGTTTGTGAGTGAAGAACAAACACCGTGAAACCAGCTTTTGCTTCCCCGTTTGGGAAGAGGTAGAGAATGTCGACTAAGCAATGACCTAGAGAAGGCTATGAAATCCATAAATCACGAATGATCGGCGACAAAGCTAACACGTCCCAATATTCATTCTAAATCCACTTACTGAGTGAGATTTTGAGAAAACAAAACCAGGTTATGTAGGAAATGTAGCCAGCTGGCAAATGTTCAAGCAGTTGAACGTATGGCTCATGTGTCTGGAGGGAATCTCCGCCTCCCCACCGCAGCGTGCAGAAAGAGAACTTGATTTTCTAGGACTCTTTTTCTTTGTACGTTTACTTATTTATTTTGAGAGAGAGCATGAGCAGGGGAGGGGCAGAGAGAGAAAGAGAGAGAGAGAATCCCAAGCAGGTTCCGTGCTGTCAGCACAGAGCCCGACGTGGGGCTAGAACTCACAAACTCTGGGATCGTGACCCGAGCCGAAATCACGGGTCAGACGCCCAACGAGCTAAGCCACCCGGGCGCCCCTCTGGCGCTGTTTTCTCTTCGTCTCTGAGCTTTCGTCCCACTGACTTTCCCAAAAGTTAACTCACGCTTTCAGAATCCATGGGCCTCCCCGGCCCTCCTACCCCCTTCCCTCCCTTCCCTCTTCAAACCAGGTGAGAAGCAGCCTTCTCCCCTCGCCCTTCCGGGAGACCCAGATGTCCTTCTGTAGCTTTACCTCCACAAACGCCCCTAAGACATTGGGCCTTTAGAAGACAAAATCCAAATAACTTACCCCACATGTGTCCGCAGGGCAACGAGCACAGAGCTGAAGGTGGGCTTGGATGGGAGCAAAGGAAAGGGAGTGTCATCTCTGTGTCCGGAGCGTGGTTTTGCACAGATTTGGCTTTAGATCACTTGTTTGGGGACCACCTGGCTCCTATTTAACATGCAGCTGTCGGGAGTCAAATATACTGACCCAGGGGCTCCAGGGCAGGGCCACCGAAGCCAATGACGTTTGGGAATCACTTAGCAGAGCCCGCGTTCTCAAAGCGCGGTTCCCGGCCCAGCAGCAACAGCATCCCATGGGCCCAGCTTGTTCGAGAGGCAAATTCCTGGGCTCTAGGTCCAGGCCTACTGAATCAGAAACCGGTGCGGGACTGAGCAATCTGAGGTCTCGGCAGTCCCCCAGGTGACTCTGAGGCATGCTGGAGTCTAAGAACCAATTGCAATTGAGCAGTTACTCGAAAGTGGTGGTTCTCGACTTGGCCCGAGCAGTGGAATCACCTGTGTGCTTTCAAACCCCAAAGCCCTGGCTGAACCCCAGACCCATTGAGTCACAGTCTGCATAAGTGAGGCCCAGGCACGGGGATTTTTAAGGCTCCCTAGTTAATTTCAAGGTGCAACCAAGATGAAGAACTTACTGCGGCGGGTGGGGGACGGGAGGCCTAAATCTCTGGGACCATCTCACAATAAACATGTCCTCCCTGCGGACATATCCTGGTATCGGCAGCCTGAGAATCTCGGGCCCTTGCAACCATTGTTATTCATGGGCCAGAGTCATCTCCCACCTGTGGGCCTGTATGGATTAAAGACTTAAATGGAGGAACCGAGACCCTAAGACTCCTTAAAGAAAACATAGGGGGAAAGCTCCTTGACATTGGTCTTGGCAATGATTTTTTTTTTTTTTTTTTTAGCGATGATACCAGAATTACAGGCAACAAAGTCAAATGTGAACCAGCAGGGGTCCCTCAAACTAAAAAGCTGCTGCGCAGCGAAGGGAGCGACGAAGCGAAAAGGCAGTCCCTACAGAATGGGAGAAAACATTTGCAAGCTGTATATCTGATCAGGGGTTAATATTTAAAACACACCGGAACTCCTATAGCTCAACAGCAAAACAACAACAACAAAACCCAACGCAACAAAACAAGCAAACCAAAAAACAATTTAAAAATGGGCACGGGTACTGAACTGGTATTTCTTCCAAAGAAGCTATAGAAACAGCCAACATATATATGGAAAGGTGCTAATCATCAGGGAAGTGGAAATCAAAATCACAGTGAAGGGTGGGAACTCGTCCTGCTTGTCCTTGACCCCTCCCTCTGCTTGTCACGGCAGATAGCGCGATTTGTCAGGTTGGCCACAGTGGGGGAATGGTCACAGCTCGTGTTTGCTCCAGTCTCCCAGCTCTTGGTCTCGTGGGACGCTGCTGAGACCCTGTCTTTGCTTCTGCTGCCCTCCGGTAAGCTCTGGGTGGCAGGGAGCCCTCACTCTGGACCAAAGGCTCGCACTTCTGTTTTTCCAACTGTGCCTGCGCGGGCCATCTCACCTGAGTCGGGGAATTGGAGCGTCGCAATACAAGTCCAAGCGATGGACTTGACAAATTTGACAAATTTGACAAATGCTGGATCTTAACCCCACCTGGCACCAGGGCGTGTTGCTCAGCTGCAGAGAGATGCGAGTGGCCTGGTCCCCCAGGCCCCAGCAATTCTGTAACCTGCGGACTTCCTGAGTGGAATTCTACACCTCCAAGGGAGCTTCACCAAGGTTGCGTGTCGTTCAACTTGGGCGACCAGCGCCTCTTCGGGAGAGATTAAACCCTGCACGTCACATTCTCGGAAGAAAGCACTTTATTTAGACTTTCGGATTTAAGCCTGGATGTGGTCTCTCTCAAGAAGGCTCTGTGACTGAAGTTTCACGAAAACGGATTCTATCAGGAAAAATGTCGAGTCCCGCACGACAATGGAGAAGACCAGTTACACCCAGAGTCTGGGCAAATATCAGAACTCGATTCTGATTCTTAACAGTGAAGAACCATCACAGGGCTTCATGCAAACCAACATGGGGCACCACCCCATACTTTTGGGTTTTCTTTTTTTTCTTCTTGCAGGATCATGGGAAAAAGCAGAACTGGGGAAATATCAGAACTTGGGTCAACAAAAAGGGACTTTCCTCAAATAAATTTCAAGCAGGAAGTGGTCAGCATTCTCGTGGTTAGAAAGAATATTATGGAAAATGAGAAATTACATGTTTTAAAAAGCCTACAGAAATGAGCTCTGGGTGTCTGAGGCATTTCTGGAAAGTTGGATGGATTCATAGCCAAGGAAAACCAGAGTAGACCAAACAGTGATTGAGAATAGGTAATGAATGGAAGAGCTAACAAACTGAATGTTGTTCCTTACATGAAAAAAAATTTTTAAATGCTGTATGAATATAGTACATGAAATGTTGAGCATAAACCTTATTGCACAGCAGAAATGGTTAGTACAAGAAAATTCTCAGATACTGTGTGTGCAAAGGATTAAAAATATTCACCATGTGAGGAACATAGAGTTAGTCTTTCAAGCATATAAAATTGATCATATATCTAACATAATAAAATAAAAAAAATAATATAAGCTAATATTTATGGAGCACTTGGTAGATATCAGACCCCATGCTGAGTACTTTTCATGGATCATATCACTTCGTTTTACAACTAACCTATGTACAAGTTAGACTTAGCAATTCTAAAACACACACATACATACACATAAACACAAATATACACACCCATGCATATATATGCATATACACATAAAGGCACACATTATATATGAATGGATATATATATGTGTGTGTATATATATATATATACATACATATGTATATATATATATGTATAAGCCATATATATATAAGCAAATGAGCATTCCATCATCTTTGACTTTGACACCCCAGTGTCACGCCCACCCAGTGATAGTTTTCATGAACTCACAGTTCAGTAGGATGAAAAAGACAACAAACCCTCAAACTATGAAATCTCAGCAGGCTTCAAAGACACCATTTATGGGCTGGTGGGGTAGGAGCGGTGGCAAAAGAGAACGGTTAGTGGTTAGATGATTCAGAAATATGAGTGGGGGCACTCAGCGAGAGAGGTTGAGAGTAAGAGAGCGGGAGACATACTAAGAGGGATTCCATCTTTGCTTAAACCACAGCGTAACATTGGGGGCAATGGAAATAAATGGTCAAAACCAAGATTTGATCATCTGCGGTCTTCAACATTTTTTATACTGTCTTCTCATCGATGGACAACAGTGAACACACACCCCTACGTATTTCTGTATTAATACAATGGGTATATGATAAAATAGCCCCAAACACACTTTGGAAAAGATGATTGTATCTATTTTGATATTTTCTTCCTACATCTCGCTTTGAAGACCCAGCCAAGGGTCTCAGGAAACGAACATCAACAGCCATGAGTTTCTGCTAGGTGGCACTCTTTGCCATATGCATAGAACCACTAATTCAGTCAGATGCTAGGAAAATTGGACTAAAGACACCTTTAAATTGCGAATATAAGCAGCACCTCTATTTGTCAGGACTTCAGGGACTGCAAATCAGTTGGCCACTTACTTGTCTCTGCCTAAATCTGTCCAGTGTACTTGGTCCAAATTGTCTTCGCATTTTAGCCTTGAACAGAACTTCCAATCCAATGTAAATTATACCCCTCCAAAACAGGTGCCTGGGGGGAACAATTTAAGTGCAGCTCCGCTCCCTAGCAGTGGGTTAAGAGCACCGAGGGTTCTGTAGAGAAGGAGACACTGAGCATACCTGGGGCAACTCAGGCTTTCCTTGCTGAAGTGAGCCCTCTATTAACAGTCTGTGGTACTTCTTAAACTGGGCTCTGTGGACCAGCTGCGTCAGAAGCACGCGGGCTATTTGTAGAAGTGTAGATTCCTGGGTCCCAGAGATCAGGCTCTCTGGTGTGGTTTCCAAGCTCCGGAGACTGATTCTGGTCCCGGGTAAAATTGGAGAACGAATTGAACTGCTTGGACAGAGCTGGGTCAGTTTTGGGGAGAACCACTTACCTCCTCTGTGACCCTGGGTAGTTGACCTAACCCCTCTGATCTCACCTATATCTCTGAGTTACCCCATCATCTTCAAGATCGAGCTCCTAATACCAGCCTCGTAGAGGCGATGTGAAGATTTAATGGAATGAATGAAGCATTAGTTTGCATTTGCTGCTTAAGAAATGTGACTTCCGGGGCGCCTGGGTGGCGCAGTCGGTTAAGCGTCCGACTTCAGCCAGGTCACGATCTCGCGGTCCGTGAGTTCGAGCCCCACGTCGGGCTCTGGGCTGATAGCTCAGAGCCTGGAGCCTGTTTCCGATTCTGTGTCTCCCTCTCTCTCTGCCCCTCCCCCGTTCATGCTCTGTCTCTCTCTGTCCCAAAAATAAATAAACGTTGAAAAAAAAAAAAAAAAAGAAATGTGACTTCCTTCCCTCCTCCCCCTCTTCCTCCTCCACACTCCATTCCATAACACTGTCCGGGTCCCAGTAACTTCATCTTACACTGTTCTTCTTAAGATCCTCCTCACTCTCTCCTTGCCCTATCCTCCCCTTTGGGGACCTGCCCTCACGAATAGGAGCCAAATTTGTGATTATTTCAGATTCGTGTGCTCTCCGTTCAGAACACGTTTCCTGTGTTCTGTTTACTTAGGTGGCCTGCTCTGGAGAGTTGATTATCTCGCAAATGAATCCATCATGATGTGTTAACGGAGAAGAGTAATGTGTTAACATAATCCCTGGTAACAGAGTCCTGCTTGGTGGGCTTCCATTTGGACCTGGCCCTGGGGTGTTCCCCACGGTCCCAGGGGTGACTACAGGACAGCAGACTGGTTCTAATTTCCAAAACAGCCCAAGTACTGTTCTTAGCAGTGTGGACCCCTAGACAATGAGCCTCATTGTGGGGTTCATGCAGGTGTTACTACACTTTTGCTCAAGATGTCAACTCATGCAATTCGCCGTTGTGAAAACCCCTGGAATCTACGACCC
This sequence comes from Herpailurus yagouaroundi, assembly GCF_014898765.1. Lineage (NCBI taxonomy): Eukaryota > Metazoa > Chordata > Mammalia > Carnivora > Felidae > Herpailurus > Herpailurus yagouaroundi. The sequence goes on from NW_024420331.1 coordinate 741,737, forward strand.
ACCGCATCGCCTTGGCCAGTGAGACATGAAGCAGTCATGTGTATCATACAAGACAAATGTGGCATCCTACTTGGCTGTGCCTGTCTGGCCTTGGCCCTCGGGCCTTGCCACACGAAGAACCGTTTTCCGTGTGTGGAAGCAGCTGCCGACCTCAGCCTGCCCACTGGTGGGCTCTAGGGATGTCAGAAAACTGCCACGGGGCCACCAGAACTTCCTCTTTCCTTCTAGATCCTACCAGACTGCTGTTTCTAGACGAAGCTCCTTGTAAGACACTAGAACTCCAACCTCCTCAGTCAGTTTAAGTGTGGGCTCCCCCAAAACATTTAATTAATATAAATCTCCAAGATTATAGATATCTATCTATATCTATCTATCCATAGATATCTATCTATCTATCTAGAGAGAGAAAGAGGGAGAAATAAAACCATTGAACTGTATAACAAACATGTTAGAAATTGACTACAACCTGGGGCACCTGGGTGGCTCAGTCAGTTAAGCATCCCACTTCAGCTCAGGTCATGATCTCATGGTTCAATCTCATGGGCCCAAGTTCAAGCCCCATGTCGGGCTCTCTGCTGTCATTGCGAAGGCTGCTTCTGATCTTCTGTCCCCTCTCTCTCTGCCCTACACAGACACACACACTCTCTCTCTCTCTCTCAAAAATAAATATTAAAAAAAAAAAAAAGAAAGAAATTGGTTACGACCCAAGATGAAGGTAATCTGAAAGGCAGAGTACCGGATCTTATCCCATTTCTTAACTCGTGTGGCTAAAATGTGAGAGAAGTAGAAAGAATATGAATTTGAAGGTGGCAAAGAGCAGAGTCCAGCCAGTGTGACCCAGGGAAGGTCTTGCCGAGCTGATCGTGGAAGGCCGTGCTCACTGAGACAGATGGGGATTGACTCCGGGTGTGTGGGGGAAAGAGATCGCTTTTAAGCCAGTAGCACACACAAAACCACTGCTTCCAAACCGAAGATCCCCACCTGCAACCACTACCCTTTCTCTTTGTTCTTGTGCACTCCACGAGGCTTGCCGTGGGCGTCTAAAGCCAAAAAGGAAACTGAGAGGGGGTGGGGGGGGGGGGGAAGCAAAAGCAGAAAGATGAGAGAGACGTAAAACCTAAAACAGCATGAGCCTGCCCTGTGGTCATCACGCTGTCGCCAGCATGGTGCACGCGTGACCCCCGTGTCAGCCAGCCACTGCGTACCGTCACGTCATGACTTTTTCTTTTCCACTTTCCCCTTCACTTGGTTGGTTGGTTGGTCGGTTGGTCAGCCCCCTGTTCTCCCTCATCACATGAACTCAGTCAGATGGGTTAATTTTCGGGCCTGGTGTTCTCCAAAGTGGTTCCCAGTGTTCTTTAGGGTCAAGAGCTCCATCTTCTAGCGGATGCGACTGGTGGTGTGTCCCATGTACCAACTGCTCTTGAGTACTGACGCCCAAAGCTCCAAGGAGGGACGCACCCCAAAGCCTGTCTGGTAAATCTGCCTTTAGCACGTGCAGAAGAGGTAGAGGACAAATCGAACCTTATCCCCACCCCTGTGTTAAAATTGAGCCATAGGGGTGCCTGGGCGGCTCGGTGGGTTAGGTTTCTGACTATTTCAGCTCAGGTCATGATCTCACGGTTCGTGAGATCGACTGCTGAGCTGGGCTCTGCGCTGACAGCGTAGAGCCTGCTTGGGATTGTCTCTCTCTCCCTCTCTCTCTGCCCCCACCCCTGCTTGTGCTCTCTCTCAAAATAAATAAATTAATAAGCATTACTACACGTATTAACATTATTAAGAAATAAAAAATAAAATACCTCGCAGGATGTGCAACCTGTTTCTTGCTAGACCCATTAGTTTCCCGTGAGCCTGGGGAGCAACACACCCAGGTTCTCAAGTTACCATCCTCCTCATGTACCCTATGTTTTCTGACTACGTTTAAGAGACCATCTACGCAGGCCTAAGAGTGTCCAAATAGAGCTGGAAATAGACGTGAGGATGGGGCCAGGAGACCTGACGCAGACACAGAGCTATGGTCACACTGATCCCCTCTCTCCTCTAGAGACCACAGACACTTGCTTTGCCTTCTGTCAGCCATAATATTTGCCCTGCCAAATGCTCCCCCTTGGCTTGGATCCGCCAATGCCCAAGTCTTGCTGAGGCACGGGATGTGTCTGAGGAGGAAGGACACAACCTCGCAAGTCCAGAGGTGAAAGGAACTGGGGGCCAAGCCTTGACAGTGGTGTGGGATCTATGGAGAGTCCAGAGTCCCTTCCAGAATGGAGCCAACCAGACGGGTGTCAGCCGAGAAGCAGGACATTCAGAGCTTTGGAGGGCACCTGGCAGTACAGAACTCCACGTAGAGCTCTCAGAAGGTTAAGAGTGATTAACCAAGATTACAAAGAATGTAATTGATGTCCTTTCAGTTGTTTTCTACAATAAACCCTGTACATAGCCTCATGTCAAAATATGCTGTGGTTTCTGAGATGCATGATTTTCAGTTTCCCTTCCTCTTAATCCATTTCAGAAGATGTTTAAGTTGTCTCCAAGTGCTTTATGGTTTATAAATCACCAAAATAACCTCAACATTATGTGTAGATGTGTTGTGATAGAAGAAACTTTATGATGGCCAAGAGCCGATTGTTATGATATTACCTTTGTTTTCACTGAAGAAGAAAGGCATCTGGTAAGTACAATAAAGCTTAAAGACATTGACAAATAGTTGGTTCTTGCAGCTTATGTCTTTATTCATCTCATCCAGAGATTAATTTGGGAATTTGTGACCCTTATGGATTACAAGTCCTTTGGAAATAATTCATATACTGTGTATTTACAGCTATACTTACAACCCTTGGCATTTTGATACATGAGGAAAATACAATATCTCCCAACTAATGCTCTGAGATTTGAACCCATGCACACTATTTTCCAAAGGGCACAGACACCTCGGTAGGTCACTGTTTTCCTGAAATAAAGCAAAGTGATCAGGTTTCAAACTTTGAGCTCGTGTGGCTTTATACCCAGTTGAAAGTATGTGTGTCTTCAGAATGTCTTGGTCCTTTCTATTGCTGCCATTGAGGGCGAAAGCTGGGGTTCAAGACTGAAGCTTTCTGAGTGCTGAGGTCTGTAAACCTTGGCTTCTCCTCCCCCATGCAATTTAAAGGAATCCAAAGAATTGTCATCCCTGCCTGATAACTATAAATAAATAAATGTTCTTGGGGGTCCTCCTTCAGAGTTTACCATCAAAACCATCCAATGTTAAAAATAATAATAATAATAAAAACCACCTAATGTTGATGGATCACGTTGGCAGATAATTACAGATATACGATATTAGTTAGCAAAGCAGTTTCAAAGACCATTGGATGAGGCAATTTTACTTTGGCTATAGTCCTTTTGCAATGCAGATAAAAATCTTTGTTTGAGTCCGCTCAGGATGCTGTATAGCAAAGTATCATAAACTGGATGACTTAACACTTTTTTCTCACAGTTCCAAAGGACAGACATCCAGGGTCAGAGTGCCTGTGCCGCCTGGTTCTGGAGAGGGCAACAGTCGATCTGTGCAGAAGGGGGCGCTAGGTGATGCAGAAGCAATCAGTTGCGTTCCCTGTGTTTTCATTTCACTAACTCTAGTACATTGTGATGTCATACACGTACGCCCTGAGCATCTTTCACCCTATTTCCATACATAGCGGTACTTCTTAGGAGCAGAAGCACGATTCCTCTGAATTTCGTGATTGCGTGTGTATTTAATAATCACAAGAGAATTACAGGAGAATCAGAGCCTTATGTCCTCTCCTTGCCGCCCTTCTCCCAGTCGTGTCTTATACAGAAACAGAAAGGGGAGACTCAAGTGCCAATGGAGTCACAGAGAGATCGGAAAGATGATGTGATGCATTATAGAAATTCCATTTTTCCAATTCCTTTGTCATACACTGTGACTCTCCTCTCTGATGTGGACAATCCCAGGTCTTGGAGACTTTAACAACACCCTTTTAGTGAGGCATTCATGGGACAATCTAGACAGCCAAGCTTTTCCTTGGTAGGTCAGGCAGTCACGCTTGGCAAAGGAGGGCTAGACCGTCTCTTTGAACACCTGACTATAGGTCACGTGATTGTCTGTGGCCAGGGCATTTTTCAGACACTGCCAGAAGTATGGGTGGGCCTGTGGGTTTGTCGGCCACTCAAGGACGGAACTCTTACACAGCCTCTTCCGGAGCTGGAGGAACTTGGATTTCTGAAGGGGCTTCTCGAGGAATATCAAGATAATTACGTCTACTTTTTCATCCATGAGCCTCTGATGGGATAAGTAAAATGCGATCTTAAAGTTCTCAGTCTTTGCATACTTGTTTGTCATCACAAACACCGTCTTTTTGCTAAGCTGGATGCTCTGGGAAAGGTTTTCCAGAACTGGCTGCCCTGGTAGCCAATCCCTTTCCTCAAGACACAGATTAAAATGTTTCTCTCTTGGGTCTTCCAACTTGGCCACCAGCTCATCCAAAACCCACTCTGTCACTGCTGGGTCTTTAGTGTCATACACAACAAAGGCATCGTAGCAAGAATCCAGTGATGTCAGACGCTGATACCCCTTTATTTTGGCCTTACAGAAATGGTAACTATACCACACATCCCAGAAATAGAGGTGGTTTGCTGTCGTAATCACCATCAGAGAAAGAGCCACCGATACGGAAAGTGAAAACAGGATCAGGTTAGTCAGATCTACCTCACAGGTATACAGATCCAGAGAGACCACACTCTGGCCCCTGTGTGCTCCTGGCCCCACACAAGTCACATCTGTGGCCAAGTAAGGAATAGTCACCTCTGTATGGTTAACCCACCAGACAAACCACACAGCATCACAGGTGCACAGAAACCGATTATGATGCAAAAGTAACATCTCCAGATTATTGAGGACATTTTCTGGAAAGCTAGTCTTCTGGATAATCTGGATTTTATTTGAGCTGAGGTCCAGGTATCGCAACTGGAAAGCATCTTGTAGAAAATGCTTTGTCAGATGCCTGATTTGATTGTACTTGAGAATCAGTTTCTTGAGACTTCTGGAACAGTTGTATAATCTCTCAGGGACACTCTTCAGCTCATTGTAGCTGAGGTCCAAAGTTTCTAGATTCTTCAGATACTGGAGTCTTCCCCAGTTGAAGGACTTGAGCCCATTTTTGACCAAGGAGAGAGTCTTTAGTTTTGGAGGCATGCCATCAAAAACGCCAGAAGGCAAGAAACTCAGGGAATTTTCAGAGATGTCTAACTCCTCTAAGTTTAGCAGATTCTTGAAGAATTTTAAGTACCTGTTATCACCATCTCTCCATAAAACATCCAAATGATTTCCTCTGAATTCCAGAATTCTAAGAGACTCACTCTCCATGGTCCTGCTGGTGGACATAGAGATGTCATTGTTGTTCATCATGAGTTTCTTCAGAACTTTTAGGTTCTTGGTGAAGTTTAGCATGTGAGTAATGCCTTCTGATTGAAAGTAATGGCTATTACTACTTATATCTAGGATTTCCAGGTTGCGTAGCTCCTCAAACGCTGTTGAGTAGAGTAAATCAAGCCGGTTGTTAGAGAAGTCCAAATACTTCAACTCCACTAAAGGCTGAAATTCACTGCCATTGAGAGTTTGGCCAATGGTATTTCCTGACAAGTTTAGGCATTTGAGGAAAGACAGATGCTGAAAATCAGAGGACTTGACAAAAAATATATTATTTCTACTTAGGTCCAAGGCCTGCCCATACACATAACAATCTTTATTAAAAGGCAAGAAAGAGGGAGTCTCTTTGTTTTTGAACCTGCAACTCCTTGCATACTCATCATATCTGAAATAATGTAATGTTTCAAGGACCTGAGGTGCATTACCATCTACAGAAGTTCTGGTGTTAGAGCAGAAGCCAACTTCACTTGAATCTCCTGAAGGTGATATTTTATTCATTGAAAGATCTATGACTTTCAATGTTTTAAATTGTTCGAATATGCTGAGGTCAGCGATTTTTATGAAGTTAGTGCCAAGATCAAGAACTTCAAGATTGGAGAGACTACGTAACGGGGAGAGGTTATGGCTGCTCAGCTCCTTAAAGACGTATCCTTTGATCCGTAAAACTTTCAGGTTTTTCAGTGAAGAAAATGCATCCGACAGATTCAGAGTTGCGCGATAGACCTGGAGTTCATAATTGAACGACAGATCCAATTGGACAAGGTTGTGAAGAAGAAGCAAAAATTTGGCATCCCCAATTTCTTTGGCCAAGAAGTTTTGTGAAAGATCTAGCTCCTTCAGTTTTTTGATGTTTTTAAACCATCTTTGGGGCACATGCTGAAGAGAGTTACTGTATAGACGTAGAACCTGTAATTCTGTCAATGCATCAAAAGCCTTCATGTGGATCTGTAGGGGAGAATTATTCTCACAGGGTGTACAAGGAAATGGGACATTGTAACAACGAGGGCAGTTTCCACCGAGGTCAAGAATTTGCAGTTGATGGAGGTTATGAAAATCATCTTCTTGGATTTTTGCAATGGCGTTGTTATAAAGATGGAGTTCCGTCAAAGTGGATGGCAATGTAGTGGGGACAGATGTGATATTGTTGTCTTTTAGGGAGAGCAATTTTAGATTTTTCAGACTCAGGAAAGCATCTTTTTCTATGAAAAATGAAACGTTGCAAGGATTGCGAAAATAGCAGTTTTGGCCCAAGTAGAGTTTTTCTATGTTGGTCAGTTCTGTTAGGTTATTTTTCCTGATACAAAAGATACTGTTGGCCTCAAGGCTCAGCAGCTGCAAGTTGGGGGGAAGACCCTCGGGTATTTCTAGAAGCTGGTTTCCATCCAGGTAAAGGGATTTTAAGTAAGTGAGCCTACTAAAGCTTCTGGGTTGAATCTGCAGCCTCCTGGGACACATATTGTCTTTTGGCCCAAGTCGAATAGGTATACAGTTGCATCTGAAATCGATCTCTACCAGGTAGTCCAGCTGGTGGAAGGAAGCTGGAGAGATACCAGGTATGTGGTTGATGGTGAGGGTGAGGTTGGTGGCATTGGTAGGAATACCTTCAGGAATTTCTGTCAAATGCTTGTCTGTGCAGTCCACAATCACATGGGCCTTTGGAGCATCCAGAGTGACATCACAGGGCAGAGTTTTGGGAAACCATCTAGCTCCAAGGAGTCTGGAAATTAGGATTATGTTAAAAAGGATAAGGGACTGTCTCTTCAATGTCCACATTGGAAACACCTGAAAGTATAAGAAAGAACAAATCACCATCATTCTAAATCGTTCTAAAATATACCAAGAATCAGATTTGAAAATTCCTGTTTGCTGCCTCTCTTTTGCTACAGTTTAAAATAAACAAATCAAGTCTTATTCTCCATTGCCTGGACGACATCTCCCACTCCGTGACTGTGTTTGTCTACTACTAAGGTTCATAATAATTTAGTTACATTTGTAGCTTTTAGCATCTTAGCCTTTCAGTTACATAGCTTTCAAAGTGATAGACGCACACTTTCCTATTCACTGTTATTTAAAAATAGTGCAATGGAAGAGCTATCAACTAGCTGCCAAAGTCTGAAATTTGGGGATGAAAGAATATTAAAATGAAAATACATTGGGACAAATAACACATTAAGACTTTAGTGCAATTACTGTTTGCGTGCTAAGCCTGCTCTGGTACACATTGGACATTACACCTCACAATATTCAAGGCTCTCAATATCCTAAGCAGCACTGCCATTCTATGAGCTGGCTTTCCTCTTGGATTGTTTTTGGAAATCCAAGATGATTTGGGGATGGACAGAGCACAAGTGAGGAGGGGGCAGAGAGAGGGAGATACACAGAATCCCATACACACTCGGTTTACATTACAGAAATGTGGAAAGGAGAGAGCAGAGCAGACAGTCAGGGAACCGTCCGGGTGACTCCTGATTGATCAAAGAGGCTACTTATGGGGACGCCTGGGTGGCTCGGTCAGTTAAGCTTCTGACTTCAGCTCAGGTCATGATCTCATGGTTCATGAGTTGGAGCTCTGCATCGGGCTCTGTCCTGACAGCTCAGGGCCTGGAGCTTGCTTCGGACTCTGTGTATCTCCCTTTCTCTGCCCCTTCCTCACTTGCGCTCTGCCTCTCTCTCCGTTTCAAAAATAAATAAAACATTTTTAAAAATTTTAAAAAAGAGGATACTTATGAGAGTGAAAGGAAGGCAGACCTATTAAGAATTATGCTAAGACTAGGGGTACCTGGGTGGCTTAGTTAGTTAAGCATCCCAGTCTTGATTGTGGCTCAGGTCATGATCTCACTGTCCATGAAATTGAGCCCTGCGTTGGGCTCTGTGGTGACAATGCAGAGCCTGCTTGGGATTCTCTCTCTCCCTCTCTCTCTGCCCTTCTCCCACTCATGTGCTTGCTCTCTCTCCCTCTCTCTCTCTCTAAAAATAAATAAACAAACTTTAAGAAAAAAATATATAATTACGCTAAGACTATTGACAGAAAACCAAGACTCTCTTAGGCAAACTGGGACATATGGCAAACTGCCCATAATGCTGATTCTTGGGCATCCAGATTTATCAGGGGAGAAACTGGGACCCAGGGGAGAAAGACCTTAAAAGGTAGTATGGGAAGTACTAAAGAGCTTTGCTAATCACCATATTAACTTGAACTTGCCCTGCCTTAGAGGGTGGTTTAACCAGGGACTTGCCCTCAAGTTTCAGGATCTCTATCAATATTTTACTCCAGAACACTGGTTTTAGTTTAACAGGTGCTTATCTATGGAATGATGTAGCCTGTGTCTCTACAACAAGCTTCTAGATCAATTAATGCTTTTGTCTTCCCCATTGACTGAATCAACCAAATATGGTGATATCTCATAAACCAAATGCCTACTTCCCTTAATTCCTCTAATACAAGGTAAATAAGCAAATTTCCCCACAGCTTTCTTTTTCTCTAATGAAAGATGGTTCAGAAGGATCTCAAAGAGCTTCTTCATGCATCTTGAGATGCCTAGAGTTGAAGTCAGAGGTACAACATTGTCTCTTTTTTTCTCTTTCACCACCTTGTCTCCCCCTCTTCCTCATTAAAACCATTCACTGAGTCCAGTTGACGTTCTTCATTGACCTCCTTGACATCCTCCTTGCTTTACCATTTTAGCTAAAACTTCATCCTTGATCTCAGGCTCTTGCTCTTCCAATCCACCCGAACTATTAAGCTTCCCTAAGATTAATCAGATTACATTACTCTAAAGTCTTTCAAATTATTTTCTTTTTTCCCCCTTTTTTACAGAATGAGCCCTAACTTTGTGTCATGGCATCCAAAGTCTTCCAGTAATTGGCTTTATTTATACCTACTTGTCCAGGCTCACCTGATACAACGCCCCTCTCAGCTTCTCTAGTCACTAACCCCAAGCCCAATGTGTAGCTCCCTGACTTGCAAGTCTTTTCACCTGGACTAGTCTGTTCTACCATTTCCACCCATCAAAATTCTAGTTATCCTTTCAGGCTATACTCCCCAATGTGGAGCACTCAGATCCCTGGGGAGATATGGCAATAGGCCAGGGGTTATAGGAAGCTCATAGATAAACGTGGTATATCTCCCTTGAGCATCAATCTTACTCAAAGATTTAGGAGAAATGTTCATCACTCAGGGAGGAGGGGTTGAGTCAAGATGGGAAAAGGAGAGATGCAGAGGGAGCTATTTTTATGGTCCCTGATTATGGGATCCCAGACCCTGGACCCCATCTCCAGCCATGCTTCTGCCAGAAGACATGATGAGTTCGTGAACCCCACTGTCGGAAGGTAATAAGTAATGCTGCGAAGGGTGTTACTGTTGACCTGGGAGGTGAGTTGTATTCTAAATGGGGCCAAATGAATAAAGGACAAATTGTGAACCAGGTACCCTCTTATGAGCCCACTCCCATGAACCTAAATGAGATCCTGGGAAGAACTGGGGGGATCCCTAAATTGGCGAGTTAAAAACATGAAGTGACAGCCATCAACTGAGTTCTCCGGAATATGCCTAGTTTAAGTATTTCTATGATGGGGGGGAAACGAATGCTCTAAGATGAAGGCAGTTGAGTTATAGGCATAATAAGAGTGGTTTAACAACCGCTGTCCTTCCCCCGCCCACATCTCTGATTTGTTAAGTCCTGATCTGCAGCATTTGCAAATTCCCATAGTGTAAAGACTCCCACCATGGCCAATTTGCAACTGCCAGTGTGATGCCGTTCAGTGCAGAGTTGGGGAGGGATGTGCAGAAGTGATCTGGCAAGCCTGTATGAGCTGGGTCCAGCAAACCCTGACCTTAACATACCTGAGACAATGACCGTGAAATGACTCTACATACGGACATAGTATAAACTAGAATGGAAAATTAATCAGAAAGTCTCTTATCCTTCCATATTTCTAAACTTGTTCTTGCACTCGTCCACTTTTCTCCATGTCTACTGCCACCTCCTTACCCCCATTAGCCATTAGGTCTTACCCAGACTACCACAAGAGGCTCCAAAATGGTCCCCCAATTCTCTGTCTCCTCTACAAGCCATTCATCAAACAGCATGAAAGCATTCATTATAAATGAGTCACATCAACTACAGTGACTTCCTATTACACTTTGAATCCTTATTATTGCTTATATCATGCATGTTCTGACTCCCACCCTACTTCCATGACCTTGAACCATCCTTCCCCTGTTTTGACCACACACCAGACATCTGGCCTATTTTCTGTTCCGCATTTGAACCAGTCTTGGCACCTGCTGTTCCCTCTTCCTGAAATTATCGTTCCCTTCCTCTTCCCACAGCCAGGTCATTCTCATCCCTCAGGTGTCTACATAAATAACACACACTCAGTCAGGCTTTCTCTAGTAAGCAGCACTTGCTATATTCTGAGCATCATTTTCAATGTTTCGATATATTAACTCATAAGAACCACATGTGAGTGGTACTACAGACCCTCAATCCTTACCCAAAACCTCTGGGGCTAGATGTGTTTTGGAACTAAGTATTTTTCAGATCTTAGAAGGTAATAGGATATATGGATCCACATGTTATGTAATGTTCCTACTGGGGCCTGGGGCAGTATCCCATCACCAAACACTTAAAATTTTGTGCAGTGAAACAAAGAATTATCCACACTAAGTGGGAAAGGAAGGAAGGAAGGCAGGGAGGGAGGGAGGAAGAAAAATCAAGGGAAGGAAGGAAGGAAGGAAGGAAGGAAGGAAGGAAGGAAGGAAGGAAGAAAACTAACTTACTCAAGTTCAGATCAAGATTCACCTCCAAATGAATTCAAGTAGTATGTTTGCCGTTGACTGAGTGAGGACAAAGCTTTCAGTTTGGAGATTTTGGAATTACAGACCTCTATTATTATTTCCATTTTTCAGATGAGTCCATTGAGGCACAGAGAGGTATATATACTCTGTACTAGACTACTCTGCTTTATTTCCTTCATGGCCCTTAACACAATCAGCAATTATCTTGCTGATAATTTATGTGCTTATCTGTTTAATGTCTATCTTGCATGAGAATATAAGAACCAAGAGAGCAGGGCTTTGTGTGCCCTTGTGTAAAACAATGCCTGGCACTTAATTTGTGTTGCACTATGTTGGATAAACACATGAATAAAAGAGTGAATGCATGCATGAATGAAATAAAGCAAAATATTTCAAAGAAATTTCCCTTTGGAGTCACCTGCTTTAGGCTACAGCCCCAGACTCCCCAGGGGATAACATTCTATCTCTTCTATTTGCCCGGGGATTCCTTGGGGAGAAAGGTTTAAGAAGCTCAAACCCACGTTCTTGAGGACACTCTCTGGGATCAACCCAGACAGAAGTACCAACTCTGGCCAGGTCAACCCAGCTCTGGATCGACGGTTGGAAGAACTGTGTGATCTACCTTCTCACTTCACCACCCTTGGCACGTTGTCTGCCTTTGCATCATTCAAGATAGGTGGCTACAACATCCATGTTACAAGAAGCCAGATGGAAGCAGATAGGAAGAAGGGGAACAGCCCCACCATTTAAGGATACACCCCCCAAATTGCCTATTTCAATTCCTCTCACATCACATTAGCTTTAACTTAGTCACATGCCATGTTTAGCTGCAAAGGAGGCTGGGAAATACAATCTTTTTTTCTGAGTGGTATATGCCCAATTATAAATGGTGATTCTATCAGTATGAGATGAAAGAAAGGGAAGGGGTCCCCAGGGTTGTTAGTCTGCTAAGATTCCGACTCCTGATTTTGGCCCAGGTCATGATTTCACGGTTGAGCCTCACATTGGGTTCTGCACTGGGCATGGAGCCTGCTTAAGAGTCTCTCTCTCTCTCTCTCTCTCTCTCTCTCTCTCTCTCTCTTTTCCTCCCTCCAACCCTCTGCCCCTCCCCAGCTCATGCTCTGTCTCCATCAAAACAAAAAAGAAGAAAAATATATTGGGAGATATAGAACAATCTCTAGACTTGATGAGGATGATAAAAATAATTAATTGCAAGTATCAAAAAATAGCCCATGGAATAAGAACATACAATTAAACTACACATATAGAAGTGTCAGCATCTTGTCTGGAAAGAACTAATGATATTTCCAAATTGTACTGTATTGTATTGTATTGTATTTATTTTTAAAGATTTAAAAAATTTTTTTTAATGTTTATTCATTTTTCAGAGATGGAAAGAGACAGAGCATGAGCAGGGGAGGGGCAGAGAGAGAGAGGAAGACACAGAATCCGAAGCAGGCTCCAGGCTCTGAGCTGTTCAGCATAGAGCCTGATGTGGGGCTCGAACCCACAGACCGTGAGATCATGACCTGAGCTGAAGTCAGAATGGTTAACCAACTGAGCCACCCAGGCGCCCCAGTTTTTATTATTTTTTTTAAACTTCTGTTTTTAATGTTTATTTTTGAGAGCGAGGAAGCAAGCGAGCAGGGGAAGGGCAGAGAGAGAGAGAAATGGAGGATTCAGAGAGGGCTCCACAATGACAACAGAGAGCTCAATGCGGGTCTCGAACTCGTGAACCAAGAGGTCATGACCTGAGCTGAAGTCGATGCCTAACTGACTGAGCCACCCGGTCACCCCTGATTTTATTTTATTTTTTGAGTAATCTCCATGGACAACGTGACGGGGGTGGTGAAGCAACAGGGTAGGTGATCTCGAGTCGCCAGATCCTTGCATGACCTCCCAGAGCATAGTACAAATCAGGACGCTGAGCTGCTAACCTCTAGGAGCTTCTGAGAAATCACAAAATTGTTATACTAAGCCCGTGTTCATTGGCTTTTCTACTCTACCAATGTAAACCCACTGTTAGCCACTGTGGAATTCAGAACTTGGCAGTAAATTGCTGCTCGTGGGAGAACCTAAAATATGGGATGTTGGTATCAGGCTGTGAGCAAGATATATGTGTATATTGTAAAATGATTACAACAAGTCTAGTGAACATCCACCACCTCATATCGTGACAGCTGTTTTTCTTGTGATGGCAACGTTTAAGACCTATTCCCTTAGCAACTTTCCAAAATACAATTCAGTATTGTGAACTACAGTCACCATGAACGCCAACTGTTGACTTGTGGCTTTACTCTTAGGGGAAACGGTTTGGCAATATTCATGATGCGTGTTGATGGCTTCTTACTGTTTTTAGCAGTCTTAGGAGAGGCATGAGCTATGGCTGAAGTTAGCATCTGCGAGCAGTGATGGAAGGAAGTGAGGTTTTTCTCTGCCGGCAGCCTGAACTCTAAAGTTGATTAAGCCTTCCTTAATTTGGGGCCGGGCAGGGTTGAAAAAGCCCACTGCTTTACCGCAAATGAAGGCAGATGAATGGACAGAATCAAGAGCAGCCCTAAGAGAGTGCGAGTGCTCACATGCATTTTTCCAGCACTTTCCATTAAGTATTTTCTAGCAGACAATGAAAGTCAGTCCAGGGCAAGAATCTGACTAGCAGTGCTGCCTTGCCCTTGACTCCTACAGCCTCTGGGGAGTTGATGAAATTGAGAATGAGGAACATTGACAGAATACAGAATCTTTTCACTTAAAATGGTCTAGGGGAGCTGGGTGGCTCAGCCGGTTAAGCGTCCAACTCTTGGTTTCAGCTCGGGTCATGATCTCACGGTTCGTGAGTGGTTTGTGAGTTCGAGCCCCACATCGGGCTCTGTGCTGACAGCATAGAGCCTGCCTGGGTTTCTCTCTCTCCCTCTCATCTGTTCTCTCTGTCTCTCAAAATAAATAAACTTAAAAGAAATTAAAAAAACTAATAAATAAAATGGTCTAGAGCTGCTCAGTCTGATATGATAGCCACCAGTCATGTGTGGCCATTTGAATTTAAATTAATTAAAATTAAATGCAATTTTAAAATTCAGTGTCTCAGCTACACTAACTGTATTTCAGGTGCTCAAAAGGCACAGTAAGCTCGAGGTTACAGTATTCGAGTGTGCAGGCATACTGTAGAAAATTCTATTAGAGAGCACTGGTCTAGACCACGGGATGGCAAACTCTTTCCAGAAGGGGCTAGAGAGTAAATATTTTAGGCAAAATTGAGGCGATCATGTGGGTACTTCAATTACCATTAAGAATGTGACTCATTAAAGTTATAAAAACCATCCTTAGCTCACGAACAATACAAAACAGGTGGTCAGAGTTGGCCCAAAGGCCGTAGTTTGCAAACCCCCGGCCTAGACAAAATCTTAGGCTGTACGAAACTCACGCATAGAATTAACTCTAAGCAAACTTAACCCAAGCCTGCCAAATATTAAAAGAAATTATACTGCTTTGAAAGCCTGTTAAGCGCGTTCACACACCGCTAATTTCCACCAATGGCATTTAGCGAATGATTTCCTCGTCATTCCAATGCTAAGAACTAGGTGTGTTTACGAAGAGAGTGTAAAGCAGAGGGCACGACTCAGAGCTTGTGCTCTTGGCTGCTTTGTTTTGCCACTTTTCCAGAAGGCTCCATGTCAAGGCACGCAATCCTCCGTCTGGGTGGTGAACACTCTTATGTCCGGAACCTTGCTTGTCTTTACATGTACTCTATCGTTACGATGGCCTGCCACATGGTGAGCATGACATAAGTATTTGCTGCATAAATCAAGGCTTTGAACTTTCTTAAAATCCCATGGAAGACACACATTGAATGATCATAAATGGTAAAGTATTCCAAAAGTCAGACTGTTGACAAGGAAGCGAGGAGACACCAGGAGGGCTTGGCACCTCTAAAAAGAAGGGGTGAAGTGGGAAAGTACCCCAGAAGGAAAGGGGACAGTGTCAGAGGAAGGCATGGGAAGTGAAACTGCAGAAGGCCCCTTCCTTGATCCTTTCTCAGTTCTGTCGCCTTGAACCTGAAACCCCAGTAAGAATGGCGAGCTCATTCGTCTCTCCTGGGAACAGGCATACCCGGAACGGGACTGTCCCTGTCCTATGCTCAGTAGTTGAGCCTCAGCCCAGCTGGCCCTTGGAATGTTCTATGGCAGATGGGCCGTCTCCTGGCTCTCTGTGCCGGCTGTACCAGGAGCTTGGAACTCAGAGATAGCAGATAGACAGTGACAGGCTGGGTTCTGAAGAAGCAAAGGAGGGGGAAAAAATTGACTCAAGGAAGAAAACCTTCCCAAATGTGTTAAAGAGAAATAAGGAGCACCTGGGTGGCTCCGTCGGTTAAGCGTCCGACCTCGGCTGAGGTCATGATCTCACAGTTTCTGAGTTTGAGCCCCGCATTGGACTCTCTGCTGTCAGCGCAGAGCCTGCCTCAGATCCTCTGTTTCCCTCTTTCTCCGCTCCTACCCTGCTCATACTCTCTCTCTCAAAAATAAAATAAGTATTTTTTAAAACGATAAAGAGAAATAATACCTTTTGAGGCTTCCAAATTTAAAAAATATTCTTGAGAAGATGATTGAAAGATGTGAAGTTTTCCTTTATTCCTTAAGTGGAAATGTCCCCTTTCAAACCACTGGGAACTACCTGCTTAACAGTAAAGTGGGGACCTTAGCTTCAACAAAATTCAATATAAGAGTTTGCTCAGTGTCAAAGGGGCTCCTGGGTGGCTCAGTCCATAGAGCATCCAACTCTTGATCTCAGGGTCATTGAGTTCAAGCCCTACATTGGGTGTAGAGATTACTTAAAATAAATAAATAAGTAAGTAAGTAAGTAAGTAAAAGTCTTCAAACAGAGCTCACTCAGTGTTGAGCCGGCCCTATATTTTCATCTGCTACAAATAATTCACGTTATTTTGTTTTGTTTTGGTTTCTTGGGCCACGATTGCCTAAAGACATGTGCCTTTCAGTAACGTGATTTGTAAACTAACGTAATACACCATGACATACACCAGGCTCAGCTTCGGCTGCAAATCCCAGCTAACTACACATGCAAATCCACTGGGTAAATCCGGATGCTCAATTAGCGAGCTAACTGGTCAAAAAGGGAATGTTTGATTTTGTATGCACAGGTGTTCTATTCTCTCAGTAAATCGCCTCTTCTTGTGAAAATGGAAAATGTCGAATTCACACTGAACAGTCACCAGACGGCCATTTGCTATTTTTTTTTTTTAAACAATGGCGTGGCCTTTTCTCGTGTGCTTATTACGTGCCAGATGCTGAAGGAGACACAGTGTTGCTAGGACATCACTAAGCCCTGACAATAAAGTTGAAAGGACATATAAATATTCCCATCTCACTGATGAAGAGGCAGAGATCAGAGAAGCAACTTTGAACCAAGCGTCCAAGTGCATATGCTGAGCAATCATCTTCAAGGTGCTTCACACAGTTATAGCAAACGCACTTGGCCTGTGTCTGTATCTTAGTGTATTTCTCTTTCGGTTCAAGGATTCTTAGCACTGTGATGTGTCCATATCGTGCTACTTAGAGTTTTCATAAAGAAATCTGCCAAATACCAAAAGGAGGGATTTACAATTTGAGTAGGACCAACTTGAGGGAAAAAGAGAGACTTTTCGGATGATACACTTCTGATGGATTCCATCTGCTGTCCAGCAATGCTAGGTCAGGGTAGTTCATGAATCTGTAAACTTACAGGCATGCTCAGGTTTACATTCACAAAAGAATTATATCCTCACACAGCTATCCAACACACACATTGGGTATGTAACCTGCACAAAAGACTGTGCTAGGCCAAGGAGGGGAATACTGGGGAGTCAGACACCATTCCTGCCCAGCTAGGAACCAAATCCCTCTACTACTGCCGCTCAGAGGCCACGTGTGTCTCCTGAGCTGGGAGATCTCTGCTGTCGGGGCAATCCAGGTGGGGCAAACAATGTTGCAGACAAAGGCTAGTCAGGCCGAAAGGTAATGCTGCCTGCCTCCCCTTCAAACAGAAGCTTGAAGAGACCCTTCAAAGTGCCAAAACACATCCTTATGGCTGCATCCGTTTCCTGGCAGGACTTGAACTTGCATTCAGAACCGAGTTCTCCTGATCTGAGACCCACATTTGCTTCCCACCCGCAGGTCTAAGGCTGGAGGCTAGGATGGCGAATAGGGAAACATGCTGTCCAGGAAGCTGGGAACGGAGTCAGCCTCTCAATCTGCTGCAGGGCTACTGACTAAACGCTCGTAAACCTTGACTTTCTCATCCACAAACTGTGTGGGTTGAGCTAACGGACCTCCACGCTCCTTTTCTATTGTGCTTACTCGATGCTTCTGAGCCTTGGCCTGGAGCCCCCTGAAACTTATCTGCCTGCGCCTGACCTCAGCTGTGAGTCTTCCTAGATCCCCAGAAGCTCAGGCTGCTGCCGTTTCAAAATGATCTAAGCAAGGCTTCCAACCACCATGAGCCCCCTAAGGATTCCACAGAGATGAGAAAGCAACAACTAGCACATCTTTTTATAATAAGCCTTATAGGTCTTCAAGTGACACTGTTTTGTGAGTTTTATTCAGCTTTCTGAAACAGTAAGGCTGGGAAGAACTGGATGAGGATCTATCAACTGGAGGAAATGGTTAAAACTGAGAAACCACCCATAGCAGAACACCAAACATCTCTTTAAAAAGAATGTGGGGGCGCCTGGGGGGCTCAGTCACTTAAGAATCCAGCTCTTGATTTTGGCTTAGGTCCTGATCTCAGAGTCCCTGAGTTCGAGCCCCGGGTCAGGCTCTGTGCTGACAGTGGGGAGCCTCTTGGGATTCTCTCTCTCTCCCTCTCTCTCAGCCCCTCCCGTGCTCTCTCTCTCTAAATAAAATAAACTTTAAAAACTAAAAGTAAAAAGAATGTGGTAGACCTATAGGTATTGACATGAAAAGCTGCACAAGATATGTTAGTTATAAACAAAATGAATTTTTAAGGCAGCATGAAAATAACATACAGCATATGAACGCTTTATGATGAATAAAGATACAAATATTTGATTTGTACTTACAGCGAAAAGTACAGAAGGACACATTAAAAACTCAACAGTGATATTTTCTGGGAAGGGGTAAGAAAGGGAGCCTCTGTGGGGTAGGAAAGAACATGCTATATCCTCTATTCTTTGAGTTTTTAAATAAAGAACAGGTATTCCTTTTATTTTTAAAAACATCTTAAAATTTGCATAGCAGGGGCGCCTGTGTGGCTCAGTTGCTTAAGCGTCTGACTTCGACTCAGGTCATGATCTCACAGTTCGTGAATTTGGGCCCTGCATTGGCTCTGTGCTGACAGCATGGAGCCTGCTTCAGATTCTGTGTCTCCCTCTCTCTGCCCCTCCTATGCTCACACTCTGTCTCTCTCTCTCTTAAAAATAAATACACATTTAAAAAAATTAAAGATTGCAGAGCATGTAATAAAACCTTATTATAATAACGGGAAAGTAAATTGTGAAAAATGAAAATTTCAACATGTATTGATACCTGCTATGTGCCAGGTACCCACTTCTAAGCGTTGGGTCACATCAGTGGACCAAATAGAAAAGATTCCTGCTCTTCTGAAGCTTACATTCTCCAAATAATAAACAAAAAATATAGAACTATAATCATCATATCAATGTTAGGTGACAAGGTTATAGAAAAAGGAAGAGCAGGGTGGGCTTGTGGCCATAAATACAGTGGTTTGGGGGGACATCATTGAGAAGTTGACATTTGAGCCTAGATCTCAAGGAAAGGAGGAAGTTGACCATGCAGCTCTATTAAGGGAGTTAGGGGTGGAGGGGGGGGGAGCATTCCAGGCAGAGGGACAAGCCTAATGCAAAGGCCCCCAAGGTGGAAACATGCTGGAATATTCAAAGGATGATGGCAAGGCTGGTGTGCCCTGAGCAAGGGGAGTTGAAGAATGATAGGAGATGAGGTCAAAGAGGGAGGGCCCCCAGCCTCTCACCAAGCACGCAGGGCCTTGCCAACCATTCCAAGGATGATGGTTTTCCTCTGAGTGGAATGCGGTTCCGTGTCAAGCTTATGAGCTGAAGAGTGATGTGGCCTGACTTACATTTTAGAAGATCTGTGCTGTTGTGCTGTGTTGAGAAGAGACCGGGAGGGGGTGAAGGTGGAAGGACTGAGACCAGTCAAGATGCTATGACAGCAATTGAAGCAAAAGGCCCAGTTGGCAAGGGTGGAGGTGGTAAGAACGTGCCAGATACTGGATTACATTTTGAAGGTGAAGCCAAAGAAAATACGACTTCAAAGTTCTTAGAAGGATGATGGATTGGAAACAGCAAACATTTCTGGGAAATTTCCTGCAAAGGGGAACAAAAACACCGGCAGGTGCTCCCAGGGCCACGAGGGTCAAGAGGATTTATTTTAGGACAAGAGAAATAATAGCACGTTGTGATGCTGGTGAGAATGAAAAAAACAAAACAAAACAAAAAAAAACCCACCAAAAAGCATTGATGATGATGATGATGATGATGATGATGATGAGTACTCAAACATTGACCCTGAGCAGGAGAGCAGGGAGGACACCTAGCACACCAGCATGGAGACTGGTCTTAGCTAGGAACAGAAAAAACTCTCATCCTCAGTAGAAGAGTCCACACATTTGTTGACAAATCTCCTATCCTCCTTTGAGGTTTTTGTGAGAATTTGCACAGAGAGCAGCAGAAGTGATGCCACAGGACTTCCAAGGCTAGGACAGAAAAAAGGTGATAGGGTTTCCCCCTCACCTAGTGCTCGTTCTCTCTTGATCTCTCTGTCTCTCTCCCCACTTTCTTTAAAGCCCTGAGCCACCAGCCTTGTAAGAAACCTGGCTACACTGCAGCCACCATATTGGTGAGACTACATGGAGACAGAGGCCCCCCTGAGCAGCCCCAGCTGGCAGCCGTTGAGTCTCCCTGCCTGGGCACAGACCTGTGAGGGAGCGAGTTTTCAGGTGAGTCCAGCTCTGGGCACTGACTGTAACAGTGTGAAAGACCCAGCATCAGAGCCACCTAACTGAGCTCAGTTGGCCCTTGAGCCCACCACACATAAGAGTATATGATTGTGGGATGCCTGGGTGGCTCAGTTGGTTAAGCATCCAATTCTTGATTTTGGCTCAGGTCATGATCTCATCGTTCATAGGATCAAGCCCCAAATCAGGCTCTTCGCTGACATCGCAGAGCCTGCTTGGGATTCTCTCTCACCCTCTCTCTCTGCTCCTCCCCTGCTCATTCACTCTCTAAATAAATAAGTAAATAAACTTTTAAAAAAAAGTATATGATTGTGGTTGTTTTACACCAATGAGTTTTGGGGTGATGTGTTAGGCAGCGACAGGGAACTGGATAGGTGGTCTGGCAGGACATCCAGGTACAGAAGCTCTAGGTAGGCACACAAGGAGGAGGGAACATGTGGATATCCTCTTCCAATGGCTGCAGTGTTCTCGGTGAAGTGGGAAGCAAGCTTAGCAGCTATGAGTGAGAAGACAGCAGATGTGGAAGACAGAGGAGAAGGAGGACAGGACCCTCCTGGAGGCCCAGGCAGACACTGCACGAGGAAATCAGTGTGATTACCTGCTGGCAACAAGGAACCACCCCCAACCCCCTCATCTTTTTGCAGGTAATTTGCCTTCCCCTTGGGGTCTTTCTCACACACTCTGCATGGCTACACTCTGCTTAGATTTAATTCCTCTCAGCAAAATTCCTCTCAGAAGGAAATCCACCTTAAGATGGGAATATTGGGAGCCTGGGAAAAGTTACTGTTCTGCTCACCGCCACGCCTTTACCAGCCAACCCATCTGAAGGCCAACATACTGAGTGCCCCTGGGGGCTACTATGTGCCAGGCTTTGGGGGCAACAGCCCCATGGGTTCACCTGCTCCTCCAGTCTATCTGCAAGATCACACGGGCAGGAAAAGAGCCAAGTGGCCCAAGTTGAAAAGGAATTGTTGGAATATGCATTTCTGGTGGTGGGGGTGCTGAAGGCAAGCTGGGGAAGCGAAGGATTTCATATTACAGCGGGGATCCTGCGAGTGGCCAGGCTGGGTTGAACCAGAGCTGATGGCCAGCTGGAAAATAATGGGAAAGGGACACAGGAGAGGCAAGGAGTGAGTAGAAGAGCAGTCGTTGGACACCCATGAATTTGAAGTCACTAACCTGTTGCCCTGTCGATATTGAAACCGCGCCGTGGGATTGGAAGTACCAGAAAGTCTAAAGCTTGTTTTCAGACAATTGTTTTTTCCTCAAGGTCAACTGACGTGGTTCTAGCCGGTGAACCAGCAAGGCCCTGTATTCCTTGCTGGAGATCAGGAGCCCAAGACCCTGCTCAGTTTACACCCGCAACTTCTACAGCCCTTTCCCCGTGTCCGACAGTTACCCCTGCTTCCTTAAAGTGTTAAAGTCTCCATCCCAGGAGGAGCACACGCTTAACATAAGATGCTCCTGTACGCCTGTTTTCTAAGTACACCTGTTTTGCAACCTTGTGCCCACCTTGACCTGTGATGACAAAGCTCCCCTTTCTGAATATTCATCCTAACCCTAAGTAAAAGGAACCCACTCACATCTGCTTAGGGGCTTTGAAAGTCATTCCCCGTGGTCTCCTTATTTGCTGCAAATAAAGTGTTCTTAGTGTGACCACACCACCTGGTGTAGTCTATCTGTAACTCACCAAGGAGGGAACGCCCATTAACTGGGTAGGGCACTGAATTGTTTGATAACTGGAGAGTGATATGGACATCACCCTGGGTGCTAACCAAACACCATGAGCAAGGAAGTTACTTCACTTTGGTGAATCATTTTACTTCAGGAGCCTCTGATTTCCTTGTTTTTCTATTTGTTTGGTAGACTGAGCCTCCACTTGGAATGTCCCTAATAAATTTATGACAAAATAGCTCCCCCTCTTTTTTTTTTTTTTTTTGCAAATTTCAAAAACATTTCTCATTGTAGGCTAATCTCTGGAAAGTGTAATTATCTTAAATACCAAAGTCTCATTATGTAACCAAAAACAAAACAAAAGTAAGTGTAAGGATATAACCCACGTACTTTAAAAATAGACTTTTCATCATTTACTTCCTATCATTTTTAGCCCAACAGACTTAGTTTTCAAAATAAAAGAATAAAATGCTATATCGTAGTCTTACATAAATTAGGTACTCAACAGCGATTACACGTTACAACAGGCACTAAAGACCAGGAGATATTAAGTCTTATTTGATCATACACTCTATCCGCTTGTTTTCCAGAATCCACCACGGTACGCTTTTCCTGTATGGGGCCAGTTAGCAAGTATTTTCTGTTTTGCAGGCTGTATGGTCTCTGTCACAACCACTCAACCAACGAGTAGGTTGCCATTGTAGCGTGAAAGCCGTTATAGACAATATCTGAACAAACAAGAAAACTATTTGTGGGCACCGAAGTTTGAATTTAATATACCTAGGATGGGTCATAAAATACTATTCTTCCTTTGACTTTTTCAATCACTTAAAAACATCAAAATTTTCAGGGCGCCTGGGTGGCTCAGTCGGTTGAGCGTCCGTGGTCACCATCTCACGGTTCGTGGGTTCGAATCCCGAGTCGGGCTCTGTGCTGACAGCTCAGAGCCTGGAACCTGCTTCAGATCCCCTGTCTCTGTCTCCCTCTCTCTCTGCCCCTCCCCTGCTCACGCTCTCGTTCTCATTCTCTGTCTCAAAAGTAAAAATAAACATTAAAAAAACAACAACATAAAAGCTTTCTTAGCTTGTAGGCTGTACAGACATAGGCGGCAAGCTGGGGACCGGCCATGGCGCACCGCCCAGCCCTAAGATTTGGCAAGCTTCTGAGACAGAAGCGAGCTGTTCTTGGGGTGTGAAGACACTGGTTGGTTAATCTGTAATGATTGCTTTTAATTTTAGCACAATCTTTCAAATTTCTAAATGATGAGATTTCTTTAATTTAGTAAATAAATTTCTGGTTACCTCTTTGCTTGGGCACAAAGAAATTTGCTACAGTGAAGAGTGGAATAATGTTTTTACTTGTAAAACTGCCAGACTACGGTTACATATCAGCACATGTCTTTCTAATACTGCTCTCCGTTTCCTGTGTCTATTACACAGAGTGAGGAGCATTCCAGCCTTAGCTAGAGCTTTTTTGGTGGAAAGATTGCACTGAAAATTTTTAAATATTTTATTATTTACTTTTGAGAGAGAGAGACAGAGAGAGACAGAGAGAGACAGAGCATGAGCAGGGGAGGGGCAGAGAGAGAGAGGGAGACACAGAATCCGAAGCAGGCTCCAGGCTCTGAGCTGTCAGCACAGAGCCCGACACAGGGCTCGAACTCACAAACCAGGAGATCATGACCTGAGCTGAAGTCAGATGCTTAACTGACTGAGCACCCCCATGAGCTCCTGAAAGGTTGGATTTTAAATTCTTATTCAGCCACATGAGAGCCCTCTCACTTTGGTGGATCAGTTTACCTCAAGAGCCTCTTGATTTCTCAACTGTAAAATGGTTAGAATGCAGGGCTCTTTTGTGAAACTATTAAGACAAATAGGTAACACATGTGTTCATGTAAACCATCTTCACAGATTAACCAACAGTGAGGAAGCATCTAGTGTGCACAGATTAAAAACATCAGGAAGGGGTGCCTGGGGGTGCTCAATTGGTTAAGCGTCCAACTCTTGGTTTTGGCTCAGGTCATGATCCTGGGGTTGTGGGATCAAGCCCTGCATTGGGCTCCGAGCTGAGTACTGAGCATGGAACCTACTTGAGATTCTCTCTCTCTCTCTCTCTCTCTCTCTCTCTCTCTGCCCCCTGCCCCTACCCTGCTGTCTCTCTCTAAAATTAAAAAAAAAAAAACATGAGAAATACATGCTACTTATCAATTTCTAGTTTGCTGTTTTCATTTGCCACTATATTATAAGTACTTTCTTAGGTCTTTCAGTGTTCTTTTAAAAAACATGATTTGGTGGTTACACAACATTCCATTTAATGGGTGACCACGATTAAGTAACCCCTCCTCAACATCCGGCATGACATATTCTCTTTGCCATGCTGCATAGACTATCTTCATAAATTATTTGCCACCTCCTTGATCATGTCTTTAAGAAGGGTTTCTAGAAGTGGAGTTTCCAGATCAAAGGATAGGACATATAACTATTAATAACGTTGAATAAATTTCCCCGGGGCTTTCTGGCCTTTTGTAGGTCTTCTTTTGCAAATTGTTTCCACTTCTTTTCTTACAAAAGATATACCAGTTTGTCTCTTGCTCTTCAGCGGTAAGGTATCATAATGGAAGTTCACATTTCTGGGGCTACAGCGTGGCTCCTGGAATCAGGCCATCCAGCCAAGACCACTCAAGCTCTCGAACCTCCCGAAGCCCCAGTTCCCTCATCTGTGCCTCACAAGGCTGCTCTGAAGCTGAAACAGATCCACAGACATCAAACCCTTAGCATGACGCTGGATGTCTAGTAAGTGGTCAGTAAATGCAAACGGTCTTTATTATCACCAGTCCCCTTATTCCGTCCCTCAAGGGGCAAAGGCAGATGTGGGCAGGGGTTTGCATAAAAACAGACCTCTGAGTTTCTAGGAAATGAAACTATAAGCAGCGGTTTCCTTTGTAACATAGTTCCCCTCCCCTCGCACCACGGTTAACTCTTCATTAGACCGTAGACACAAAATGAGCCTTGACGCCAACATGGAGATCTAGAAACCAGAGTGGGCTCCCACTGAATGCACGCCATCATATCTACTTTGGGTGACAAAATCATTTCAGCAAAAGGCCACTGATGTCCTTTTCTGATTAAATTTTGGCATCCCCAATAGCTCACACTGCCCACGAAGAACTCAAACACGTAGCCTGTTACTTGAGCCTCACAACAGCCCTGGAACGCACCTCTCAGTCACTAGGCCTTGACTTTTGTGTTTCTGTGTCCATCTGCCCAGTTTTAGCATGAATCCTCTCAGGTCCATTTAACGAGAATCCCTCACCATTGATCTCTGATCATCCCGGGTATCTGACACAGTCCCTCATCCCCTAACATCCTCCAGGTGACAGCCAATCTCCCTGGCCTGCCTTCCGCAAGAATCCTGGTAAGCCCACTTATCCAGAAGCTACCCCCACCCCTGATGTTTTGTCTTAGTCATTTTCTACCCACAGACCGCCACTCTGTTCCTTGGCTATAAATCCCCACATGGCCGTGCTATGCTGGCAACGGAGTCCAGTTCTGTACCGAGGCCTCTTTTCCCCCAGTTCCATTTGTTCCTGAACAAAACCCATGGTTGCAAGCCGTAACGGCTGTCCAGTAACTTCAGTGATTTGTACGGTTGCAAAGCCAACGACGTAGGATGAACAAATTAGACCCACAGAAGTGATTTCCCCAATTCAAACATCTGTTCGTCCTCACTACAGCCCGCCTGAATGCTTGCAGGAAGTTGGACAGACCTAGCCTTGATTAATCTGCAATTATGAAATGCTCCCATGGTTAATCCTGATTATGAAATACCACGAAGAAGTTTCCTCCGCCAATAACCAAAATACAAATTCTTAAACATCTCTCTTGCCAGCTGGTTTCAGTACTTCCCCCAAGGATTACAGATAACACTTCTTTAGGGAATCTCTCGGCTGTTCTTACCATGTTCAGTCTTCCTCCACGATGAAATCTACAAGTCCGGTTGGAGAGAGCAGAGCATGAAAGGTGTCACGATCGGCCTGAGATGGACCCAAAAGCATCAACTAAGATAAAGAGAAAATACCAAATTGTGCATTTCAAAGATGGTAACATACGGTAGCTCCAAAATATGCTGGGGACATCACTCTAAAACGTGCTGTCGCAAACAGCCATCAATGGTGTTTCCTTCCTCCGAGTTATGTAAACTAGAGATACGCTCCAGAAAACCATTTCTATTATTATTAAACATCTGGATTTATCTTCAAGGAACTGACATTTTAGACTACCAAAATTTTTCTTTAGATTTACAGAGGTTTCTTTTTTTTTTTTTTTTTTTGGCATATGATTTGGGTTCCCTCCCCTCCCTTCCCCACTGAGAATGGCTCATACACCTAATTAGTTACATTATCCAAATTTGTCCCTATGCTCAAAATACCTTTTTTTTGGTTGCATGGAGTGATCTATGTCTGGAGGCTTCTGAGATGAAGAGATGGTCTTCAGGAAGCATGGAGTCCCAGAGGCTCCAGGCTGCCAGCCCTAGAGTTTCCAAGTGCAAAGACAAAGTTGGGGGTGTTAGGGGAGGAGCATAACTACTTAAACCACCCGAGACATGAAGTTTGCAGAAGCACCAGGTTCCTCTTACTTCTCCCACCATACCCAGGGCAGTGCCTTGTCTAAATCCAAACAACCCGGTTGACCAACCTTCCTTCCTTTTTTGTAGGTGACTTTCTCAGCCTCACCACTGTCGACCTTTTCGGTGAGAGAATTCTTTGTTGCGTTGGAAGGTGTTGACCAGCAGCCCTGACCTATACTCACCAGATGCCAGTAGCGCTGCCCTTCCAGTTGTGACAGCCACAGATGTCTCCAGACGTTGCGAAATATCCCCTGGGGAGCTAAGGCACCCCGGGTTGAGAACCACTGTTCTGTAGATAGATATCTGAGAGACAGGTCTAAATTTACCTTGCTCTGTCTTAGGCCCCCCTGAGAGACAGATCTGCCGGCTGGTTGACTCACTTCAGGAGAAAAGGTCAGCTGCATTTGGAGTCTAGTTTCATATAAAGCCCTGTTTCTGGAACTGGGGTCCTCGCGACAACTTGTTCCTTTCTTAACGGATTATTGGGTCCTTTTGTGGGGACAGTCAAAACATCCGTAGTTATGTTTAAAGTTCTTCGGTCCACCTTGTCGACCCGGAGAGAATTGGAAAACTGCAGGTTGGCGTGGGGGAAATAAGCTGAGAGTGATCAGGGTTAATATACTGAAAAGTCCCTGGTACCCCGGATCAGCTGATAAACCTATTAGAGAGAATAAAAACAGAGATCTTTCCGAGGGGGTTGTTAGGAGCCAAACACTGTTTTTACTGCTTTGTATGTGTTATCTCATTAAGTACCAAAAAAAACCAAAAAACAAAAAAGAAAAAAACAAAGAAAACGGTATTATTTCTTTACAAGTAATGGAATTAACGCACATACCACGTGATAGCTACACAGGCAGTAAACGTCAAATACCTTCTTATCGAGCCAATTTGCTATGCGATCGGTATGGATCAATAGCTTTCTCACGTATAGACGACAACTGACGCAGTGGTGATAGGAAGGGGGATCCCATCGAAAACAGCAACACAAATAGGAACTACCTGGGAAGGAAACCGGCGGAGAACGCTTAGGAACGAAGGAGATAGTAGAAAGGCAGGAGACTCGAATGCTCTACCCTGCCCGCTGCTGTGGGCTTTCCACTTGACCCCAGGTCCGCCCTGCAAGCTTTTGCATTCCACTCCGTGTCCCAGGAGGCGGAGCTGTATGAACTTGACCAACTGGTTGGTGCCAAAGGCTGCCGGTTGGGTTTGGCTGATGTGGAGAGGGGTCAGGGTATTATTTACGCCCCTGGCTCCCGCCCCTTGCAAGGCTGTGGGTTGGCTGCAAGCTTGTTAGGTGCTGCTCTCCTCAGGAACACTCTTGCTGAATTTCACTGATTGCTCCTTCCCCTTGCCGTCGTAGGCCTGGGGTTGCGAAGATGCATGAGAAGAAGTAAATAAATGAAGAGAAAAACATCGTTGCCTGGGCTAGAGTCCACAACATTGTAAAAGATGGAAATTGTGCTTAAGTTGATTTGTAAGTGCCGTGCAATCCCAACCACATACCGACAGGATTTCAAGGGGCGCTTGCCAGATCGACTCTAAATCGGGAGGCAATCTGGAAATCAGTCGGGCATTTTTGTTCATCTCAAAGATTAGGGTTAGCTCCTAAAATAAGGATGATACCTAGGAGGATGAACAGTAATCCCTGTTGATTTTGTATTCAAATTTCCCCAATTTGTCCCCAATGTCATCTCCTTTCATTTAGTAAACATTTGTTCCGGAAATGAGGCATTGGAGCTGACCGGGGTGAGACCACATATGGGAATAGCCAGGTAATTTCTAAATGGAAAAGTAACACAGGGGGGGATTTCGCTTCCCGATGTGTCAATGCAGTATAACGCCCATCACCTGTGACATGGTACCAGCACATCAACGAAAGAGAGGGGGTATCAGAATTGAGTAAAGGCACATATGGGACATTAATTTAACGTTTTATTTATTTTTGAGACAGGGAGAGACACAGCATGAACAGGGGAGGGTCAGAGAGAGGGAGACACAGAATCTGAAACAGGCTCCAGGCTCTGAGCTGTCAGCACAGAGCCCGACGCGGGGCTCGAACTCACAGACCGAGAGATAATAACCTGAGCTGAAGTCGGCCGCTTAACCGACTGAGCCACCCAGGCGTCCCAGGGACATTAGTTTAAAGTCGCATCAATAGCAGGGCGCCTGGGTGGCTCAGTCAATTAAGCGTCTGACTCTTGGTTTCAGCTCAGGTCATGATCCCACGGCTCGTGAGTTTGAGCTGACAGCACAGGGCCTGCCTGTGATTCTCTCTCTCTCTCCCTCTCCCTCTGCCTCTCCCCTGTTCGTGCTTACTGTCTCTGTCTCTCTCTCAAAATAAATAAACTTAAAAAATTAAAAGTATGTTTAAAAATAAATAAAATCACATCAGTGGCAAACGAAATTATTAAAATAATGTTGGGCAGCTGGCTTAAAGTTCAGAAAAAATTAAGCTATTCTACCTCATTTCTTATAGCTGCCCTACCTTGCTTCTTACATCAAAATTAATTTCAGATGGTCCAAGTATTTAATTTTTTTTCAATGTTTATTTTTGAGAGAGAGAGAAAGAGACAGAACATGAGCGGGGGGGGGGGGGGGGGGGGGGGGGGGGGGG
>NW_024420331.1:770975-778788 GCF_014898765.1 Herpailurus yagouaroundi
GAGGGGGTAGAGAGAAAGGGAGACCCAGAATCCGAAGCAGGCTCCAGGCTCTGAGCTGTCAGCATAGAGCCCAATGCAGGGCTCAAACCCATGAACCGCGAGATCACGATCTGAGCCAACGTCGGACACTTAACCTACAGAGCCACCCAGGTGCCCCCAGATGGTTCAAAAATTTAAGTATAAGACACTGAACATTGCAAGTATTAGAAGAAACCATAGAGAAATCTATAATCTTAAAAGGAGAAACTTGTTCTACGTATGATGATGGCAACGAGAAAATACCCCACAGCAACAACCCCAGTGTCTTAAAGGAAACATTAAAAACTCTGACTACATAAAATTCAATCTACTCTCTCATCTGTAACGGAGGGGTGAGGCTTTGTGATCAGGTGAACACTGACCGGGCTTCATACGGTGAGATCCTGAGAAATGATACTCTGTATTGAGCATATAGATTATGCTTTCTTATATTGACCTTTGATTTGTATCTCGTAGCTCCCCGGTGATACTACAGACCCCACAGTTAGGAATGTATTGTCCCCAGCGTCCTGTCCATAGCAGGGGCTGGAGAATTCACCTTAGGTTAATTTTGAGAGGAAGGTGGTTAAACAGATTAATCAAATGAAGTCACCAGTCATCTGATTCGTTTCACTAGCTGTTTAACCAGTTCAAATGCCCCTTGTCCAGTAGTCAAGTGTAAAGAGAGTCCATGGTTTTTTGGGGTTTTTTTACTCAAAAAGATACCAAGTCCTCCCTAAATCAATGTGGTGAATTCAGTGGCAGGGTGGTTACTGATTTTTCTAATAATGGGTACGATACCATTCCACTTTAACTGCAATTATATCAACAGCCTGTTTGTTGAAAGAAAATGTTTCTTTTTTCTGCCCAACTTGATCTTGAAAACCTTCAGCTCTACAGAGGAGTGGGAAGAATTGTCCCATGCAGCCTGTATGTCTGCTGCCTGAGTGAGAGTGAGCCCCATCGGTTTTCTGTCTTCGTATGTGGATATTTACGTACACATTTGTTTTCATAATCACTTGTAAGTCGCAAACAACATGACATTTTAGCTCCAAGCACATAAGCCTGTATCTTCTAAAATAAGGATGACCCCTAAAAGAATTTACGATAATCCCGTAACACCATCTCATGCTGATTCCACGTTGAAATTTCCCCAATTTGTCCCCGGGCCATCCTTTATAGATGTTTTTGTTTTTTTCTGATTCAGGAGTCACTCAGTGTTCACACAGTGAGTTTGCTTATATCTCTGTAATCTTTTTACACCCTTTCTTTGTATAAAAGCTTTTTGTCTTCTTAATGTGTGGTACCCAAAGGTGACTTTAAGCTCTGTGACAAAAATGTACTCCTGAATGACAGAGCCGTATTTCCAGCTATGGGCTGGACTGTTTTATATATATAAAGATGGACAAATGTTTCCAGAAATGTTTCTGTCCCCTTAGAGATCGAGGCAGCAAAATTTGTTGTATTCTTTTCTTTCGGGTTTCTTCTCTCTTCCCCACCCTGCCCCCCGCCATGTTCCCCTCTCTGAAAATATTTTGGCTGGGGCTTTTAGTTGGGTAAATATAAGGCAAGGCAATAGACCTTAACCTTTTCTTTAATTTTAATGGAAAATACATACTCATGAGGCAAGATCTAATGCATAGAAAACAGAAGAAGAAAGAAAAAAAGGAAGGAAGGAAGGGAGATAGATTGAATGGGGCTTTTAGGCAAATATAAAGGACTTAAAAATTTTCCTAGGTAATATACGTATGTGGTTTGGAACTTTTATAGATAGAGAGAGGGACAGAAATTGGGTTGGGGTCTCCAAGGCCACCCCCAGGTGCAATGATTCGTAAGGAGGAGTCACAGCTATCATTCCATTTTTTTTTCTCTTTTAAAGTTTATTTATTTAAAAAAAATGAAAAAAAAATTAAAAAAAAGTTTATTTATTTAGAGCAAGAGAGAGAAAGAGAGAGGAGGGACAGAGAGAGAGAGAGAGAGAATTCCAAGCAGGGTCTACACTATTAGCACAGAGCCCCATATGGGGCTCGATCTCACCAACTGTGAGATCATGGCCTGAGCCAAAACCGAGAGTCGGACACTTAGCCAACTAAGCCACCCAGGCGGGGGGCGCCCCCCCACAGCTATGATCCTTCATAGTGAAAGGACACAAACCAAAATCAGTGTAGAGAAAAGGCCCATGGGGTAATAATGACTGGCACAAGCCAGGCACAAGCTTCCTACAGGAAGCACTTAACTCCCCCCACAACCAGTCGACAAGGCACATGTAAAATATCGCCTACCAGGGGAACTCATTAGAGACGCAGCAACGAGGTTTTTACTGGGGACTGGTCATGGAGGCACCCTCTGCCTAGCACGGGCCAAAATTCCAGACTCCCAGACCGATAGCAGGTGTTGGACGTAAGTCGTATCGTTTACAAAAACAGTTCCGTTGCAGTGAGCCGCCCTTATCCGTTCTGGGAACGGTGAGCACCCACTAGAAATCCAAGTTGTCAGAATACAGGCCTTTCTGATGCCAGCAGTCTCCAGCCTGCTGTGTTAGCTCTTCCGCAGAGATAACCTACACACATCCATTCGCACATAAGATACAAGGAGCCATTATTTGTGGTTTACCCTTACGGGTCCTGCCAAAGTTTCTTTATATTCTAATCCCCCTCCTTTAAAAAAAAAAAAAGGTTTTTTTATGCTTTATTTATTTTTGAGAGAGAGAGAGACAGAGCACAAGTGGGGGGGAGGGGCAGAGAGAGAGAGAGCACAAATGGGGAGGGGGAGAGAGAGAGAGAGAGAGAGAGAGACAGAATCCGAAGCAGGCTCCAGGCTCCGAGCTGTCAGCACAGAGCCCGATGCGGGGCTTGAACTCACGCAAGATCACACGAGATCTCGCGAGATGATGACCTGAGCCGAAGTCTGACGCTCAACCGACTGAGCCACCCAGGCGCCCCTATGATTTTGTTTTCATGTGTATTTGTTTTTGAGGGAAACAGAGAGCAAGCACGAGCAGGGCAGGGGCAGAGAGAGAGAGGGAGACACAGAATGCGAAGCGGGCTCCAGGCTCCGAGCTGTCGGCACAGAGCCCGATGCGGGGCTGGAACTCACGAACCCTGAGATCATGACCTGAGCCAAAATCGGACGCTTAACCGACTGAGCCACCCAGGTACCCCTGCCCCCTTCTTTTTTACCCACAGGTATTGTAACCACACTCCGAGCAGTCTTAAGGGTTAACTTGCTTTAAGGTAGCGCACACCTTATTTGCTGACCTCAGGCCCTTGATCTGTAACACGAGTAATTTAATTTCTTGGAGACTTAACAGACCACTGGTCTTGGGGAGTGAAGGACCAGAATGTTCCCGGGCCACAGAAGCCAGCAAGTCTGTCGGAGGCGGCCTCGGCTTTCTGATCAGCCTCGCTACTTTTTTAGCACAATGTTTTTTCCTTGTTTTCGGTCACACAGATGATTTTACCAACCTCCCTTTGTGTATCTGTAGACCTTGCCCCCCTTTGCAGAAAGAACATCACGAAACAGGAACAGGACATCCCTCGCTCACCCCCGAGCTCTGAGATAAGGTTCGTAGTTGGCACCATTGAGTCCGCACGAAATCAAGGAATGTTGCAGGCCAGTGCACTCCCTCTGCTGATTAACTGCCCTAAACCCCTTTCAAAACCTCTGAGCTGGGCAGAAACCTCAGAGTTGGCCTTCGGACAAGAGTCCGCCTTCTCCCCAAGGTACCAGCCTCCTGAATAAAGCTCCTATTCCTTTCCAGGCAAAACTTGTCTCTTGAGTGATGGCCTTTTGGGCAACCGCCAGCTGAACTTGGGTTTGGCTACGGGATGCTTTGTTAACAGTTACTTTCTACTCCTTCCGCAGCGGCTAACCTTTAACTATGAATGATGCTCTGTGCAAGACTTCGCTTCTAGCTGGCCCGTGAGATCAGGCCTCTCACTGGCTGGATTCCTCGTACTTGGGTTGCTCAGTCTAACTGCATTTCTTTCGCCCCTTTTTGGTGGAAATAAAGAGGCTCGGGAATGGCCCTCGGTGGCTCGTTAGGGCTTAGGAAGCTGGGACAGGCATGTGCTAAACATGTGCCTCTGGAAAAATTCTTTCTGAAGAAAACAATTTATCTGAAATTCAAATTTAATCGGGTACCCTGTATTTTATCTGGCAGTCCCCGTTTAGGGTCATATTTTAATCTAGCGATTTAAACATTGCAGAACTCCCGGGATCGAGCCTCTGAAGTTCAAAGGAAGTGCAGACGTAAGCTGGCGTCCAGGGTGGCGCCTGCCCAGGCAGACAGCCGGGGACAGAAGCCCCGGGTTTGGGTCCTAGTGCCACCATTTGACTCTGACACGGACATCAAAGTAATTCTGCAGAAACTTAGCATCATACACACCCTCCTAAGGCTTATGGGAACCTAAATAAGCCCGTTAAACTGCTCCTGTCTGCCCAATGCTGTGTTCCCAGCGCAGGGAAGTCAAATGTCTTGTTTCTGTGGGCGAGTTGCTTGATTTGGGTGAGCATGTGAGCGAGAGGAAGGTATTCACCCCACTGCTTCCCCAATTTTTGCCGTCTCCCCTCTCAGATGCTAAAAGTCAGGGTCTGCTTGATAAAACGAACAGCAGGCTTTCGTGGCAAGCATCATGGTATTTTTGCAACAAGTCTGAAGTTCTAACCCCTCCAGTCAGATACAACCATGACCGTTTCGAAATAATATTCTCTGTTAGAAAGTTGCGGACACCTTGAGCTTGCTCCACGTAAGTGGGACGTGGAAACAGAACACAGCCTACATCATTCTTTTGTCTACCGTGTATTTTTAGCATCGTAAAGCCCCAGTATCATAATTTTTGTTTCTTTAGTCCTGTAAGTTTCATTTCACCTGGAAATGAAAGTGTTCTGAAGACGTCCTTGACAGGATATGCAAATTCATATAACAAAACCCTTCTTTCGTTTTTGAACTCTAATCCCCACGTATGTATTAGAGTTCGCCAGACGAGTCCAAAGGGGCGGGTGCTTTGAAAAAAGGCCCCGGATGCAAATAATGGAGGAGATGATGTGGTTAAAAAGAGAAAAGGCTATTTATGGAAGTTCTGTCCGCTGCCTTGGAAAATCAACCCTAGTGGATTTGTTAGTAGCGAGGGACAGCAGAAAGACAGTCGCTTGGGATTGGAGGGACAGCGCTAGCTCATAAAAAATGCCAAGTCCCATCTGTATGTTCCTTCATCCTACTGATGATTCTGTTGGGTTAGAAGCACCGTCATTCACAACGCTTGAGAATAAAACCCCTGCGAGGTATGATTTGCCCACAAGGAAACTGATACCCAGGGGACGCGTACGTCTAGTAAGATGCGAAACTGGGTTACAATTCACGTTTTGTGACTCTGCTGCCCATGTTCTGTCATCTCATCAGCCAGCATCTCATCAATTTAACCCAGATAACAACAAAACGTCCTTTTGGAGTTTGTGATTCTAAAGATTTGTTTTGCGTATCGATGATGATATTCATATTGATATTCGTAGGAGATGCTGTCCTGTTTCGATTCTCTATTCCTGATAACAAACTGCTCCATAACGTGTTGGCTTACAAGAGCAACTGTTTCGTTTACAGGTCTGTGCATTGGATGGGGCTTTGCTGGGCTATTCTGTCGGTCTCTATTGGGTCTCCCATGAGGTTGCAGTCAGATGGCTTTGTTCACATGTCTGGTGTCCCAGTGGGGAAGGTCGGGAGGCTGTGACCTTTGTCTCTCTCTCTCTCTCTCTCTCTCTCTCTCTCTCTCTCTCCTTTTTTCCCACGTAGCTAGCTAGCATGGGCTTCTATTCATAGGGTTAGATCCTAAGAGTAGCATTTCAATAGAGCCAAGCTCTATTTTGGGGATGCCTGGGTGGCTCAGTCGGTTAAGTGTCCAACTCTTGAGTTGGGCTCAGATCATGATCTCACAATTTTGTGGGTTTGAGCCCCACATCGGGGTCTGTGCTGACAGTGCAGAGCCTGCTTGGGATTCCCTCTCTCTCCGCCCCTCCCTGGTCTCTCTCCCTCTCTCTCTGCCCTTTCCCCACTTGCACCATCTCTGGCTGTCTCAAAAATAAATAAATCAACTTTAAAACAAAAACAAAAAAACACACCCCATGCCCCATTCTAAGGCTGGAACTGTAAGAGGAAACTGACAAAGCCAATAGCTTAGCGACTTACCCAAATCTCACCCAGCTCATGGCAGATGTAGGGGATCAGTGTTAATTTCATGTCCTACCAAAACACTGCTGCTCAATTTTGGTGATTGCCATTGCCTTGTTCCCCTTCTTCCAGAACGCTTTTCTACTTGAAATTGGTCCAGAAGTCAGGAAAGAGGGTGAAGGAAGAAGGTCCTGGTTAGAATCAATCAGCGGTTCTCAACCAGGGATGACTTTCCCCCCAGGGACTATGTGGCAATGTTTGGAGACCCTTTTTTGATTGTTACGACACGTGCACAACACAGCCCCCACCACAAAGAATGATCCAGCCCAAAATATCAATAGTGCTGAGGTCGAGAAACCCTGACATCGGTTCTCCTGGGGGAGCAAAAGAAAATGACCAGAGGGACAAAAAGGAGGGAGCAGAGGGGTTGTGTCCCTGGGGAGAGGTGTGCAAGCCCAGGGACAGGCTGGTCCTCGATAGCTCAGAGAGCTTCCCTCCCCTTCCCTCGGCAACCCCCACCCTCTCCCTGCTTTCCTTCCTCACCTGTGGCCTTCCGTGCCCCATTCCAAAATGCCTCTATCAGGGACCTTGAGACACTTCTTGGGGATAAAACTGGCTCTGAGGAAAATATGTGATAAACAGAAGAAGCTAGTCATTGGAGGGAAAAAAGATTGCTTAACAGCAGAAGCACACCAGAAATGGCTACTAAAACAATCAAGTATATATTTTTAAGTTTGTTTATTTATTTTGAGAGAGAGTGAGCAGGGGAGGGGCAGAGAGAGGAAGACAGAATCCCAAGCAGGGTCCACACTGCCAGTGCAGAGCCCTGCACCAGGCTCAAACCCACGAACCATGAGATCATGACCTAAGCTGAAATCAAGAGTCAGACACTCAACCGACTGAGCCACTCGAATGTCCCTAAAACAATAAAGTATCCTAACACCTTCAGAGACTGCTCAGCAGCCCTGGTCCTAAACAGAGGCTATTCTGGGGCTTAAAGAAACTTAGGGTTTGTTCCTTGGTCACTCAGATGAGTGAGTACATATTGATGGCACTTCCTGAGTTCATTCTATAGCAAATACACATCAAAATGTGCCCCCGACATCAGGGTAAGAGCATTTGACGGCAAAATGTGCCCCCAACGAATCACCCTGATGATTTTAAAGAGGAACACAAATTCAGTTTCAGTCCTTAATTTTTTTTTTTCTGTGATTCATAGTCTCGGTGTCAGTACAAGAAGATACTGAATCTAGGGGCACCTGGGTGGCTCAGACGGTTAGGCGTCCGACTTCAGCTCAGGTCGTGATCTCATGGTTCATGAGTTCGAGACCCGTGTTGGGCTCTGGGCTGACAGCTCGGAGCCTGGAGCCTGCTTCAGAATCTTGTGACCCCCTCTCTCTGTCCCCTCCCCAGCTCATGCTCTGTCTCTGTTTCTCAAAAAAGAAATAAATGTTAAAGAAAAAAAAAAAGATACCGAATCTATTGCTCCCTTGTCTAGGGACAACCAGAGAAGACTATCTTCAGACACGGCCAAGCGCTTACAGATCTCTGACCCCCTCCTCAATGCTCAGAAGGGCAATGTCCATCAACGAATGCTCAGGACACTCTGTCTTCTGCTTGGACTGTGCCCTG
>NW_024420331.1:778888-807457 GCF_014898765.1 Herpailurus yagouaroundi
GGTCTCTAAAGACCACTTCCTTTAGCACTGAGGGCAGCTGTGCTAAAGGACTGGCCGTCAAGCCAGGTCTCGAATGCATTTTCTCAAAATGTCTCCCTATTTCCTCCTACAAGCCTTCAGCTTCTACAGTTCAGTGACAGCATATTTAATAAGAACCATGATGCCACAGGTCACTCACTGGCACGTTGTTGGGCTTGTCACAGAGCCTGCTTTCTGTTGCAGCACGAAATCGGAGCCATGCCCATGGGTTACCTTAGCTAAGGCAGTGCTGGGGATCCAGAACCATCTACCTTAGAAGACAGATCGAGGGTGACCCAGCATCCTGGTCTGCTCAGGACTTGAGGGGCTTCCTGGAATGTAGGGCTTTCAGTGCTAAAATGGAGAAACTTCCCGGCAAGCCAAAACAAGTGGTTCACCTGACGGGGCTGTAAACATCTTTGCCTCTTTGGAAGCACAACCTTCGGTTACTAGATATTCCAACTAGATCTAGAAGGGATAGCATAGCCTATTAAAACTTCTGGGGACTTCAGCAATCAGCTACCCTTTCATTTTTGCAGAGATACTCAGACCCAGAGTGGTGTAGACATTTTCCCAAGGTCACACAGCTTGCTAGTGGCACGTCAGGAACCAGACTCTAGGTTGCCACACTCCCGATTTAGGATTCTGTCCACTGCATGCCATCGTTTGCTTTCCCAGTCTCTTTTTATCACCCCTTTAAAGTGCAAAATGCGTGAATCAGTCTCAGCAGCAGGAGCATTGGGCTTCACGTACCCACACTCCAGGTTTTGCAACCGACATCTCTTCAAGGACGAGGTGGTGCTGGACGTGGGCTCGGGCACAGGGACAAGTGGCTGGCATCCGACGGTCTCATCTTCCCGCACCGAGCCACACTGTACGTGACGACCACCGAAGATCGACAGTACAAAGACTACAAGACCCACCGGTGGAAGAACGTATACGGCTTTCACATGCCCGCATCAAAGACACGGCCATCAAGGAGCCCCTGGTGGAGGTGGTCATCCACACCGTCAAAGTGGCAGACTTGACCTTCACCCCTCCCTTCTGCCTGCAAGTGAAGCGGAATGACCACGTGCACGCCCTGGTGGCCTACTTCCATACTGGCTCCCTCTCTGCCACAAGAGAATGGGCTTCTCCACCAGCCCCGAGTCCCAGTACCTGCTGAAGGGGCACCTGCCTCCTCCCACCTGGGCCAAACCGGCCCTGCACGAGCCCAGGGGCCGCGGTGTTCTTGGGCACTGTTGGGGCTCTCCCTTCTCCTCCTTCCCCCACTCAGAAGGGGGTCTTAGGGCCTGGGTTGGGGATGGCATTTACACCAATAAATCCTTAGCTGGGGGGAAAAAGTGTAGACGGCCCTTATGGTTTTGTTGTTGTTGTTGTTGTCGTTGTTGTTGTTGTTTTTGCTGGGGGGAGGGGAGGGGAGAATCTTAAGCAGGCCCCACGCTCAGCACAGAGCCAGACCCAGGGCTCAATCTTGTGACTCTGGGATCATGACCTGAGCTGAAATCAAGAGTCAGACCCTCAACCGACTGAGCCACCCAGGGGCCCCGTGCCCTTACTGCTTGCATCGGGCACCACTTTTGGTTGTCGTTATGCTGAGGAGGTGAATCGAATCGGGTTGTTGTGAATGGCCTCGACTGATCCCTGTCTCCGTTATTGTATGGCATTCTTCCCCATCACCTCTACAGCCATTGGAAGTACTTTCAACATGCAACCATTTGTTACCACCAAATGCTACCATTGACAGAGACAGACACATGCCAGGACACTGTGCCTTGGGTGAGGGGATCATGCTTATGACCAGATCACAGGCACGTGGCTTCACAGCTAGAAAGTGTGTGACAATCTTGCTTCTTCCCATCTACTTATATTCTTTCAAAGGGAACATGCAAGATGCCTGCTCTAAAAGTTGAAATTAATGTACAAAACAATCAGTTCTTTTTAATTTTTTTTAATGTTTATTTATTTTTGAGAGAGAGACAGAGCATGAGTGGGGGAGGAGCAGAGAGAGAGAGGGAGACACAGAATCCGAAGCAGGCTCCACGCTCCGAGCTGTCAGCACAGAGCCCGACGCGGGGCTCGAACTCATGAGCCGTGAGGTCATGACCTGAGCCGAAGTCAGACACTTAAGTGACTGAGCCACCCAGGCACCCCCAAAACAATCAGTTCTAAGCATGTCAGAGGCCTCATTTAATCCTCATCCCATACCTACGAGAGGCACTATTGTCCCGTTTCGTGTCCGTGGAAACTGAGGCACAAGGGAGGTGAAGCAACCCTCCCAAAGAGCTTTTGTTGTTTTAACTCTACTAAGTGGTGAAGTCTGTTTCTGAGCATCACACGCTTTCAGGGGAGAAAATACAGCTCAGAGACTGCGGTGCAGCCAACCAATTTACAATGCATCTCCGGGAAGCAAGGGCAAGGAGAAGGTGGAGGGATGTATTCCCAAGATACAGGGAAGTAAATCATAAGGTGAAGATCTGTAGTGAAAAGGAGGGTTCTGTTGACTTCTCTGTGCAATATACGTGACGGATATGGGGATACATTTCAGCCCTCAGCTTCCCATCTTCGTTGGCCATCTTCACTCCAACATATGGTGTACCAAATGCCCGATGCTGTCCTGCTTCAGCCCCTGCTGAAATACAGCCATCTGGTTCTGGAAAATTCCGCCATGAATTATCATCTATCATGGCAGTCCGTTCACAAAGCCCTTTCTGGTCTCCCTAGTCTGATTCGATCTTCCGAACCCCTGAAGTATTTCCTCTTTCCCTTTGACACTTAGCCTCCCCTCCCTGTAGCCCAGCTGGTGGATTTTGAAGGTCTGCCACACGAACTGAAGAGGTGTGGCGGCATTATTAGGTGTAACTGTAAAGTTGAAGCGTTTTGAAGTGTAACTGTAAAGTTGAACCCTTCGTGTTCTTCCTCCTTTCCAGTATATTCCACCGTGTTGTGCCTTAAACTATGATCTCCTGCAAACTTGGTTTTAGCGCTTCATATTTTATCGAGACTTTGAAGACAAAATGTCACCACTCTCGGCATTATCCACACTTCGAGGCTCAGCTTTAGTCAGAGAACATAATTATACATTTGCTTTGCCCCATGCAAGTAACTTAAAGCATCACGGAGTAGCTAGTTGCTTTATGGGAGCAGGACACTCTTTTTGGTGCTACTCAAACCACAGCCCGTGAAAAACCTCTGTGGGGCCTACATGTAAGATTGGTCTGCTCCAATCTATGGACACTGAACATGACCACTTTAACGTGTAAGCACACTGTGCAATCTCCAATTTTACAGGCAACATCTAGAATTATCAACTTGGATGCCTTACGTGGCACAGCTGTTAAACTTTGGGACAAGGAGACTGCTGGTCAGCTCTGAAAGAAATACCTTCAACAGGGAGACAAGCTGAACTCCACCGAACTTCTGGCTTTACTGTGATTTTAGACACCAGGCTATCATCGTGAAGTAGCAAACACGTTGAGGTCCCCCCATCAAAACACATCCCTCCTTCGAAACACAGCACTCCGCAATGACAATACAAACGACGGCAGAAAGTAGTAGCATGATTTTATTGATGTGGTTTAGTACAGTGTTGGGACAATCTTAAAACCCTATATTCTAAAAAAATACAAGAACTGCAAATTATATTTTCTTGAATCTAGTTGACATCTAACAGAGGCCAGTTCTAATACGAGCATCCGTAAGCTGATTAACATAATTTAAGTTGGAAGATGAGCAGCTTTGGTATTTCTGTATTTCTCTGACTCCCCTTTAGGCTGGATATATGGGAGTCCAGCCCCGTTCAGCAGGGTTGGACAGAACCAATCTACTGGGCTCATTCATTCATCACTTCAATTCATCCATCACTTCAATTCATCATCACTTCAATTCATCATCACTTCAATTCATCATCACTTCGATGTTTCCAGGCAAGCAGCAGGGGATACCCAAGTTCTGGGATCGGGCCACTCCTGAGGTCACCTTCTTCATCCTTCTTGAAGTGAAACCATCAAACGGTTAAGGACTACATTGCCACTGTGTGTGGCCAAGTCTAGTCTAATCAGTTAATGTACCAGAAGTACTAGAAAACAAAGAGTGAGGCTAAATGAGAGAAAGAATCAGTTCATGATAATGACCATGCAGATTTTTTTTATGTGAAGATTTTAAAACCAGCTCTAGATCTTAGAGTCCATCTTAAGATGAAATGATTACCTTTAACTCAACTTTCTGCAGTCACGTCAACACGTCTACACTAGTATCCCAAGGCCGTCTACCCACGCGCACTCGTGGCTACATTTTCAGTTGCCTGTGCGTAGAAATTCCCAGAAAGAGACAGCACTCATTTATTGAAACTAAAAATCACATACATCGAAATAGGCTCTTTCCAGATCTCCAGTCAACTCTTCCTAGAGATAGAGCCAGTCCATATCGTAGGGCTGATGCTAACAGGCTGTAATACCACTGTTTTCTCAGAAGCCATTTTAAGGTACAGCACAATGCAATGACAGAAATGATCCTTTTAAATCTCGACCTCTGCTGCAGTGAAGTCTGAAAGCTTAAAGACTGTGGTTCAAGTCTCTTAATGACTTAAAGATTGGATTTTCTCACCTGCAGAATTTAGAGCAGAGGGTCTCCTCTCTTTGAGTTTTGAGATTGAGCAGAGGGAGAGACTGTTACTATAACCAGGGCTTTGTCTCTGAGGCAGATTCTCCTCTTTCGGGGCTGAAAACTTCAGGTGGTTGTGCACCAAGGTGCATCTAACGAAAGTCACAACATCCTCCGCGAGGCATCTGCCACCGTGTTGACATGATCTTAATAGAGCAATTAATGCTTACTTATTTGTGCTTTTTGTCGTCAGCCTTACCCACATTTTTTATTTAACAGTTTTAGTCAAAATAATCAGTTGACTAGGAGACTTGCTACTTTTGAGGCAAAGGCATATGAAATTCAAATGGAGGATGGAATGTTCAACTACTCATTTGGTGGCTGTCACAAAAATTCACCTTTTTATTATGTTAAAAACAAAGTAACAGTCAGACTAGTGCCTTTGAGGGGGCTTAGGGGAGGCTGTGCTTTGGTGGAACCCCACAACGTGAAATTCTCGCAAAAAAGGCAACGTGAAAGCTAGAGCTAAAAACAGGCCGTAAAATAAGACGGCGGGACACGAGCCGCTCAAAGAGCTGTCCCCCTGGGATGGCCAGAGCACAGCGTGAGGGCCACCAGTCAGCCCACAGGGTCTATCTCGACACTTTCTCAATCAGATCTGTTGCCAAACACAAATTTTGCAATTTCAGAACGTGACACTGCAGGTAAGTGATAGTTACACCATGTTTTTCAGAAGTGGCAATAACAAAAAAGACACCAAACTACATTGCCTCTGATACGGCTAACGTTTATCAGAAGGTAAATGTGTCCGTGGCCATCTTAAGCCACATAAAATTTGGTCAAATTAAGCACAATAACCACAATGGTTCATGTGACATCTGGTTACTTAAAAAAAAAAAAAAATCAAAATTCAGGGTATTATAAATTTTCTAAGATTCACTCCGAAGTAAAAGGCTAATTCTGTATACAGGGTTTTACCCAAATGTCCATAGGCATTATCATTATTTACACAGAAGGCTTTAATGTGAAGTCACCTTTGGTAACCTCAAAATATATAAACTATGAACTTACACAGTGGAATTATATATATTTTGAGCTGTGGCCTCAAAATACTGAAAAAAACAAAACAAAAAACAAAGAAAAAGGTCACCTACTAGAACAA
Organism: Herpailurus yagouaroundi; assembly: GCF_014898765.1. Classification (NCBI taxonomy): domain Eukaryota; kingdom Metazoa; phylum Chordata; class Mammalia; order Carnivora; family Felidae; genus Herpailurus; species Herpailurus yagouaroundi. The sequence continues at coordinate 784,671 of NW_024420331.1, forward strand.
GTCGGGATGACAAAACATAGCTCATTAACGACAGTTCACTTAACAAGATGAAATAACCACCACCCTCACCCCAAAGTGGAAATAAATGGTCTTGAGCTTGAGGAGGAGAAAAACCATGGCTCCTGCGGTATACAAAGATCGAATGCTTTTTGCATTATCCTATAATTGCTGAGTCCTAAAACTAAGAAGAAACAAATGCACACAAGCCAGCAGCAGAACAGGCCTGCTCCGTACCCCACGTCCGGGATCTATAGCGGGACGTGGCTGAACAGGTAAGACACAGATTCACCGTTGTGCGTTCTTCGGATCGCCTCTGCCAAGATCATCGAGATATCAATAACCTAAACGCCAACAGAAAAGGGGAGAGGACAGTGGGACATCTCAGTCATATTTAATTAAAAACTTAAAAGCCAGAGAGCTGAGAAACGATTTCTCCAGGCCACCAAGACGTGCTACCGTCAGTCTTCGACACCCGTTTCTTCTGAGAGACAGTTTGGGTCTATCTTCAACTTACAAACACATATGGGATCCCGGAAGCAAGATTTTCAGTACAGATACTCAGAGGCTTTTCAGAGTCGCTGTAAATCAGAGACATCCTTTTCTTGGGGTGTTGGTTGTCTTTAGATTCATTTTACTCAATCGTTACATGGATGGTTCTTTTGTCTCTTGGTTTCCAAAAACACAGTGACTGTGTCCCTTAACAGCACGGCTGGGATCACCTAACTCAGGGGTCAGCGATTGGTAAAGGGCCCAGTAGTAAGTATTTTCAGCTTTGCGGGCCACACTGAACTGTAGCGTGACGACAGCCACAGACCATCCACAGATGGATAAGTGTGAGTGTGTCCCAAAACGGGGACCCAAATCCTTTCAACTTCGATCAGGGCAGTCGGTAGAACATGATTATCACCAATTCTCTAATGGCCTCCCAAGTCAGGAAGGACAGGAAGGAGGAAAGCTCTAAAGATCCTTAGCGCTGTGTGTTTTTTCCCTCCATTTTTAAAAACTGTGGGGGCGCCTGGGTGGCTCCGTCGGTTAAGTGCCCGACTTCAGCTCGGGTCATGATCTCACGGTTCGTGGGTTCGAGCCCCGCCTCGGGCTCTGCGCTGACAGCTCGGAGCCCGGAGCCTGCTTCGGATTCTGTGTCTCCCTCTCTCTCTCTGCCCCTCCCCTGCTCACACTCTGTCTTTTTGTCTCTCAATAATAAATACACATTAAAAAAAGTTGTGGTAAAATATATATAACCTAAAAATTGCCATTTTAACCACAGTGGCTTTAAGTGCATTCCCCAGGCCCGGGCCCCCCCCCCAGTCCTTGGCACCCACCACCCTAGTTTCTGCCTCCACACTGGACTGCTCTAGGTCCCTCAGAGGGGCGGGATCACACGACGTGTGTCCTGGTGAGTCTGCTCGCTTTCACTTAGCATAACGTTTTCCAAGTTCATCCACGTTGTCCCAACGTGTCAGAATGTCCCTCCTTTTTAAGGGAGAATACTATTCCACTGGACGGATGGACCACGCCTCGGTGGTCCATTCACCCGTGGATGGACATTTATTTGGCTGCTTCTAGCTTTTGGCTACTGCGAATAGTGTGCTTTATGAACGTGTGTGCACATGTTTCAGGATGCACGTCCATTTTCAAGTTTGGGGCTCCGGAGCCAGAGGCAGACATACTGGGTCAGATGGTCATTCTGCTTAGCTTTGGCACGGCCCGTTTTTTACTGCCTTTCCAGGGTGGTCTGGCTGGCTGCCTGCCTACTTCTGACTTTGACCCCCGCCGACCCCAGCCTTTCCCAGACCTCGCGTGAATCGCGCCCTGTGTTACAGGCAGCCGTGACCTCTGCCGGCTCTCCCTGCGCTCACCGTCACACGCAGAAGGACTCAAAGCTATCTTGGGGGATCGGATGCAGGTTCCCTGCAGCTTCGTTCGGCCTACACTGTAGAAGTACCTGAATCTTGGGACAGTGTCTCATTTTGTCCTCTTGCGGAATGGTGTTTGTGACCACAACAGCTTCAAAGGCGGCATTATTTATTCTGGAAATAGCTGGCCCAGAGAAGATCCCGTGCGTCAGGATAGCATAAACTTTGGTGGCTCCAGCTGAGAGTAGCCTGTAGAACAGGAAACAGAAAAATTAAGGGTACACACATATTCTTGAAACATCCTCCCCTTAGGGTGAGTTAAGAAGCAAGAAGTGTGGGGCGCCTGGGGGGCTCAGTCAGTTAAGTGTCTGACTTTGGCTCAGGTCATGATCTCACGGTTCCTGAGTTCGAGCCCCCCCATCAGGCTCTCTGGTGTCAGCACGGAGCCTGCTTCGGATCCTCTGGCCCCCATCTCTCTCTGCCCCTTCCCCGCTTGCGCTCTCTCGCTCTCAAAAATAAACAAACATCAAACAAACAAACAAACAAAAAGCAAAAAGCGTGGGGGTACCTGTGTAGCTCAGTCGGTTACATATCCGACTCTTGATTTCGGCTCAGGTCACGATCTCACGGTGGTGGGACTGAGCTGCATCGGGTTCCATGCTGGGTACGGAGCCTGCTTGAGATTCTCTATCTCCCTCTCTCTCCCTGCCCCTCCCCTGCTTGCTCAAGCTCGCTCACTGTCTCTCTCTCTCTCTCTCTCTCTCTCTCTCAAAAAAAAAAAAAGAAAAAAGTGCATTCCACAAAAACCAAAAATGAATTTCACTCACGTGTATTAGCCTAAAAAAGAATCTTTTAAGCTGTGTACTGGCAAGACACTTTGTATTCCATTACATGAGGGATTATCAACCTTGGCCTTGGGCCCACACAATTCTTCACTGAGCAGCATCCCCGGCCTCACCCCACTAGCCACGCCCTCCCCCCAGTTGTGACAACCAAAAAAGTCTGCCGACACCATCGAATGTCCCCCAGAGAGCACAGATGCCCTTGGTTGAGAACCACAGGTTTAACCTAATCAAGCCAGAATACCATCATTTTGACACACGTCACTATAAAATGATTACTGCGACAGTCTGCATTCTTTGTTTCGTGCTGTCTTTGAAACCTGGTGTGCACTCAAGTGTTCCAGGGCCACACGTGGCTGGGGGGTGGGGTGGCCCCCAATCCCCACAGCGCCGCTCTCAATCCTTCCGGAGCCAGCAGCTGAGGCAGCTGGGAACGAACGCGGAACAGAAGGGGCCAAGGCCCAGAGACGCCCGCAACACAGTCTCTTCTCTTCCGTGCTCGGTTTCAGGGGCAGCGCCCTCTCTGAACCTTTTTCAAATACCCTGAAAGCGCATCCTTAAAAGTGAAAACCGGGCCATAAAGGCCTGTACTTTTTTTTTTCCCACCAAGAAACAAAATAATAAATGGGCCTAGAACACCCTTTGGTCTGAAAGACCACGCCCAAGCCACCGCAGCAAGAATTAGTAGAAACAGGCCCCCTTTTATTTTTTTTAAAGCTGCCACTTTTCCTTTCTTAATGACACGTTCTCCCGTTTGCCCAAACCGTCCACGTACTTGTCCGCAGCGTGGCAGATGGTGCCACACGTGTCCGCCATGTCGTCCACGAGGATGGCCACGCGGTCCTTCACGTCGCCCACCAGAACCATCCGGTCCACTTCGTTTGCTTTCTTCCTCTCTTTGTGAATCAGGGCAAATTCCACATTCAGCCTGTCCGCAATCGAGGTGACCCTGCTCCGAGACACCGAGACGCCAACAGAGGACAGACGAGTTAAACACTGTCAGCGTTCACAAAAGCTCTTACGGTTTCAAGCTGTAGTTTAGGAATGCGGTAACCAACCACACCCAAGATCCGGAGATAATCAGCTCTCACTAGAAAAGCCAGGCCCGGCCTGGGATGCACAGTAGGCAAACCACGGGGACAAGTGGGCCTTGTGTTTGTGGCAGAGAGAGAGACAGCATGAACAGGGGAGGGTCAGAGAGAGAGGGAGACACAGAATCGGAAGCAGGCTCCAGGCTCCGAGCTGTCAGCACAGAGCCCAACGCGGGGCTCGAACCCACACACCGCGAGATCATGACCTGAGCCGAAGTCGGACGCTTAACCGATTGAGCCACCCAGGCGCCCCTCTTCCGCCTTTTAAAAATCAGCGTCCGACTCTTAATCTCGGTCCAAGTCAGGATCTCATGGGTCCGGAGTTCGAGCCCCACATCAGGCTCTGTGCTGATGGTGTGGAGCCTGCTTGGGGTTCTGCCTCTCCTTCTGACCCTCCCCCACTTGTGCGCTCTCTCTCTCTCTCTCTCTCTCTCTCTCTCTCTCTCTCTCAAAATAAGTCAATAAACTTTAAAAAAGAAAAAAGAGATCACGGGCATGTGTTGAATTACAAGGCTGTACACCTGAAACTAACATGACACTGTATGTTAACTAACTGGAATTCAAATAACAACTTCAAAAAAAAAAAAAGGCCTAAGACAACAGCCGTGTGTTTACCAGCATGAAAACACAGTGTATGTGAAAACAAAAAATTACGGGCACAAGGAAAATGCAGTTATTCAGAAACTGCCGTTTGCTCAGTCTGGGGTGCAGCCAGGGGGCTCACAAATCCATGTTAACACGTCAGCTTATGCAAATGGCTTTCACTACACTCGGGGCCTTGAGATTTGTAAACCAGGAGTTTCTCTGCTCATCTATGGCAAATGCTCCAAAGTCATCCCCTCAGAAAGGGCAGAGCGGGCAAGAGAAAGGCAAGGTGGCAGGCCAGGCTTATCGGTGAGGCACTTGCTATACAACTCTTCTTTCCCTTGTGTACGAGAGTTAAGACTTACTCCTAACAAATGATGTGGAGACAATGCATCATGCAGAAATCTTAGGCAGCAAAAGCTAGAACAAAAATAACATACATATTTTCATTTCCACTTCTTCTAAACCCGTCTTTCCATTCTTTGCCCCCCAAATCTCAATTATTTCGTTTCACCAACTTCCCACAGCAGTGTCAGGTGAACGCAGACTATCTCAGCGGTGGTGTTACCTTCTAAGGTTTCTTTTTCCTTAGCGGTCCGCCCAATCGAGCTTCAAAGACAATCCAAGAGTGACCTCTTGTGGCAATATTAAGTTTTACCTGCAACAAGTCGGGCTTTAAAGCTTTTACTAAGGCATTACATTCTAATTGATCAGATAATCAATTAGATTATTTTCTTTCATGAAATGGCTTTTTTGCATCACGCAAAGATGGCGCCAATAATGTCAAGTGCATGTACCCTGCGTTACCTGTGTGGTTGTCCTGCCAGGTGGGGAACAGCTTAGTCCAGAATACGAAGAAGAAAAGGAGAGGAGGTGGCAAAAAAATCTACAATGTGTGCCCCCAAAAAGCTGGACTTTTCCTGGCAGAGGTAATAGGGGTGGTTTAAAGGGGATCTGAAAAAAACAGCTGCCCATGAACTCTGGTTAGTTGATTCTGCATTTTGAAAAGCAAGGGTTGAGGGCGCCTGGGTGGCGCAGTCGGTTGAGCGTCCGACTTCAGCCAGGTCACGATCTCGCGGTCCGGGAGTTCGAGCCCCGCGTCGGGCTCTTGGGCCGATGGCTCGGAGCCTGGAGCCTGTTTCCGATTCTGTGTCTCCCTCTCTCTCTGCCCCTCCCCCGTTCATGCTCTGTCTCTCTCTGTCGCAAAAATAAAAATAAATGTTAAAAAAAAATAAAAAATAAATAAAAATAAAAAAAAATTAAAAAAAAAATAAAAGTCCTCCATGTCCTTCTGGGGGAACCCAAACTAAGACAAATATGTAGTGGGCACCTTTAGTGAATACATGAGCATCTCTAAGAAAAATTACTAGGAAACATACTCCCCTTGAACAGAAAAACTACCGAGAATTTCAGGAACTTTAAACTTTTTTTTTCAGTCTCTGAATATGCTTTAGAATTACTGTCTATAGGGGCGCCTGGGTGGCGCAGTCGGTTAAGCGTCCGACTTCAGCCAGGTCACGATCTTGCGGTCCGGGAGTTCGAGCCCCGCATCAGGCTCTGGGCTGATGGCTCGGAGCCTGGAGCCTGTTTCCGATTCTGTGTCTCCCTCTCTCTCTGCCCCTCCCCCGTTCATGCTCTGTCTCTCTCTGTCTCAAAAATAAATAAAACGTTTAAAAAAAAAATTAAAAAAAAAAATAAAAGTGCTGTGGGGAATAAAAATGCACCAAGGCAAGAAATCGTGCCTCCACAAAACTCCTAATGAGTCAAAGGAAAAGGCCTCCAGCCAATAAGACAACACAGGAAGGTACGAATAGGCCATCTTGGAAAATAAACATGCGAGAAAAGGTGCTTGACCTTATCCACAGCAACCAGAATTAACAGGAAAAGAGACCATATTATCACTATCTGGTTAATAAAGTCACCGGCATTCATACTTGGGACTGTCGACTGGTCTATCTTTTGGGAAAGACTTGGCAACTGCCCTCGGAACGTATCCTGCTTGCAAATGCATACCCAAGGTTGGAAGTTCGTGCTGTAGGAGCGCGCGTCAGAGTACAAAACAACAGTCCCTACGAGTCGGGGCGGGGGGGGGGGGGGTCATGTGAAAGGAATTAGGACACATGCACACAAAGGACGTACCCCTCAGCTATAAAGAACGATGAAGCATTTGGGGCGCCTGGGTGGCTCATCGGTTAAGTATCTGACTTTGGCTCAGGTCATGGTCTCACGTTCACAAGTTCGAGCCCCGCGTCGGGGTCTGTGCTGGCAGCTCGGAGCCTGGAACCTGCTTCCGATTCTGTGTCTCCCTCTCTCTCTGCCCCTCCCCCGCTTGTGCTCTGTCTCTCTCTCTCAAAAATAAACAAAAGCTAAAAAAAAAAAAAAAAAAAAAAAGAACGATGAAACACTGCTAAGACCGAACAAGGAAGTGGAGTGGAGACTGGAGACTGAAGAACTGTGCACAGCACATCACCCTTTGTGTCAAATGAAAAGGGAGACGTGTGCAAACAACAGAATTCTGAAACTGGGAAGAACTGAGGTCTCTAAAGAAGGAAATGGGGGACGTTACCCAATTTGAAGGTTTGCTAACAGCACGTGTATTTGTAGACTCTCTATAAAAAACAGCATTGGGATAGGAAAGGCCACACAAATGTATGGAATCTATTTTTTTGGTTGATCAGCTGCCAAAGTCCGTCTTTTTCTGCTTAAGGAAAAGGAATACGCCAGACACAAAGACCACGTACTACACGATCCGTCCATACGAAATGTCCAGACAGGCAACACAGGAAAGCAAGACAGAAAGTAGATCAGGGGTGGCTGGGGGGAGCGGGAACACGGAGTCACTGGCTGTGGGTACAGGTTTCTTTTTGGGGTGGTGAAAATGTTCTGGAATGTGACAGTAGTGAGGGATACACTGAATACGCTAAAAACCACTGAGCTGTGCACTTTAAATAGGTGGATTCTGGGGCACCTGGGGGGCTCAGTCGGTGAAGCGTGTGACTCTGGCTCAGGTCATGATCTCGCGGTCCATGAGTTCGAGCCCCACATCGGGCTCTGTGCTGACAGCTCGGAGCCCGGAGCCTGCTTCGGATTCTGTGTCTCCCTCTGTCTCTGCCCTCCCCTGCTCATGCTGTCTCTCTGTCTCTCAAAAACAAATAAACATAAAAAAACAATTTAAAAAAGCGGCCACTTGTTCAGCTCTGTAACCCTCTATCAGGCCGGAGGAGTCCCCGTATATGAATGCAGATTCCACGGCGGCACTTAATGGAAGTTTCCAAGTAAACCACAAGCGTTTCCAGCACGGGGAACTGCACAATGTCACTCCCGTTCCCCGGTGTTCTTAAGCAGACAACACTCGCTGAGCTTTGACCTGGAGGTCCCGGCTGAGGGCCCTGCTGCTGCCCGGCCGGGGTCTTTGCAAGATAACTTTCTGTTTCTGGCTTTTATGTATTTGTGTCTCCTTCCTGTCAACGGCCACTTCCTGCTGCTCTCGGAGGCCCAGCCCCACCTGGTCGTCCCCTTCTCCAGAGCGGGGAACCGAACTGTCAAGACAGCAGCTCGGCGCTCATCGAGGCTCTTCTGAAAATGAGGACCTTCGCTTCCCTGCGTGGCCTTTAGGACAGCTTCCTGGGCTCCTCATAAGCTTTTAAGTTTCATTCTAGGCCCCTCACTGGGCTGCAGGTGGACGAGGGAGCCAAATGAGGCATCTGCATTTTAAAGACGTCCTGAATGGGGCGCCTAGGTGGCGCAGTCGGTTAAGCGTCCGACTTCAACCAGGTCACGATCTCGCGGTCCGTGAGTTCGAGCCCCGCGTCGGGCTCTGGGCTGATGGCTCGGAGCCTGGAGCCTGTTTCCGATTCTGTGTCTCCCTCTCTCTCTGCCCCTCCCCCGTTCATGCTCTGTCTCTCTCTGTCCCAAAAATAAATAAACATTGAAAAAAAAATAAAATAAAATAAAGACGTCCTGAAGGTCAACCGTCACAGGTCACTCTCCCGGCACATGTAGCAGCTGGTTGGCTTTTGCACTGGGCTGATGGACAGAGCTCCTCTGCTCCTCTGCACTCAGCCCCATGCCACCCTGTCTTCCTCTCCCAGTTGGCCGCCGCACACTTCTACAAGGTCAGCAAGCCTCAGGCCGCAGTAAAGCACCCCGTACCAAATCAACGTTCTATCATCATCACCCTTCATTGTGAACTTGGTACCGACTGCTCCTTAAATCCCGGAGTCTGCAAAGCCCGCGAGATTTGCAGCTCCGTACCATGCTTTTAGCACCATGTCAATTTCTGTCCAACTCAGTAATTTTACAGTCCAGTAATCGTTCCGTCACCCCCACAGTGCTGGCGGCCCGCCGCTGTGATATCTGCACACGCTGGCTCTGGGTGGGCTGCACCCTCCCGGTTTTTGAACTTGGATCATCAGGCATGAGGTTGTCTTCAGTGCGGAGTGCTTACTGAGCAGCTGGGCTGGTGGGATTCTCCCACTGCAGGAGCTCTGTAGCCCGGGATCAATTTTTGTGTAAATTTTCTCAGCGTAGGGACTCTCCTGCCCCACATTGTGCGGGGGTGGGGCGGGCACAGGGGCAGGATGCAGAGTTTGACGTGTATCTGCACACGGCACAGGCTCTCAGTTTGATTTCTCACGGGTGGCTAATTTGTCCCCCCCCCCACCCCCAAAGGCCTGAATGAAGACTGTCTCCCTCCCTTCTCTCTGGAGACCTCTATGGGGACAGCTAACACTTAAATTACCAGCCTCTTCCTGGATCTGATACCCGAACCCCCAGGCCACTCGAGCATGGTTTTCAGCCCTTCTTCACTTCCTGGTCCCGGATATTTCCTTTGTCCTCAGTGCTTGATAGACACAGTTTTCTTTCTTAATCACAAAAACGTAACTCAGGGCGCCTGGGGGGCTCAGTCGGTTAAGCCTCCGACCTCAGCTCAGGTCATGATCTCACGGTCCCGGAGTTCGAGCCCCGCATGGGGCTCTGGGCTGACGGCTCGGAGCCTGGAGCCCGCCTCGGATTCTGGGCCTCCCTCTCTCTGCCCTTCCCCCGCTCACGCTCTGCCTCTCTCCGTCTCTCTCAACAATAAACCTTAAAAAGAAATTTGTTCAGGAAAACAGAACTGAACAAAATACCTCAAGTAAAACATGTTCTTTGCTGGAAACAAATGTGTGTGCCTGCTTCTCTCACGAAGGAGGAAATGTTAAAGTTGACGGCACCCTTCTCTGCAAGACCGTAGACCCCTTATTCATTTACGAAAATAGAGCATTAAGTAATTTAAAACACGTGCTTCCTTACCTAACACGTTTAAAAAAAAAAAAAAAAGGAAAAGAAAAACGAGGCGCACTTGGCTACCTTTTGGCTCCCCCGGCGTCAGGTGAAACTATGATACAGTTCTTCCACTCGGCGATGTTCTCCCGGATCCACTGCAGGACCGCGGGCTCCGCGTACAAATTATCCACGGGGATGTCAAAGAATCCCTACGGAGAGCAGTAAAACTTGAATTTTGCATTCAAAAGAAGCCTTTTCAGCAGACTCCCTCCACTGAATTTTAACAGAATTAAATCAAAAGACAGATATGTTCCAGGAGCCTACTTCAGTCCCATCCATTATGTTTGGAGACACATTCTATTATGCCTGCCTGTATTCTTTTTTTTTTTTTTAACGTTTATTTATTTTTGAGACAGAGAGAGACAGAGCATGAACGGGGGAGGGGCAGAGAGAGAGGGAGACACAGAATCTGAAGCAGGCTCTAGGCTCTGAGCTGTTAGCACAGAGCCCCACGCAGGGCTCGAACTCACAAGCCGTGAGATCATGACCTGAGCCGAAGTCGGACGCTTAACCGACTGAGCCACCCAGGCGCCCCCTGCCTGTATTCTAAGCAATAGGAGAATGGCTTTGCAAGGGAGTGAAGAGATTTGTTGTGTCTCAAGCACCTTATTATAAGCTAAATGTTTCACGTTCCCTGTATTACAGAGTAGGTACAGTACAATTCGGCCTGTTTCATAGATAAAGGAACTCAGTTATGAAGAGGTTAAAAAACATACATTACAACTCTGCCATTCTCATGATTGTCGAGAAGCTGAGATGGAATTATACAGTTTACTACCAAGAAGCCATTCCCACCGCCCCAAAACTGTTTGGACAGAGGTTGGTGGCAGAGTCAGGTGATAACTACATTGAACTATAGTCCCAAGTTCAATAAAGACGAAAATCCCAGAGAGCCACCGTATACAAACGCGACCACGAGTAACATTACCTCCCTCGAAAACAGTTGAACAGAATCAGGATTTAACCACTTGCACTAAGCCCCCGATCACAACCGAGGGCAAGAAAGAAAAGGCGGGAACCTGGATCTGAGAGGCGTGCAGGTCCATGGTGATGATGTGATCTGCCCCAGCCACTGACAGCATATTGGCCACAAGTTTCGCAGAAATTGGAGCACGGCTCTAAAAAATAAAGGCATAGATTTTATAACAGCAGAAGAGAAGGGAAGAGATATGTGAACAAAATCAGCATTAACCACCTAAAGTCATTTAAGACTTTAATCATTTACATTAATTAATTCTTAATAACAAGGAAGAAATTTACATCATAACAACAAAAGTTCTTCATTCCATTTATTGCACCCAATGTTACTAGCTTGACACCATGCAGCGAGAACAAGTATCAAAGAAGCAAACGATGAAACAGTCGGTTAAGCATCCAACCTTGATTTCAGCTCAGGTCATGATCTCATGAACCGTGGGATCGAGTCCCATGTCAGGCTCTGCACCGACCACGTGGAGCCTGCTTGGAATTTTTGCTGTACTTCTGTCTCTGCCTCTCTTCTCACTTCCGTCTCTCTTCTCTTTGTGCTCTCTTTCTCTCTCTCAAAATAAATAAACATTCAAAAAAAGGAGAGAGAGAGGCTGGTTATCATCAGAGGCCCCTTGGAGGAAACTGCTTTTAAGGTGTGGCCAGCAGAGGGGAGAAACCAGTGTTCCAAAAAGAGCAGCACGTGTGACGGCACCGAGGCCAGGAGGTCACATCTGGGGACTGAAAGCTGGGTGGCCACAGGCACTGGTCCAAGAGGGAGTGTAAGGGAATACTGGCAAGGGAGGCAGGGGCCAGCTGAAAGCCAAGGTCAGGTCTTCAAGAAGACTTGATATACTGCAGCTGGAAGCCGAATGCTGTCACGAATTACTACACGAAAACCAGACTGAAGAAAGAACAACTTGAGGGGATTAAAACTTTGGTTTTTCAAGAAGGGACACAAGGTGATTTATTGACACTGTATCTTCTTTAAAGTTACCTAACTTCTCCATAGCTGTAGTTCCGCCATCATAAATCCTGGCCAATAACTGTCTACATCAAAAATTATATAAAAGACTACACAGAGACTGAAGCTAGGAAAAGAGGTCAGCATTTTACTGTAAACAGGAATATGCTCATATACCAACCTCCCAAAATATATATATATATATATATATATATATATACACACACACACATACACATAAGCTTAAAAGATTTCCTTCAGACACACCCAATGTTATGTCAATTACACCTCAAACTGGCAACAAGAAAACATTTCAATCACAATAGTAACAAATGAACCATTCCTACAAAATACACAGAGTATAGAGTAGATTCATGTAAAAGCATACACGGGAAGGAATTACATCATAATGTCAACAGATCGTGTGTACTTTCTCTGACACAGCATACTCTTTTAAAAAGCAAACAAACATTACTTTATAATAACATACTGTGAACATTCGTAACGGGAATCCCCACAAAAATGGAGTCGGGAGATTTGGGAGGGGGAGCTTTCCCACCCTCCCACTCCTAGTCAATTGCAGACACAACCAAAGGGGCGGATGTGACCTTGCACAGACTTGACCTTGCACATGGATACTGCTCTGCTACTCCAGAAGGAAGAGGTGCTTTTCCCGTGCCCAGGAAACAGTTCAGAAAATGAGAAGCCGCCACTCTTTGAACCCCCAGTTTCCTCCAATGGACTTTTAGTTCCTAAGAGTCCCCCAACTCCCCCCTTGTCTCCTTCAAAAGCCTACCTTTCCTTTATGTCCCGGACTTGCCTACAATCCTGTCACAGCTTTTTTGTTCGCAATTCTCTTTTATTCCTGAATAAACCCATCTGTTGCTGGTAAAATAACTAGCAGTGTTTATTTTTTTTATATTTATTTATTTTTCAGAGAGCACAAGTGGGGGAGGAGAAGCCAGAGAGAGACACAGAATCTGAAGGAGGCTCCAGGCTCTGAGCTGTCAGCACAGAGCCCGACATGGGACTCGAACCCATGAGCCGTGAGATCATGACCTGAGCCGAAGTCGGATGCTCAACCGACTGAGCCACCCAGGAGTCCCTGGCAGTGTCTATTTTTAAGGTTAAATGTTACTTGGTGATCAGAGGGGAGATCCAGAGAGGACCCCCGACAGCTGCGGGGTGGGTGAGCAAACAGGTGCACTACCCATGGAGCAGGTTCGGCCACTGGCCACTGACAAAATCCAAAGGCAGAGGGAAGAGCGGTAGTGAAACAAGAAAGGGATTTAGTTGAGCGAAGCCACCACCGGGAAGACAGCGGACCAGCATCTCGGAGACTGTCTGCAAAGTGCCAGGAACACTTCTAGGTTTAAGTAAGGAAAATGTGGGGCAAAGGTGGGGGGTACGTGCAGGTGGGTAGCGAAGGTCAGGGCAACCAATCATTTGTCTTGGGGTCCATCACGGGGGTCTTGCTGGCACAGGGAGGTCCTTACTGCTTGAGCGGTAAGTTTGGGTTCCCATCAGGGGATGCTGTGCCCTCAGGGTGTTCTGCCCGAGTTAAGAGAGAAGCTGGAGGGGTGCCTGGGTGGATCAGTTGGTTGAGCGTCAGACTTGGGCTCAGGTCACGATCTCCCGGTTTGTGAGTTCGAGCCCCGCGTCCGGCTTGCTGCTGCCAGCACAGAGCCCGCTTTGGATCCTCTGTCTGCCCCCTTCTCGCTGCCCCTCCCCCACTGATGCCCTCTCAAAACTAAATAAAACATTAAAAAAATAATAAAACAAAAGAGATAAGCTGGAGAGGAGAACTTAATTAGAAAGTAGACTGAGGACGGAATGCAGACGGTTGAAGTCCTCTTTCAGAACCAGGCTGGCCCTCGGTCTGATTTCATTTTCAAAATCAGACTTTCCATTGGAACCGCGCCTCCCAGAGCTGTGCGGGACTTTTCATCCGATTCCTTCTGGAACCAGGCTGGCTCCTGAAAACCCTCTAAGAAATGGGATCCCAGTCACCGAAATGTTTTGAGCGCTTTGAGGACACCCACCGCCCCGCCACCCACTGGGACTCTGGCCGGTTTTATGTTTAAGCACTATGGGCCCTCCACACGCACATTTATAAATAAATGGACTGACTTAACCAGAAGTAATTTAGAACTTCAATGGCCACTATGGGGAACTTTCAATCTCCCCAAACTTAATTTTCTCAAAGATGAATTGGACAACAACCATGGTTCGAAAATGACAAAACTGAATGGGATTTCTATTTTAATTGGTATTTTGAAGCTTCCAAACACTCTCGGGAATCTAAAATTGCCTCTCTCCAAGATACAATTTATAAACTGAAGGAGGCAAACAATTAAAAAGAAAAAAAGGCTTCTGAGGCCTCTTCTCCACCCCGCACCCTCCCACCACCAAATATTCAAACTTAGTTTCGTTGGGTGAAACTAGCCCAGTGGGAAAATCCTGAGCGGGATTTAGAGAAACAGACCCCTACCCTTTGGCAAGATGCTAGAAAACTTGCTGGAAGTCGCCAGTAAGCAATTATAATGGCTTTTCCTAAGCCTGTTGACTGGAACAAAATTCAGGCTTATACACAGAAGCTTGATGAATCCATTCACGATTATTATAATCGACTCCAAACTATCTTTAGAGAAAATTCTGGTCTTCCTTTAGGTGCTGAATCCATCGGGGTAACATTTAAGTTCATGTTTATGAATCACTGCTCCAGGCTCTTTCCCCTTTCGTTAAGATGACCAGGATGGGATGGGCAACTGACCACTTCAGATTCCACTAACCTGGCAAACTAGCTTGCCTAGGTGAGTCACCTAGAAGAAAGAGGGCTAAAATTTTCAGTGTTCAGCTCCAACAAATGAACGCTCCTAAACAAAACCAGAAGCGTAGTGTCTGCTACCGTTTCCTTTCCAACGTCCTAATTCCCCATGATGCGTGCAGACAGCAAGATGGAGTCACTCATGTCAAGCAGGAGCCTGTATCCAGCAATGATGCCAACAGTTAAGGGCACTGCAGCTACAAGATTATCACCAAGACCAGCACCAGCTGACACCCGAAAGCCCCTAACCCGCAGAAGCAGAGTCTGATTTGATAATCACCCCCCTAGGGGGCATCATGGTCTCCTGGGTCCTCAAGATGGGGGTCCCAGGGTCCCAAGGGTGTTTCGTCCTTGAAACTTAAACTATTCATGGCTTTGTCCTTCCTTATTAGTCTATTAGCTAGTTCTTCACCCCTTTGCTGTTCCTAGTCTAACTGTGGGATGGTTCTCATCAGTAAGGTAGGTACCCGTGCAATGGGCGCCTGGGACACGAAGGGCTTTGCCCTTTTCACCATCGTTTTTAGGTATTTACCGAGTGCCCGGACCTTTCTTTCTTTTTTGCAACCTACTGGCTGGCTATTCACAACTTCTGAACCGTGTGCGGCTCTATTTCCCACTTATACCTCGCATGTGTATACAGGTTTTTCCACATTTTCTGTTCGCGTCTTTCTGCCAAGTGCTAGGCTAACTTGGCCAGTAGTGGCATTTATCTTTGCAACGTCCCCAAACGGTTTAATCCTTCTTAACCCTCCAAGTGCCTTTCTGAGGCAATCTCCTCTGGTCTCGGCTGTGACTCAGTTCCCTGCCGACCACGCCAACTGTCGCGAGCACGCTGTGAAGGCGCACGCACGAGTTGGGTCTTTGCGCAGCGCCAGCTGTGCTCGGTCCTAAAGCAAGGTGAACGTAATGAGAAAGCGGGTTCGGGATTCCAGACCCAGTGACGTTGGAGCTGTGATTAACTTGGCCTCTTCCCCGCACACGGCGCAGGACCTAAGAGGAGGCACACGACGATCGAGATAACACAGGCGGTAGGAAGTGAACGAGGCCGCCGCCAAGTCCGTGTGCGGGCGCGCAGCTGAGAGGAGGCCCCGGGCCGGGTCCGCGCTCGGCCCTCCCGCTCCTTCTGTTCAAGCGGTGGAGGCTCTCCGTTCTCTTTGGCCGGAGCCTTCGGCGGCAGCTGCCTTTTCAGGCGCTCAGACGCAGAGGGTCACGTCTGCGGGGCCCGACCGCTGCAAAAGCCCTCCCCCTTTTAAAGGGATTTGGTCAGTCCTGGGCACCTGCACCCCTCCCCTGCTTCTGCTGCTGATCGGTTCTGGGGCGTCGTCAGCCGGTGCCGGTCTCGGGGAGAGCTCATCCTTGTTTGTACCCTCAGCCGCTCGTATCATTGCTCGACGCAGGCCCCTGCCGGACAGGAGTGACCCCGTCTTGCTGTCTACAGTGGGGCTGCCAGGAGCTCCAGGCGTTCTTCCCAATCATCCCTCTTGATCAGCTCGCAGCAACGACTATCCAGATTGGGAAGAAGTCTGTCTCTGTCGTTCCCGACACCACCGTAAAGCAGCCCCTGCCCCGGAGCGCTAAAACACTTCCAACAGTGGGGGTCTCTGGTCAGCCTCAACAGGCTCCCATCTCCGAACCGACTCCCTTTTGTCGAGGCCCTTTTAGAGATATACACCCTTTCTTCCCTGGTTCCTCCACTCCTCCCTACTCATTCACTGGGCCCAGATTTCTTAGAAAAATAGGCCGGAATTTCTCTCTCCCAAAAGAGGAAAATAATTCTAGAATTTGAGAGTAGTAACCAAAACAGCCAACAGGGGGAAATCGATGACCCGTTGGCATCTTTTCCTATGCTCTGTCTCTGATGGCACTGTGGCAGAGGCTGGGGGTACTGATCGCTGATCATTTATTCCTACTGGCTCAGCTACCGTCCTCTTTATGGGCAAAGTCTTCAACGGACACCAGCAGAATCCACAGGGTACCTCCCATCAAGATTCAAACTGATCCCTAGAATTAATAGCCTACACGCAAAGAAGCCTTTCAAGGCATCATGCCCACCTCAGAGGATTACAAGGCTCAGGGCCTCACTATCCCCTGCACTGGTCCCTGTCACACCCCAATTCTACCTGCGAGAAAACACAACGGCCAAGGACAGAACTCTATCCAGGACCTCCGAGCACTGAACAGCACCGGGGTCCCGTGGCACCCCACTGTTCCCAACCCTCACGGGCTACTGACATCCATTCCCACGGATCTGTTCCCATACGCCAGTTCATAAGGATAGCGAGTATCTTTTTACCTTCATTTGGGAAGGATGGAAAGATACCCGGAAAGTAATGCCCCAGGGTTACACAGGGTCCTTAACCCTTCACAAACCGTAAAAAATGATTTGGACGCCACAAAGTTTTCTGCCGGCTCTACCTTGTCACAATACACAGGCCCTTTGCTTCTGTCGCCGTTCTCAAACCTCTACATGGGAAGACAACATCCACCTGTTAAAACCTTTGGCCTTAAAGGGACATGAAAGTCTCCGCAGACAAAACTGACAGTTTGTTCAAACTCAGGTTTGATATTTAGGGTACATGATCTCAGAACACAGACCAGATTTGGATCCAGGTAGACTCTAAGGCATCCTCAGTTTCTCCAAACCTAAAACTAAGTGCCAATCACAAGGCTTTCTTGCACTGGCTGGCTATTGTCGACACTGGATTCCGAACGTCCCTCGCACGGCTCAGCCTCTGTGTGCTTTACTAAAAAATAACAAACCTAACCCTACTATTTGCAAAGAGGGGGATGACACAGCCCCTTGAGACTTGAAAGCGAAGTTTACCAAAAGCCCCTGCCCTCAGACATCCTAATTAGCAACCTGCCTTTTTGTGAGCAAGACGTGAGGGGATGCCCTTGAGTCCTCCCCCAACATCATCCCAAAGGGTATTACAGCCAACCAGCCCCTCTGGCTGGGGGACAGTCCCCTTGCCCCAGGGTCATTCCTGCCACTGTCCTCTTAGTCCAGGCCACTGATGAAATAGAAAGAGCAAACCTAATAGACACCCCTGCTAACTACTCCTCATCCAAGTAACTCTCACTGCGAGAGCCTTACCTGGGCCACCTTCTCCCCCCCTCCCCTGATGAAGCCCCTCCCAAGTGCCTAAGGCTGACAGATCACCTTTGGACTCCCGGTGACAACTTATAGGAAACACCTCTCAGGATACACACTTTTCCCGGCTTACTAAGGGTTCTTAAAGAATAAAAATGGGAGGGGCACCTGGGTGGCTCAGCCAGTTAAGTGTCTGACTCTTGGTTTCGGCTCAGGTCGTGATCTCACAAGCCGTGGCTTCAAGCCCTGCATCGGGCTCTTTGCTCTCAGCACACAGCCTGCTTGGGATTCTCTGCCTCCCTCTCTCTCTCTCTCTCTGCCCCTTCCCTGCTCACGCTCTGTCTCAAAAATAAACAAACATTAAAAAAAAAAAAAAAGAAAAAAAAGGGTAAATAACATGCTGGACATGCTACTACAACTCCCTTTGAAGTCCCTGAGGCCTGTCACCTTTATCTTCAGCTACTTCGGCCAACAAGGCTCACTTACATGCTCTTACTCAAGCCTGTATTTTAGCCGAGGGCAAAACCACAAACATTTATACTGATAGTCAGTATGCCTTTGGGGTAGCTCATTATTCTGGAATGTGACGGCAGCAACAAGGTTTCCTTACCCCCAGCGGGGATGAGATTAAAAATGGCCCCTACATCCAACATCTATTGGGTACCATACTTTTGCTGGCAGCTCTGGCTACGAAGGTTCCCAGGGGTTCCAGACGCGACCCCCTGGGGGGCCAAGGGATACCACCTTGCTGGTATTTCCACGTGCTGCTCTCAAGGAGACTGACACCCAGACCTCTGGCATGTTCCAAAGGGATGTTCTTTCAAATGACAGATGAGAAAAATTGACCGGAGATGCCCAACAATTAGCCCCAGAGGAGGAGAGTCAATATCTGGAAATCTAACAACTATCGGTTGAATAAAGGAAGCAAGCTCAGGTTTGGACCAAATCACGATCTGGTCCTCCCGGAAATTCTAAAGCTCCCTCTATGTCCCACCACGCACACATTCAACCATCGGCGTACTGACAGAATGATAGCATTCATGAACCCATATCGATGGGAACATATGAGGAAGGCCGCAAAAAGGGTCTAGTTTACTTGGCTTGTCTCAGTGGACCAACTGAGGTTTGGCAAATGGATTTCATGCAGCTCCCCCCATCTCATGGATAGAAGTATGTTTCAGTCATGGTTTGTATGTTTCCTCACTGGACCGAAGCGTCCCCTGTAGACAGGCCAGTGCCTCTTCTGCGGCTAAAGTTTGGTGAGAAAAAATGACTGTGTCTCAGATCCTCCCCCTTTTGGAACGCATACATTGTCACCCTTGGAGATAGAGGAACGACCGTGCATTCTGGCCCCTCCCTCTTTGACCCACAGTTGATAAAAGGAGACATCTTCAGCACTGTAAAGGTCTGGCTGCTTCTATTAAACATACCCATACTCTGCTAGAGCAATCTTTTCCTGGCGCACAGGAGACAACGATCTTAACTGCTCACACTTTGCCACCTGGAGGATCTGTCTGTCGGGGAAGACACCACCTCCATGAAGAGTCTTCAAACTCGTTGGAAAGGCCCTTATCAGGATCTGTTCACCAACCCTTGTGCCGACGCTTAGATCCACGTGACACATCTAAAGAAAGCCCCAAACCCTGACGGGACCTGCATACCATCTGGTGACATGATTTCCTGGAATCGAAGCCGACAACATCTGGAGAGACTGCTTTCCCAAGCCGTCCGGCCCAGGCCTGTGTACTTTTTTCTCACTGTCGCTTCTTTTGAAGAAAGAAAATGCCCTTTATCAGCATTTCCCAATCTCTCACAAAGGGGGAAACCTCTTTTGATGATGACCTTTCCAGCAACCGCCTCATTACGATCTTGTGAGCGTTTCCAAAGGGTTAGGAAGCTCAGAATCCACAAAAGCCTTTCTTTTGTCTAAACTAGGAACGGACTCTGGATTCTTATCCAGATTCACGGTTTCTGAATCCACAACTTTATGGGCTGTTACTGACAACACACATGGCTCTAAACAGCTCTTCTGAGAGAACAATAGGGTTTTTAAATGTCCTTAAAGTGTTGCTATTCTCGCAAAAGGGCTCATTAACTACTGCTTCACGGTTACACGTGGGCCCTAGGTTCCCAAATGCACTCGGTTCCGCGTGCTCTTACAGTAGTTCATGATTTTGGTGCATAGCCACCTCAGGAGATGACTTTCGGGAGGCAACATGACCCCGGGATGGCCTTCACAGCGAGAAACCTTTCTTTCCTAAGTCCAAACAGGGCCTGTAAATATCTTCAGACCCAGGGTTCTGGTTTAGAACCAACATACACTTTGGAACGGTCACGTTGCTTCTGACCGTGCACTTGCTGTCTATCAAACCCCCGCAGAAAGGATGTGGCCCCTAAGCTGACGCTGGCTCAGTGCTCACCGTCTTGAGAAGATACAGACTTCAGATGGGAAAATGCCTGAGGGCTGTCCCTCCTAACCCTCCCTGTTGCTCAATGTGGCTTAAGTGGTTTCCAACTGCTGTGTACTCGCCCTCCGAGGTGAGAACGTGACCACCAGAGAA
This sequence comes from Herpailurus yagouaroundi, assembly GCF_014898765.1. Lineage (NCBI taxonomy): Eukaryota > Metazoa > Chordata > Mammalia > Carnivora > Felidae > Herpailurus > Herpailurus yagouaroundi. The sequence continues at coordinate 804,779 of NW_024420331.1, forward strand.
GGTCCTTCCTGGCACCGAGAGATAAAACCACTAAATGCAGAGAACCTGACTGCTGATCTGCGATGCTTCCAAGGAAAGATCCTGATCAAAAGGGGGGAATGTGAACAGCAGTAATGGGAACCCCCACGAAAATGGACTCGGGAGGTTTCGGGAGGGGGAGCTCTCACGCCTTTCCATATGCCTTGTCCATTGCAGACTCAACGGGAAGAGGCAGACTCGACCTTGCACATGGACACTGACTATTCCACTACTCCAGCAGGAGGGAGAAATGTTTTCCTCATCCCTGACAACAGCTCCGCCGATGAAGAGCCACCATACTTCAAACCCCCAGTTTTCTCCAACTGACTTGAAGTTGTTAACTCATCACAACCCAACTACCTCCCTTTGCTCCTTCAAAAGCGTACCTTTCCTGTGTCCTCCAGAATTGCCTACTTTTGTTTGTTTAGTTGTTTAACGTTTATTTATTTTTGAGAGACAGAGAGAGACAGTGCATGAGCAGGGGAGGGGCAGAGAGAGAGGGAGACACAGAATCTGAAGCAGGCTCCGGGCTCCGAGCTGTCAGCACGGAGCCCGATGCGGGGCCTGAACTCACAAACCGTGAGATCGTGACCTGGGCTGAAGTCAGACGCTTAACCGACTGAGCCACCCAGGTGCCCTGCCTACGTTTTTTTGTTTGCTTGTTTGTTTGTTTTTTAATTCTTGAATAAACCCACCTTTTGCAGTAAAATAACTGGTAGTTTTACTTTTAAGGTCAGCAATACATATATAACATGCACATACATTCTTTCCAGCCTCAAAATGTGAACAGTGGAGGTTTCCAGGAAGTGAAAACATCTAATAACACAAACTCTACCACGTCGAGTTTTCAAGGCTTAGTTATCTGCCTCAATGACTGTGAGAATGATTTAGCTTAACACAATTTCAGGATAATTAGAAGAACAAATTGATCACTGGGACTTCTCTGTAATACAATCTGATTCTCGACGCTAATCAAAGTGGGGCTCTTCCTACAATTCTATAATGGGCAAAAACATTCCTCCGTGGTATCTCGCATTTGCTACTTCTGAGATCCAAACCACAGGTCATTTCTAAACTCATACTTTCTGATTTCCTTCTCCAGACCTTGTTTACAAATTTGGGTTTTGTCCTATGAGTTTGGCTCAAGAGCCGACTAAACCTTGCAGGAAAGACTTGCGAGTTAACCGACTTTACAGCCACTATGAGAACAATCAGCATGGCATTTCAACAAAGGTAGCGTTAAGGAACAGCAACCAAAAGTAAATCATTCAACTCCCCTGATGAAAAATGGAGAAAAGTCAAACATTTTGTGAGGCGGCCCAGCCATGACCAAGAGTCTCTGGATGCTCCAGATCTTAATCAATGTATCAGACGCTGCCCTGCTAAAAGCATACATTTGACAAGCGGTAGAAATTTACAAGATTACAGAAACTAACATCAGGATAACTGTGCTCACTTGTTCCAGGTAAAAAATCGAAACAATTTGATAATTGAAAAGAGAACATAACCTTGAAAATGATTTTGAAAAAAGCCTCAAGTCCTCTATCCTCTCAGATACTACACTTGATCTTAGCCAAAAGGCCAAGAAGCAATCTTCTGCCCTCTCAGATGTAATGATTTCCAGCTTTGCCCACGTCATACTGTTTTTACCAGGGAAGGAAACTAGCAATGATTGAGTGTCCACCACAGCAGGCGTCGGCCAAGTGCGGCCCAGGAGACAAACCCAGGCTGTGGTCTGTTTCTGCACAACCTATGAGCTGAGAATGGGTTTTACGTTCTTAACAGGTTGAAAAACAATCCAACGTAAGAACACTTTGTGATGTCTGAAAGACACATGAAACTCATAGAGCAATGTCCAGCAATAAAATCTTATTGGAACACGGACACATAGCCCTTCATCTACATATCATATACGGCTGCTTTCATGCCAAAATGGTGGAGCTGATCAAGAGATCTGGTGGTCCACAGAGTGTAAAAATTTGACACCTGGCTCTTTTTGGAAAAAGTCTGTCTACCCACATGTTTATTATATGCTAAGTACTTCAGAAAAAGTAGCCAGTACTATCCTTAATATACAGGTGAGCTAAAAACTGAGAGTTTAAGCTACTGTTACAAAGGACGAAAGGAGTCAATGGTGGTACTGAAATTCAAACCTGAGTCCACTTGATTCCAAGGCTGTGATCCCAGAGCTCAGACTACAATACACCAGGCATTTTCCAATTACTACATCAGCTTCCTTTCTCCGTGTTAGCAGCTCATTGGGCTGATGTGTAATGGCTTACGAAACCATAAGTTTTCCTTCACTGTCTGAGCTAGTCCCTGGCTTTTTGCACATACAGATGAAACCAAAAATAAAATCTTACAGGTGTGTGGGCCTTGCTTCAAAAGAAGCAGGAAGATTAAACATCATGAAGCAGGTTTTGAATTAGGGTGAAAGGCTGGGGTGGGGCGCCTGGGTGGCTCAGTCGGTTAAGCGTCCGACTTTGGCTCAGGTCATGATCTCACGGTTCGCAAGTTCGAGCCCCATGTCGGGCTCTGTGCTGACAGCTCAGAGCCTGGAGCCTACTTCGAATTTTGTGTCTCTTTCTCTCTCTGCCCCTGCCCTGCTTGCACTCTGTCTCTGTTTCTCAAAAAGTGAATAAACGTTTAAAATATATATAT